>NW_019211456.1:26934007-26982222 GCF_002443255.2 Varroa destructor | reverse complement strand
TATATATATAGGAAGTGAGAAACGATGCTGCCTTAGTCTTGGTATTGCCTAGGGCCCACTTCCCAAGCATCCACCCATCCGGCTAACTTGCCATTTCGCTCCCACAACTCAGCTTCATTCTGTTGGCCATTAAACTACCCGCAAGCAGAAAGCCGTACCGCTAGTTGTGCGACTCAGCCCACCTTGATAACATAGCTACCAACCGAATCCCTACAATATCCTAGCAACACTAGTCCCATTCCTGGCAACATTGCGCCTCTCTTCAGGCACTACCTTCAGCCTGCTAGTCTCCGTTAAAATGACCCTCAGCTGTACCATCTTCGGCCACAACGTATAGCCAACTAACTTAACAAAAGCGGCCCACTGGCACCTTTCTTTCCTTTGGAAGTCTCGCTAATAAAACTGTAACAGCTAATCTTAGTAGCCCTGAAGTGATGGGACATGCAGATGGCAATATCTAATTTATTCAATTCTTACCGCTAACAATTCTAGCCCACTACGACGTTCCGATGAGACCCTGGAGGGTTTTACTGGAGGACATAGAGCTCGCATCGCTCTCTACCTATTAGGGAAGCTCACGCTTACCACCTGAGTAGTAGTAGTTGTCTGACATCAAAAGCAGATAACTGGACGCCGTCGTTAAGGTGTGTCTACGAAGTGAAGGATCACACAGGCAGAAGCCCCTGCGCTGCTATGAGTCAGACCCCTTACGAGCATATAATCAGTATCAACAGCGAGAGGTCCCTGTACCAGCTTGCAATCAGTGTGTCTATGTTTATCTATGATGAAAGGTACGAGTTAATTCGATAAATGTAGAAGGGTCATCGTCTGTTATATAATACAGTAACCTGAATATATGTCGAAATAATGTCGATCATTTTGCCGCAACAAAACTCAGCAAATAAATACGGCCACTAATGCTCTTCACTGCAGTTAGATACGTTTAATCGGTATTTTCGAAAGCCGCACTTGCGTTTGCTTATAAGGTACAATCAAGCCTAAATCGGAATTAAAAAAGTATGTCATGAGCTTATGTTGCATAATACAACAGCTTTAATAAGATATTAGCTTTGTTACTTAGTTTTGTGTGACGTCTGCTAAATATACAGACAGAACGCTGAGTGCGGACGTACATATTATGCATTCTGTTGTAGCGACAGGCCCTCCTAATGTCGGATTTCAATAATAGCAATTACGCCCTGTCAATGAGGGAATTCATCGTTGGAGGAAATCCCGTCTCTTCTCCCATCGACACTTTTCACACATACCTCAAGACAGGTTCAGCAAGGACAAACTGTAATTCGTCGAGTTTTGATTCAGTCTATGACAGAAAGAATATCAATCAAGTGCATTTGTTCTTACCTATCCTATGCGGACGCCCTATGATCAGAGCCTGCTCAAACAGACATATCATACTACAACTAGTGTCACCGTCGTCAGTGAATACAGACTTCGTCACCAGAACGTCGTAATCGATTCGTCTTCGGTTCCTCGAGTGGCAATATTCCTATCTACCGGCATACGATGTGCTATATATTGGCTAGCAAGAGAGATACTCATAGCCGGCACGTGTAAGACAATCCGCAAAGATAGCAAACAGATGCTGAAGGAGACTGTCCATTAGAGTGATGGTTAACGTGAGACGTGACGGTGTTGTCCCGTCAAATGCAAGACCTACGGCGTTTCCTAGGTCTTTGTATCGCTAAAAAAAAGCGCACATTGCATCGAGAAGAATTGCCACCAACCTTCTATTGCCTATACGTGTCTTTGCTTCTTTCATTCGGTATATTCCTTTCCTCAAAACATACTTCCGCCTTGCTTCTCCGCGAGACTGTTAGAGTCTGCACAGGAAGTACTATACCGGAAATGGGTCCACGGGGCATTCGATCGAGAAATATATAACCTGAGGGAGCTTATGAGTCCATGCAGGCCATTTCGTGCCACTTGCAACGAAGATTTGGAAGAACCCTCCATCTGTGCGGAAGCAGCAAGCATGCTTTTGGAATATCCCTCAGTAACCCAGGGAAGGCTTCTTAGAATTGAAAAACGATATTTTTTTCAAACGGATACTTTCTTTCGATAAGTCTCGCTAACTAATATAATCAGGAGTGGAGGAGTAGGCCACCTTATAACGTACAGCTCGTTCACGGTGGTCACGTTCTATAGGAAACGTTTCAAAAGACTCTTTAACTAGTTAGAAGTGAAACCTGAGACGATTTCTGAGACAGAACATGTTTTTTTCGTGTTGAATATGCTTCGATCTCAAGCAAGCAGCATTCGCACTGATGAAAGTTGGCTTATTCTTTTGTGGACGCGGGCGTAATCTTGGTAGGCTCACGACTGCGACACTCTGCCAACGTTACAGGGTGGATTTCGATCATGTTTCACTCAAGACCTGCGGTATTCGCTCATTCTTAGCTAGCATGTCTTCTCCTTTTTGGCCCTTTTAGAGTTTGGCCCTTACTGAGCCAAGGAAAAGGTAGCTATATCTGTCTGAGGTCAGAGCGCTGCTCTCTGAAGAGAACGAGACTCTTTAGTGAACCATGGATCTTGCCGGGCAAAACTTTTATATGAATTTTGGATAAAGGAAAACAGGTGACCAAACTGGGGGCAAGCAAAAACAGCATACGAACATACAGCCACTCATATATTATATCAGGGCAAGAAAAGGACATTTGAACATAGTTTCATAGATAAAAGTGTCTGTATCGTACGACAACGTCTCTTAGTGATTTTTTTCTTTCTATATTTTAAACATGGCCTTCAAAGCGGAGCATTTGAATCACGAGCCGAACTGTGGTCGTGACTGTTGTTTTCGATGACTTTTCTAAAGCTAATAACTTTAGTAGATACATTAGTACTTCGAACGTAGAAGCGGCTAGAATTCTATGTGCGTATGATCCAAATTTTCCTCTATGTGCGCTCCCCATTTAGTTCTTAATATCCCAAACGCGGTCAAACCACTCTTCTTAGAACAGATACAGATGTATTAGACAATCACTCTAAGCCCCTTAAACGCAAAGCAAGTTTCGAAGACTGCAGTTAACTCTGCTCTAAAACCTTTACCTGAATTTTACCTCATCTGCTAAAGTTCCCGTAAAAACGAACGATAGAATCCTGACGTTTTCACCAAATTAATATTTATTTTACATTAGTTAAATTGTGTTTTGAGGCTCATTAGGGATACGCTGATAGCAGTTGAAAAATAACGGCCTGATAGTGATAATAATAATAATAGTAGCCGATTAACCCAACATCGCCAAGCAGACACTGCTCTTTGATGAGATGACACGGGATACGAGTCACTTTCATTTTTCTGACGTTTGCTAAGAAAACATTCGAATTTTTATTAGCAGGCAACTGCGAAGACAAGGCCTATTATAGCGGCTACGGTCTAGCTTACTACAGCTTTTTCCAAAAATTCTTCAAAAGAATAGACCTCCAATAAACAGTTGCGAAAATGACGGCAAGGCAAACGATAAACAAACTTCGCAGAAGTAAAACAAATTATTCTTTCTCCGTGTAACATACGATGAACATCAGTTCGCGTAATTCATCCTCACATCCGATATCGAATTTTCATCACTACCTTCAATACACAACACCTGTCCTATCTGCATTCAGACTTCAAAATCTTCCCGTATCCCTTTTGTGGCTCGTTGTCTTTTTCAGCCGTTTACGTCCTATAGATATTTACTAAAATACTGGAATATCATTAGCTAATCCTATTATATTCGTCTTTTTATCGGTACTTTTAACATAGTTTGGCGGTCTATCTATCACGCCGCTAACTGTTGCCGTTGTGCGTCGCATCGAGCATCACCGAGAATAAGAAAAAAGAATCGATTTAATCGTGACCTTTTGCTTTATAATTTTTTGCTTCTTGCCAATTACTAGCCGACTCTTAATCCGTTGATTAGGCCTGCGAAAGAAATCGACTAGACGCAAGAGATCCGCCTTTCTTCCGACTCGTCGCCGCACAATTCCGTTGTAACAACGAGCAGCGTCATTCCAGGTAGCAATACGAAGTTTAGCGTGAGCGTTGCCTTAATAGTAACATCGTCGTTGGTAGAATAGGAGCAGCAGCATATTGAGTATTTATAAATTTATACGTACCTATACATGTATGGGACAGGTGGATGAACATGGCCAATGCTGCTGCTGTTGGTGTCGACGATGCTGTTGACCCTTTTGTGGTCGAATGAGTACTCCTTTAAGGCTGCTGTTGCCCCTATGGTAACAAATCAACGCACTATTAGCTGAACTATTTTATTCACTTGGGGTACACGGAGTTTCGAAACTAGCGCCTTTCTACAGATGCCGTGTGTCCTAGATGGTCCGACAGCAGGAGGAACTTTTGCTTCCGTAGCCGCTTGCGCTGTGTCCTAATGTCAGAGGCTAGCGTAGATGAGGGACTTTAGTGAGACGTAAAAGCGTAACAGTTTTACGAGCGTTCCGACCCCCAGGCGAGGACAGTTAGTTATATTGGGACAACCGTTGGTCACCATTATAGACAATTATTTCTTACTTACCCACCTTCGTCGTTCAGGTGGAATCCCAGCTGATAAAATAAGCTATCCATTTTATGTCCCTTATGATTTTATTGTTATACTTTACCCTCTTAATTCGTGTCGGAGCGATTAGCTATCAGCAGCAATGTACGTAAACAAATTAGTGCTTGTTGATTCATTTGAATTACAGCGCCATTAGCAGACAGCAAAGGAGCGGCCTTGAGTTAGCTGCTACCAGTTATATTTCTGTACGATTCTTAATGCAGTTAGCGGTATTGGTCCCGACAGCTCTCTGCTAACGAGAAAACAAAAAAATAGGTTTGAGATGCGGGCATAGTAAACTTTTTTTCAGAGCTATGAATTTTCATGCGCGTTCAGTTTTTGCCTCTGCCAGATGAAGTGCTTACTGCCATCAGCAATCACGCCACGACAGGCCAATCAAACGTCGTTTTACTAACATTACGCGCACTGAGTCTGTAAACGTTTTACTTCCATTTGTTCTTAGCTTTATCATTCATTTTCTTTTTACGTCATTCGAACTTTACCCGATGCAACGATCACTATCTCTAGTAATTAAGATTACTTTTTTCTTCCTCTTTCAGCTTGGCCTACCCAATTGGATTCACTTTCTCAGCGAGTAATTACGATCATCTCGTCTTTTTTCTTAGATGGTACGATATCAAAGAGGACCTTGTGGTCCATTTATTATTCTACGGGAAAGCGAAAATGAACCTTGGATATAGAGGTAAGCAAACCTAGTCTTCTACCTTTTATTATATTTATATGCAAAAAAGGTACACGAATAATAATTTTTATCCATTACACCATTTTATGTTGTTTACGAGTTGTACAAAAATATTGCTGAACAGCCATAAAGTCGGGGATCCCTACTGGGATTGGAGCTGTATACTTTCATGTCGTCAAGCTCTAATATATTGTATCTATCTAACAACACAGTGATAAAGCCGATCTTGAAAGCATCAAATGAATAATTGCATGTTTATTATTGGCACATAAGTAACAAATTCTCATATCTTTATTTTCGGCTTATCGATTTTATCTTCGTATCTAAAAATTGTAAACAGTTATGCTTGTTGGAAAATTTATCGGTGATTTTCTACTTGCAAAAACGAAGCCTAGTAAAGTGGCCTTTACGAATTTCTTTCAATGAATATATTTAACCTTATCATGTAACGTCATGTATTTACAAGAGAACATTGGTAAATAATAGTGTCCACATACTACTCGAGTGATGCGCTCAGCGGATAGAAGGGAAACAACCTACAATGAGAGGAAGCCCCAAGCATCCAATGAAACCATTCCAGTCACAAAAAATAGATGAATACCATTATTCGTTTACATTAGATTGACGTGTGCTTCGGATGCTCTACGGCAAGTGTCCATACGATTGTGGCTGTATTTGATTCATTGTGTATTCTATGCCCCTAAAAAGTCTATACCCCAGCAAGGAACATAATTCTGATATATCATATTAGTTCTAACAAAGGGGTGGGGTACGGTAGTGAAATTGTACACGCTGTCAATACTTCAGGAGCGTTATTTTTCCCTACAACTTGTTATCAGTTTATTCGCATAATAAGTAGTTTCGATTTGTGCCTTGAGGGGTAACAGTAGGAAATATAAGTACACATATACAACAGTAAACAAATATACTTTGACAACCCTAAGAAATTTCGTCCAATAGAATGTATGAAGACGTAGAACGTACAACGCTCGACGTATGAAGTTTAGCCAAAAAATTTTTATAAAAATCATGGTTTGTGAAAGAACGGAAGGACACTGCGCAACTCTAGATAAAGGGATTCACGTCCCTCTAAGATCTGCTCACACCCGAAGAATAGCATCTTCGACTCTGAATGAAAACCACTTTTGATAATGTTCTCTTTTGCTGTCAGTGATTACTTCATTTTACTGGCTATTGGCCTTGCACCCAGATGTTTGTAGCGAAAGTTGCATTGCCAGGAATCACCCGATTTTTAGTGCAGGCTAGGTTGGCCCTTCTTTTTAAAAAAAATTAGGGGCAATCGTAGATATAGCACGTTGAGACCTAATCTAGAACTAACGGCCTTGTTCTTCCAAGATCACTCATGACAAATAGTGGTTACTCAAAGATTATACTTACGTAACTTATGACTAATAGCACCCAGCGCCCAAAGGACAACAGGCTACTAAAACAGACGGCTTTTTTGAGGTAGTGTAAAGGAAATAGCGGTGGATGCATTTTTGTGTAACATTTGAAGTTCTCGTAAGTATGGTATCTTGTACATTGCGACTAGATTTACACACGACCACAGCGAAAAGCAGAATGGCATTTAGAAAGAAATTAATCTCTTTGTTAACATACATCCCAACACACAAAATTGTATGGCCCATGCAGCCTTGCAGATCCAAGTCAGCGGGCAGCCTATCGAGAGAATATGCATATATTCTGCTCCTATGTACATAACTATTCGAGGCTACGGCAGCCCAGCGAACTGAACCGGTAGAAATCCTTCAAATTGCTCTTCAGACAGATCCATCACAAACTAGCTCCCTGCTTGAGGATTTCGCCCTCAGATGTCCACCCGCATTGACATAATCGTGCGCCAATTTGTGGGTTGTGCCGACTAAGCACGGTCCCTCTGCTTTAACAAACAGCAGCATTGTTTTACGATAGTTGACCAACAGTTCACTACTGGTCTGCTACCTATATGCGAATATATAGGGCCAGTTAGCTATCCTTTGTTACGTGCACGCAGTTGATATACGCGGTCCCCTACATCGATTAACAACCGATCAGCCAGCCAAACATGTCGCTCGAGTTTGATGAGGCCTCAGTTCCTAGCGTTTCCCCCTGCACACCGGTCCCGGTCCTTTGTCAGTAGCAGCCCTATTGATATTACTCGGAGTGAAACATCACCGTTGCCACGGCCGAGCCTATGCCAGTGACTTGCTGTGTGAATAGTCTCGCCGACGACAACAAAGCAATGTCTTCATGACTAAATTCCTCTAGCTATCGCACCCACTACCAGATCTAGTAATTTCGTCATCCCCCTAGGTTCCTCCTGATTTCCCAGTCGTTCTTTACTCTCCATGCTATCTCTTTTCCATCTTACTCTTTTAGAAAACGAACCATAGCACTCTCTGCAGTTGGTAGTGTATACAGCAAACGTTCGTCCATGTTGCTGCTGCCATGTTACGTCCCTACTTGTCCTGGCCTATGTTTATTCTACTGGCTCATGTCATTTTTGCAACTGGCTATAACTTCCAGCGAAGACAGTTGTAGCCAGTAGAAGCTTAACTTTGTTGGGAGTCCTCGCACCTTTCAGGTCCGTCAGACCCAATCCGTATTAGATAGAAGGAGCGTAGATGGTGAGCGAAAAAATAAAGAGATAGGGATACGGTCCTAGCAATTCTTTTCGTACCTCGTTTCTGTGCACAGCATTTCCTACTGCAGTTCAGGAGACACATGTGTACAACAACAAACAGATGTGCGCACACCCAGGCCCACACACACAGAAGCATGTGTTGATGCCGTCGACATGATCGTCTTAGACACTTCCTGGTTCCGGCTTCCTACCTCCAGTGGCAAACGTTAATGTATCAAGCGCGTACATCAGCAAAAGAGTACTATGTCTTTGCGCAGTTCCGTCGGTGTTTCTTCGTATGTTTCACGTTCTCATTGTTTCATTCTCTTTTTTATTTCTTTTTCTATCTCTCACAACCTAGAGGGATTTCCATGCTATTTAACTGCCTAAGGACCCCACTGCCGGCGGCCTATTTGACCGCCACGATGACAGGTCCCAGCTAACGCCAGCCAATGGAACCCCACTGCAAATGGATCCCTCGGACGCAAGGGGCCCTTAATAACTTCGCTCTCGGTTTGCTCGAACCCCGGGAATCTTCTATACCAACCACACCTTAGCTAACCCTGTTGTGCTTTGCGCTGATAGCGAACAATGGTGGCACGTCGTAAAAAGCTTCCAAACGCTCTCAGAGGCACCGTTGCCAACCTTAAGTTCACCAGCGCGGCGTCCAAATGTTTCTCGGAAGCCCGGAGGAAAACCGCAAACCTCAAATGGGCCCCTTATCGAGTACTCGCAATGGTTGTTTTTTGTCGTGCCATGTAAAAATGCGCACAGCGGCAAGCAGTTGAGGCAGAACAAATCTGAGCTTCCTTTTCAGCCTTTACGTTCTCGCTAGCGCCCCCGCATGTCAGAGACCCCACTTCATGCCTCTTGCCTTTTTGCCTCAAACACGTTTTGCCGCTATGCTTCAAGCTGAGACGAAATTCAAACATTCACTGCTGTGCCTTCTATTCAATTCCGTCTTGGTGGCCACCAACTTTTGACAGCTCGAAATCTCTACAGTTTTTGTACATAGGTAAACTACACTGGGCATCAGCCCATTGGCGTTGGCTACACACAAATCTTTAAATAAAATCCTGGCCGTTGACTCCTACTGAGCTGGCCAACCAACAGTGCGAAATTAGATATGGCCAGGCCATGTGCCATCATTTCCCGTCACTATGACAGCGATAGATAACACACGTCCTTCTCTTCCACTACAAGAGTGTTCCGCAATACTATTGACCCTTTATAGCTCCGTTCTCCTCACGGCAACCACTCCCAATTGAACTCGTCAAAGCAAAAGCAAAGTATAGCTGTCCCATGATACTGTCAGCCGCATACGACACCAAGTGAACGTTGGATCTTCTAATTGTCTCCGTTCTAATTCACCCCTGCTCCACGTACTGTGTGTGGAATAACGGGCGTGGTACGCTTGTTGGCCGAACGGGCTGCTTGTTTCCTACATGTTTACCAAGAGGAGGGCTAGTTTGGTGACAAACCTGTCTTTGACACGTACATGCGCAAAGCAGATAATGGACGTGATGGAGTTTGGGCCATCATCTGTGCTCGGTCGATGGTTTGCACTGGATGCTGTCGCTGGTGGAAAGCAATAATGTGAAGCTGCGACTACGAACGACCCACAATCACTGCCGACGCTGAGATGATCGGCAATGCGACAGCTTAGCCTGTACCCGGCAAGAAAACGATACCAAAGGAACGTAGCAGACAAAGCAGGACCTGATTACAACGATGACCGAAGGAAAGACCACAATGACATATGGAAATGGCGGTGACGACAGCAGGAATCGGGTACCCTATGTGACCAGCAGAAGGATTTTGCTGTACAAACGTTCCGAAGACTTGTTGCCAACAAGATTGTAAGCATTGCTGTTGGCATCAAGAGCGTTTTTGCTTAACCAGAGTTGCTACTTGGGACAAAAATAGCCCTGGCAACATTTCGGTGCACCCTCCTGGCAAAGCACGTTGCCCCTCTCGAAACACTGAGTGACAACGGCGTTGGAAAGACTCGTCCGCTCCGTGGGCATTGCCTGGCGTGAGCGAATAAATAGTCGCTGCGGTGATACGGGCTTAGCGCTGTTGTGCTTTTGCATAGTAGCGTAGCCGCTTGGATCTAGCAAGAGAAGTAGCCAGTAATCCCGTGTGGCTGGAATAGATTGTCACACAGTTTCCTATTTCGTCCTATCCTGTTCCGTATGCCCGTAAAACAACCCTTTTTCCTTTAGCACTGAAGCCAACCTTCGACATTTTGCTGGCCGTCCTTCTTAGGCGACTTACCGTGCTTCCTGTCTCCTACCGCCTTTGATATATCGCCTCTCACGTATAACCGGCTTTTTATATGATTTTCGCAGTGTTCCCTTGACAGGACGGGACAGTAACAATTGGCAACGGTATTACGAAAAATATTTTGTTAGTGACTCAACCAATGGAAACAGTTTCTTCTTAGCAAGAAATTAGTCAGTACCACAAATGGCGATCATTGTGTATGTGTAGGTGTGAATGTAAGTACCCAAGTATATATAACGCAGCAAGCTGCCATACAATCTTAGAAGTTCTGAAAAGCAATAGGCGAGAGTTCACTTAACTATTTTTTGAATCCCACAACAATGTATTAATATCATAACATTTTGATAGAAACTACGTTGCCCCCTCAGAACGGGAATAGTGATATACAAGCTTCTTAGAAACAGTAACAATTGTTTTTGTCATTACCATAGGCAATTATGATTACGGCAAATAAAACGATGTAGATCCTTTTGCTTCTGAAAACGGTTTTAAATTTTTTACCGAAAACCATATTCGTTTATGAATTCGACTACGCCTCATGTAGGCAAATTCGACTTCTTCTCGAGGTGTATGAGGTCTACGAAGGTCGGCCATTCTCTATAATCTATAAAAACTCATTAGACAGACGCCTTCTGGGCTATGATTTCTGGCCAGTTATTACGACATATTGTATTTCAACGAATTTCTTTCTACCTTCTTGTTTGCATATTACATCTTGCCACGTACAACTAGCCAGTTCTTCTTAGGCACATCGTTCTGTCATCCGCCGAGCGCCGGTTGACAAACGAGGCGGCCTACCATATTCCTTCTGGCCTAAGGAGGCCTGCCATCGCTAAAAATTCCTTTCACTTCGCTGCTCTCAGCGCCACTTTGACTGCGCGATGTACAAACTCGTAATGGTCATGTAGCAACAAATGATTAAATAAGTGCACCCGCACTTCACTGAAGTGTTGGAACCGCACGAGGATTTAAGCTTTCGCCATACTTTGCCAAAACCAGCTGTCGGCATACAATGCTCCATTAGCATCACATTTCCGGCCAAACGCAAACCCTAAACGCATCCTTGTAGAGGTGCTTGTCTCTTCAGCTTAACTTCTATATTTTCTAGTTTTCCCTTTGGATATTGTCTTTACGCGGGAGTTCTCTGAATGACGGCTAAATGCTCGTTTTGGCATTCATCTGTGATTCTCTGCAAGCGCCTCTTAGCGTCTATGTATCTCTAGGATAATCTGGTCAGTTAGTTAACCTACGGGGCCAGCAAACGTCTACCACGTGCAACAAAGCATCTGGTTCAGCAATATCACTCGCACGTTTCCACTGTATACAGACAAAGCATTTCTTACGGTCGGGGTTCCACGCCCTACATAACATAATGCTTTGATAGTAATCTGATCCTGTACTACTCATGTGCAGACAACTTTGTAAATACAGGACCTAGAGCGACAGTCGACGGGGGTGGCTGATCGCACAGATCCGACAGCGTCACCATCCTGTTTGGTAACTTCAGATATTTTCACTCCCTTGTTTATAGATGTGGTGTTACAAATTCACGCGGATACCCTACGGACCCCACTTGAAGAGGGCTGTTCAACTTGGAAGATTCTGCGAGAGCCAGCAATCACATCAAGTAGTTGCGCATCCATCAAGCAAGCGACCACCTCTGCCACGAGCTGAAGATGGGGATGGTAAAAGATCTGCGGTCACCAACCATTTGTAATAGGGGAAAGTGGCAAATTCCCTGCCAGGGGACTACTGCCGATGACGTAATCTGGCTAGCGATGGTCATTGGTAAGCCTCCCTACTCCATCACGTACAGGATGTACTCGAGTGACATGTATAACTCTGCTTTAGTCAGGATGTACTTAGCAGGAATAAAGTTTAAATGCTCATTAATTCCCATGGCAAACCCGGATGACCGTACGCCTAGGAGCTGGTTGGAAACGGATCACTCGCTTACTGAATACAAAAGTTTGGTTAAATTCGACCGAAAGACCTAATGTGTCTGTATGATACACATTTAAGGAAAATACCTACCTTATAAGCAAATCTAACAATTTTTAAGTATTTACAAGCGTTCTATTTTTTTTTTTATTGTGGTCTGCTATTTAACAACATACCTATATAGGCGTTAAACGTCTGTTAAAATCGTGTTAATAATTCATCCTCAAGTGAGATTAAGCCTGTTTACCGTTTGGGAAGCGAAACCCTCGTTAGTCGCAGATGAAAGGAATCTGGTATGGTACACGCGGTCTACAGGTTTTACCCTGAGATCACTTTGCTCTATAGCTGTACTACAAATATGAGTAACAGTTAAGTACTCATGCCTTAAGTCTAACTGCACGCCTTTTCTCGTTAACATATCCGGTAGATAACAGGATGCTCCTCATGCAGATGAAAAACAATACACCGTGACCACAATGAAGTACACAAATCATAAAGGATCGAGAATGAATCGATGTACTTCAAACAGGCCACCGTTCCAGTTAGCGTCCTAATCTACGAGTCACTTCCTAATAAAAAGGATACTTTGTTCCTTCTTCCTGCTGCCTCTTATTTGCTCCGTTTCAATTTCCTTTAACGCTCGCTTTTCTACAGAAAAGCGGCATAATTCGGACATTTTTCGTCGGTTGCAGCGGACAGGCCGTGTGTGCAGCATAAACCACGCATTCATACACTGTCCGCCTCGGCCTTTGTGGGACCTTTTAGTATCTCAAGTATCCAGTGTTGCATCCTACTTTCTTTCGCATGAGGCCAGTAGTGCCCTAAACTTTTTCATTTACAAGAAGAAAAATGTTATGCGATAATAGCTTTCCGTCTTTTGGCTTAGATATAACTGTAGGCATCCATCCGTACAAATGTGTAGGAAAGCAATTACATTCCTGTTTACGTCCGCTACCACGACAACGCTCCCAAAATTATGGCAATGGTATACAAAAAGTTAAATAGTGCCGAGTACACTTTTAACTCAGTCCTCAATTGTGTATTTCGTAAAGAAACAATCTCTTTGGAAATTACGATCTCACCTTACATCGTCATGAAGGCAAACACGGATTTTTGTTAGACTAAGTTGGCAAAAGTTTTTTTTGCAATTATGTGATAAATTGCATAAACATTGCGCCACATAAGCTCTGCGCAATTGAATAATAAGTGTGAATAAAAGCAATTTTTTAAGCTTCTAACAAAAGAGTTCAAGATCAGTGATCCAGGCCTCCCTATTTAACACAATTTATGTGAACACAAATTTCCGTAAAAAGCATCTGTACATTTTGTCACTCGCGGCCATGACCCAGCTTACCAGTCCAAAAGTGAAACAATAACTCGGCCCATTTTACGCAGAATTACTTAAATCACAAACGCAACCAATTGTATATTGCGTTAGTATTCACTTCAGCGTCTTCAGTTATCCTTGGCCAGTTTCACTTGGGGTTACTTTTGTAGCAATTAACGCTAGCAGCACACCACTAATCAAGAAACGCGATAACACCGTTAAACTGAAGTGTTCCTGCGGTCCTGCACGATCACATGTGGGCTTACAAACTCATTAAGTCTGTCACAAAACTCTGAGAATGGCCATGCATCAGTCCCATGAAAAATCCCAAAGAGTTACAGGAAATGCCCCGCTTTCTTCAACGCTAAACTTCGAACCTGCCAGTAGCAATGAATGGTTTCAACTTAGTCTGTGACAGCCTTTCTTGCGTCGCAAGGCATCTGAAGAATCTACTTCAGCATCAACGATTCTGAACGCCGATTTAATGGCACCGTATGAAACCACATGGCCTTCTTTGCTTATGACGAGAAGGCTCAAATTAAATCTAGAATAAAAATTTCAAGTTAAACTATAAAACTATTTCTTTTCAAAATAGAGAAAATTTTAAGTCTTATAGATGTTAAATTCTATTATTGTAATTCCATCACAACATTAATAGTTCTTTTTTTTGTTTAAGTATAATATTGTTTAAGTATAATCATTCCTATCGAATTAGCTCAACCTGGTATTTTTTATTATTGATGGTCGGGTACTTCTCATGCTTTTGTTACGATCTTTTTGAACGGTAGCGACGTCCCATTTAGGGTTACCTCCACTCAATCAATAGCTTATTCCCTTTTTCAGATTAACCTGAGCACAGGGTTATTCGCGGATGGCAGGATCGAGGCAAAAAGGATACCCCGCATTACACAGCGTTGGGTGCTAATTGGAGATAATTAACCGGATCGCCTGAATAATGGGGGCCCTGTGATAATAGTATAGAAAGATCATTTAAAAATGCAAAAGGTAGGACTTAGGCTATATTACTTTATGTATCTATATGGTAACACTATGTGTTCGTGTTGTAATTTTGCTATAATCCTTTATTGCTCTAGCATATATATATAGTTAGAATTCTTTT
This sequence comes from Varroa destructor, assembly GCF_002443255.2. Taxonomy (NCBI): domain Eukaryota; kingdom Metazoa; phylum Arthropoda; class Arachnida; order Mesostigmata; family Varroidae; genus Varroa; species Varroa destructor. The sequence goes on along the minus strand of NW_019211456.1, from coordinate 26,967,669 downwards.
CTGTGCACAGAAGGTTTTCGCAGCGATAAAAACCAGTCAATGTACGAGGCACTGTCATTGGCAGATTAGCTTATTCATCATAGGCGTAACAATAATTAGCAACGGGGAGATTTCGTGAGGAACCATGCTGACCTGTTTCGCGATGTCCCGATCTAAGGGGATCCACCAAAAAAACTAGTACTTCATTTTCGCTAAAGGGAAACATCTAGCGTGAAGATCGTAACTCTTTGCCTATTAGACGTTGTCAGTAGTTGTTCTGGCGAGACAACAAGATAACAATAACGGGATGAACGGAACATTCGATCGGAGCATTTGAGCGTGGACGAAACAATAACATACTTTTTTTTTTTTTTTTTTTACATATTTTTACATTTAAAATACCGATCGAAAATGAAGACTAGTTAAATGGTAGAAAGATAGATAGTGTAGGGTTTGCAACGAGACAGAATTGTAATAAACCGATAATTTAAACTAAGCCGCCTTCATTAATAAGGGTAGGGGAATATGTCTCATGATCTACAATTGCGCTTGAAAGCCTAACACTCCCGGTCTCACATAAACATATCTACGCTAAAGTAACCTCCAAGCCATACGAATCGATCTTGATTCTGTTTACATGTCACTCACATATTCGAAGAAATGATTATGTTTGAATTTGTTATAAACGCTACTTCCTTTAGAACTTGTTCCAGGTTCTTCTCCAGAGCAAACGACAAATTGGCTATAAATCTACGTTGCTGAAAAAGTAGATTAGCAGAACCGAAAATAAAACCAGTCTCAGCTCGTTTGTCGTTCATGTGAAAATTACGGCGTACCCAGACGACGTAAGCATCGACCTCTAGAACGTGTGTACGCCTTTTTAAGAGTGACGATACATTTTCGCGGTTAGGTATACACGTGCGTGTACAGGTTTGGAATGGTACTGATAGACTAAAGTAGACGGACTGATGTAGAGGCAACTAAATCCTCAGAAATTTGTTCAATTCGAACTTTGATCTATAGCTTCTCCGAAGTTAGTTAGCGATGCTTTACTTTGCGTCTGCCTACAATTGGGAATCTATTCGGCTCAAAATTATACCACTACAATAGTTGAGTCTGACATGAGAAATCAAGCAGGTGAGGTAGGGGCATTGGTGACGCAGCTCTGCTTTGATTTCGATGTTCACTAGGCGTCTGACGTTCGAATTTCGCCACTACAAACTACTTAAATTACTGAGTAAAAGGTAATTTAATGTTTGCGGGGGTAACTTATTCGGTTGAGCAGGAAACGTTAGGATGTTTAGCAATTCAGGAGCAACCCGTCCCTTATAAACAATCCTTAATGAGCTGTATCCTAGTGAGCTTGACATCTAGTGAAACACACTCGTTTTGCTAGCCCCGAAGAAGCTTATCTTCTTGTTGCCTGCGCGTGTTTTACCGAAACACTTGTATGAAACAACGACAAAACAGGGAGAATGCCTATCGAATATAACTAAAGGTTTTTCTTAAGGCTTTATATTTATATTAGATCACGGCTTAATTCAGTTGCATATATATATGATGATACCGTGTCACTCGAATACGACACTGCTATCGACAAATAATGTTAATTACCACGCGTCGTATTCAGATGTCTCGTACATACAAGTAGTCAAAACCTGACTAATTGCCCACAGTTCTTCAACGTAGCCGAATTCGTGCTCAGTGGTCAGACCAAATGTTTTTGGTAGGGGCTTTGAGCATTCTATGTGTGGCTGTAAGACTTGAACCACATCGCTATAATGAGAATGTTGCCTATCTTTAATTATGGGGGGACGTTTTAGACTATAGGCAACATCGGAAACCTGAACTGCTTTTGTTCACTCACCAGCAGAGAATCTACAGCCGTTTGATATTTCAAGTAAATTATGAAGCTATTTGCGGGATACTATGCCTTCTATTACTCATAAAGTCGGTACTCTCTTGCGCCAACTTGTTAGAGAGCCATAACAACGATGGATTACTAGTCTCGATATAGAGATTTGGCACAACTTACTCTATCATCATAGAATGCTTCGCCATGGACTGCGTCAAGGCCGGTTGTTTATGACTTGTCCTAGATCGACCTGTCGATTGCTGTAAATAAAAGGGCTTAGTTATATAGGGTCATATCGATGATCATCTAGTCACTGGCTGAGCCAAAACTATCTACCGAGTACACGCAAAGATGCTGCATGAACGAGCCGCATGCACGTAGATTATCCATATATATATATAGATAACCACACTCAGTCTACATCTTATCTGTATATTCGGCATCACACTGGATCATACGTTCGGCCTTTGACGCGCCGGATAGAACAATGGCAGCCCCTAAGTATGGGGACGCCAATAATCTACGCGCTTGGTCCCTTCCCTGCGTTGCTGAAGCCGAAAAGCTACAGGCGTTTCACTATAACTCAAGAAAAACACGTGAAAAACGTGAACTTTTTTTTAAAACAAAACTCTATAATTACATTTAAGTGCAACAAAGGAAGATAGAACCTTATACAATTATACTATCAATGCAGAACGTGCATGCTTATTGATTACACCCAAATTGAACGCGCTATTTTGGCTCACTTTAAGAGCTTCTAGCAAAATCTTTGAAGTAACCCAGTCTTAAAAATTTCAATCTACTAACTGCGATACCCGAAGTGAACCTCAGTGCCTTACGTGATAAATAGCCATATCTTTATAAGGTCTCTCTATGATCGATATATTAATAAGAATTTTGATAACGCTTTTTCCCTAATGCAAGAAGACTTTTTGATTGCGTACCACAAAACTGTGACCCAAAAGCTTCGTGTCTAACCCAAAATTTCTATGAACTTACGGCCTGTGATTATTCATTCTTTACGGGTGAAATCACTCGTATACATTTTCTTCAGGGAAATGTATACGAGTGCTTGTATATATACATGGCTTTACACACAGACGTTCAGCACAGATAAAATTCACAGCTTCGTCTTGCGAAGTCTGTAATATAACTCTGACAGTATATCTTGCCACATTAAATACACAGAAATTTCTTGTAGTTTTTATGATATCTTTATTTGTTGGCGCTGTTTAACCTTCCCAAAGTTCGAAAGAAAGTTTTGTGCATCTCTAATATAAGTACGACACATTTCCTCCAAGTTGAGCGTTGCGTAGAAATTAAGTTGATTATCGAGAAGCTGAATTTGTCAGGCAGACAAAACTCACCCCGAAAATCTAAACATTCAAGTTTTGGTTATTACTTGTGACCTCTTATGGGTCGTCTAGGTACCAAAAGAGATAGTTCAGCTTCTGATATTATAGACTGCAGATGTTCTTCGCATTAAGATACCTTCGAAAACATTATCACCATACTTAAACTCAGCAACAGCAACATTCTTTTCGTAAACAAATTATTATAATTGCTACTTCTTAAATTGCGTCGGCGGCCGTTTCATGCATAACTGTGTGTCTTGTGCGCTTTATTTCTTCGTTGCGCACGTTTTCCGCCGTTTCTCAAAGGCTCTTCCACTTGAAAGGTAGGTAACAGCCATATAAACAACAAGCCTGACAAAGGTTCCTCTTCACGCCTCAACCTTACTCCTGGCTCAACAGACCTCTTGGAACAAGTGTTCGCCACCAAAGCGAGAGGCAGAGAGAAAAATGACTTCTCAGGATTGCATTCTCAGGATTGCAGGCCGACAACGGGCGGCTGGCCACGCCAAACCTCCGCGACTACTGGAACGGTGTTGCACACAATAGCAGACTACCAAATGCACTAAACGATGTCGTTGACAAACAAAAACATTTTCTTGAAAAAAACGAACTTCGTGTATGCGCACGGTCGCTAGATGGCGCTAGATGTTAGCCTCCACATTAACGGCACTTAATTATAAAAACTCGGTAACTCTGATGAGAATAAGCACGACTGTTAAAATTTATAATCGGAACTAGCACTACTCATCTCTCAGACGAGACAAACAGATTAGCAGAAAACACATTCCAGGTCACTTTTTTGTCTTTTGCGTACTTCTACTTACGGCTACGTCGTTCAAATGCAAACACTGCAAAGGACATTTGCGATGCATGTTCATTGTGTATGTATGCAACGAGGTTAGGTGTTACTCTCTTTTGAATAGAACTTTTGTCTGAACCGCTTCCTCTGGCAGTGCACACAAGCCATGGCTGCTCGCCGCCAAAAACAATCGACTTACTATTAGAGGCAACGTTGCCTGATGGAGTGTATTTCCTTGCGCTGTAAATTTTCCAGTAGCTCTCCTTCAACTTATCTCTCTTTTCGATCTCGATTCGCACTCGGTCTACCCAGTCTTTCGTTTCATTTACATATAATTACTGTTGTTTTAATGCAGCAAATCGAATCAATACGCAACCTTATCTGAGAGCACCCTCCTGGTGAACGGCGGCCATATGAGACTGTGAGAACGACCGAGCAGAAACGCTTTACGTAAAAAATGATTGAAACGGCAAGCAAGGAACACGTCATGCGTTTACGAGTTCGGATATAAGAACAAAGGCCATTTCATCAAAGAGAGCTTTCTTACGCCTATCTCAATTCATATAGTAGTTTTGGCTGTCGTTTTAAGCCCAATCAATGTGACGGACTACCTGCCCATTCGGTAGCCACTAAAATCCCAGCAACTGACACTCTTCGTCTCAGAAAAACGTGAACTTTACTGAGCTTCCCATTTCCGACTTTTCCTTAACCCATTCGTTTTCCTTCTTTCTTCTCAAAGTTTTCCTCGAGAATTGCCTGACTCGATCTAAGCCGCCGAATTCCCGCAAGGTATCGTGGTTCACCCATCTATATGCTCCTTGCTAGAAAAAGGGTGGCACGCAGTGAATTTGCCGCACGAAATTCCCGCAGAACTCTATTCCGTTGACTTGTAAAAGAAAAATACCTACTTACTGAACAAGAATCGATGAGAAACGCTTGAAAGATTCCTGCTGCTGCCGCTGTTGATCTGCCAACGCAGAGCCTATAAAAGCTACCGCGTTCCCAACAAAGGGGGAAATGCAGGACCCACCAATGGGCCATAATACTTGCTTTGCTTTAGCTCCACAGCCAATTCCCAAGCCTCATCTGTGAGCGCGGTCCACGAAGCATGAAGCGAAACAAGGCCGCCTCAAGGGACACTTTCAAAAATCTCAGGTTGCGCTAGCAGCGCAGCTCGTCGCAATGGCAAGGATGATGACAATGAAAGCAAGTTAGCGGATAAACGGAACGCTCGACCGTCCGCGCCTCGACCCAACGAAACCGAATAGCGAACGACATCCGAGCAGTGCAATGGTCTTCTCGACCCTTGCAGTCAGCGCAGTGCCACTCGCTGAAAAAAATGGGCCGCCTAGAACGCGTGACCACTGGCTCACCACCCATCATTATTCAATTCAAGTTGTTTTTATGTCTTATTTATCTTGTTTTCTGTGTATTTTTAAGACTTTCGATAGTTGCATCATGGCTCTAGCGATTTAACTAATGAATGCTTGGAGTTTTATATTCAATCCTACTATATCCAAACAACCGGTTTCTTCCAGCCTGAAATAAGGTTTGTTCGTGCCTTGTGTTGAACCTAGATGGCTTCACCGAATATTAGTATCGTTAGAAGGCAAATTTGCTACCGTGCAAGAGAACGCATTTTCCTACTAACCTTAGTGATGCTGACTGCACCGTTACCGGATGCAGTCAGCTCTAATAAACTAATTCCGTATAACCAATTTGTGGAAAATTCAGCTTAGAGAATACTGATTGCGTAGCGCCACGCTGCGTTCTATATTGAGAGTTTCTAAGAATAAACATGATTTTATTTTTTCCTCGGTAGTTTACTTAAGACCAGCATTTTTCTAACACGACGGGCGACTAAAACAAAATGCCAGGAAATTGTTCTGCCGACAGCCATTTGAAATCATTTTTAAAGTGAGCAGATGGGTCGCAAACATTGCGCCTTCGCGCGTTCCATCTATGTTATATTGGGTAGAAGCAGGTGGGATTTGTTAACCCCAAAGATTCGTAAAAAAATATGTTTGACCTATTTTCAATCTGGTCCTTTATCGAGCTCAACCTTTCTATTGTTAATATCACAACGGGTAATCTCGAAAGCCTTACCCTTTTTAATACCGCAAAATCGATACGTCCTAATATTGATGGCAAACGAGACAGCAGTGTCCTAAGACACTTAATGCGTCTAATATCGGTGCTCATACGGTAACGCTAGCAAACACTCTAATAAAATTTTTATCCTAGGAGCTTCTGCTTCGACACACTATCCCTACCGCTATTACGCCTGCCGCGATTTCCTATGCTTGTATTATCTTTCAACCCACCGCCAATAGTCTAAATGCTGGCAGGAACCTGCAAGTTCTTTGCCACCGAGGGCGGCAGCATTGCATGCTACCTATGACCAGTGAAACTGGTTTCTGTTAACGATCCGTTTTTAATTGTACGCGTGTACACAGGTACTAGATACTACGTCGCGGAAGGTCCACTGTTGAAACCATTGACAGATGTAGCAATAACGGCGTACCTATACCGCGTTGACCTCGCCGCCCACGAGGGCCCACCGGTCACATTGGCGACATCGGTCGCATTGGCGGCATCGGTTCGTTTCACGCACGTATGCTTAGGTAGTCAATACTCTCAATACTAAAATAGACTCGTTTCGGTAGCCCACCGCGCCCTTCCATATAAGTACTATAATGGCCACATCCATTAAATGCTGCTCTATTACGGCCAAGCTGAATACAACGACGCTACGGAAGCAAACGCAGACATGAAGGCAGCCGAGTATACCGAAGAGCTGTCGATATAACGAGTCTAGTCATACTTATTCGCTTTCACTCGGTTGGTTCCGTGACTCGAAGATGAGGCTTAATTGACCTTACTGAGGCGGTGGGCAATAGGTATAGGCGAGAAGAACTAGGTATGGTCGCTCCACTATTGCAGTCATGATGGAGGGAAGGCGCCATCCTATCGCACATTAATGAAGGACAGGCACGATAGCTGGACAAAAGAGGAAATTCCGGGGGGCAATGAGCTCACGACTCCCATATTTATATAGTATTGTGTTACAGTTTCGATAAAAAAAAGGATACGGCATTGTTGGCTGAAATAACAACAATGAGTAGGGAGATGAGTGGGCCTAATACAATCTATTGACTGGATACAATTTTAATTTCAATAAAAAGTTGGAAGTTGATGAATTAACGGCAGTGCACGAGCCGGGAGAGGAGGAGCGAAGAACAGCTAAGAATGATGTTGCATCGTTTCTTTAATGCGCCCACCAAATTTTGATTTGAATAATTAACTAATATTTGTTTTGTTTATTACAGTTTAACGATGAATTTAACGATTTCAAATGGATTTCCTCCAGTCGATAGCGTAATCAGGTAAGCGTCAATGAAAGCAATAGTCTTCTTTACCGCCAAGTAAAACGACGAACTGATAATCTGCTACTCGTTCACAATCAGTAGTATGATTACCAGTTGACTGCAGCCGCCCAAGATTACATACAATTCTGTTTATATTTGTGCAGCTCGCTGTCTATTTTTATGACAATAATATTACTGGATTCTATTAGCCGTCCGAACGACTGAAGCCATAATCCATCTCTGTAAGTAAATCCTGTACAGTACAATATAATGTTCGAGCGGCTATATAAATACAAAAATCTTTACGAAAGTGCGGCAAAAGTATGTGCGAGAAAGTGCAAACATCTTTGCTGGCTGATAAACGCTCGGATATCAATATAAACACAAAAGGTTTCCGTCTCCGCCAACAATAGAAGATTTTACAGGCCCATAGAATAGCCAATCATGGCCGCCGCACACAAAGGGAAACAATTGAAATACAGAGCGCTGACTCCACTAAGGGCTGCTGCAGATGACACACCAGAAAGACAATGGAGCCAATAGCAAGCTCGTTCGGCGCGCCTCCCTTCAGTACCAGCCGTCAGTATTATAGTATCGACAAGGACTAGGTTGGACGTCTCCGAACTCAGACCAATGCTATTATGGCTCAGAACGATGCTTACGCGACAAAGACAAGTCACGTTTTTTGGCTTAGACTATACACATGTACATAGCAATAGCTGCTGCAGCAAGACTCGAGTACTCAGAGAATGCACATGTGGCCACCGTCTAAATTGAGATCTTCGATATTGAACAACTCGCTCGTTGAGCGGGAAAAAAGATCGACATTCAATAGATGCATAGATATACGATCAAAAAACGGGCTATAAGGTACAGTAGTTAATAAGGATAATTAGACACTGCAGTTTCGACGTCGACCACCTAGACGTTGTCTACGACAGATGCCGAGTGTCAAGTTGGCTGAAGAGCGTTTGTCTAATACTTGAATGAATTTCGACACGCACAGTTACGCATCCATATAGCAACTATCTAGTGTTTAAATATTCTTGAACATATCATCCAATGATCCTATGCCTATATCGTACAAGCGTGTTCCGCACGAGGCAACGACCTACAATGTTGAACACCAATGCCGATGTGACTGTTACCAATGAGCTGATGTGATACATAACGATAAATAATGTATAAATTGGAAAAACTACCCATAATGCATTGACCTGAGAAAAATTTAGAGTTTCAAAATGGCAATGCACATATTGCTGAAGAACAAAATTGCTTTTGCTACACCATGCACTACGGTATTACTGCAGACAGCGAACGCTCTTTCAGCGCTATTAAAGCTTCTGCCACTAGTAGCTAGCCCTGAAGCCTTCTTTCACTCTGGCGTCGACACCGGGAACAAACGTCTAGGGATGACAAGGCGCACTTTCTGGGGTATAGAAGTCTCTTGATGGGCAATCGCGAAGCAGCAAGAGAGGTGTATCCTTTAAAATGCCAACGTTTGTTTTATAGAATTTGTCTCTGTCACATTGGTACGCTGGTGACACCACCAGTTATCACATAAGTTGTACGTCCAGGCAGGATCGCTACGGAGAAACAAACTTCGGCAGCCTCGGGTCGGCAATATGCGTATACATAGGTATTGTGCATTGCACTGAACGTTTCTGGTAGATGTCCTTGACTCTACATGATACTACTTTCATCACATAATGGTCCTGGAGTTGGGGTCAAATCAGGAACTTATTCTACAAATAATACTCTAAACATTCGAAGTGCTCTACTTTAGGACATTGTTTTGAATGTAAGGAGATTACTCATTGACCCGTATTAAGTCCTGAGGATGATTTAACGTTAGAATATTCACTCGATGTGAACTCTAAACATTTGGAAAGGTCACAAAACCACAAGCTCCCTTCGAAAAGGAGTTCCAAAAATTTCCTAGCAAACTGCACCCGATTGACCTCAATAACATATTCATTAATGCCAGCCATTTCAAATGTCTGTAGAAATTAATCTGCACGGATAATGGATTAGGCGACCAATCGCGTATGGAAGGTTCGTGTCGCATCCGCCGTACAATGGCCGCTGAATAAGGGTAAGTCCGCTCCCAGGGGTGTTGCTCGAAGGCGAATGAACAATAACGACTCCTCCTGCAGTAGCTACATCAATAACCTATGCGGCAACAACAATAACCCCAACCCTAATACAGCAATCCCAATGACACACTGGACATAATAAAGCATGATTAAATAGCTACTGGATTGTATCGTTGGTACGCGGCCAATGCACGCAAGGATCCTAGGACTCAATCGAGCCGTCAGTGAGCCTGACCAAAACATCCCCCGGACAAAAGAAGTATCACATATTTTGTAACTTCTTACATGAGCATATGCCAGTGGAAAATCGGCTCAAGGTTCTAGCAAAACATTTTTAATCTCAAAGCACTAGCTGACCAAATGATCTACACTCGTTCAAACAGCTCTACGCATGTCGACAATCACCTCCAACTTATTTGGTATACAAGAACATCAGTAGGATTCGAGGTTTCACACCACGCAGATCTCAGGTTTGAGTATTGATTTCCCCACTTTCTAAGTACTTCCTCACCTGACAACCTGAAGAAATTCAAACAAGTTTTGATGAAAAGACATTAAAGGAACAACGAGTGCATAATAGGGTTTGAAACGAATTTTTGTTATCTTGACCTAGCAATCAGGTTCAGAATAACGCAACGGGTGGCATCGTTTTGTAATGCCTGCACCGTGGCGCTAATGAATAGAGAGTCAGTTGCCATTTGAAATACTATGATATTCGCTCAAAATATAGCGTATATTACTTTCTAATCTCGAGACGATTGCCCATCAGAGTTCGAGCAGACGCCGTCGTCTTGGCTGATATTGACGGCGATGTTGTTTGTCTAGCACGAACAGCTGTACGGCATAAGTGAAGCAAATGTACGCCCAAAACCCATCCTTAATCCGAACTGTTTCCGCCGGATGTATCTTATAACAACATCTGAAGCAGAAAGCTACGTTTCATCTCGTTAACGAACTAACTGTCTAACGATTCAGTCCACACTGACAAATTCATTCTCGATAAAACTGCTGATAGAAATGATACGTGGGCATGGGAATGCATCGCCTTTAAGACAGCTTCACTGCGTTGTCTTCCTCTGATACCTAAACCACAAACTCGACTTTCTGTGATAGCTTCCAGTTCTCATAGTGCAGCGCGTCTATTCTCGTACCTATCAGATTTTCCTTATAGCAACAATATTATCAATACAATTATCTTCACTTGTTTACGTATGTGTCGTGTGTATACTATTATGGGGATAAGCAAGAGATTGGGGGTAACACGCATTCGGAATGGTTCAGTCACTGATGCAAATGTTCACGCGCTTATGAGCATAGCTGAGAAAATGATTGCTCGGCGTTTTAGTATAACGCTGCGTACGGTAAGATTCGTATGGTCATTGCTAGGCGTTATTGCTTACTGGACAAATCTCTACCGTGCGCATCTAATGCTTTATTCTCACACATATGACATGTTTCACGTATCATTATGGCAGGATGCTGATAAATTTCTATCAAAGCGATGGCTTTAATATATTCGTTTAACGTGTTAACACATTGACATACGCAAACAGGCACTGGCAATGCGGAAAGCAGATATCTGCTTGATATATTCCTACGCTAGGTAGATCGGGTAACTCGCTATCACTAAAAGTGGGTGTAAATTTAGGAAACAAACGTAAGATGGTAAAGCAAATACGTCATAAAGCCATGAATCATATATGTTCTGCTCGTCCTACACAGTAGTCCTAAAGGTCTTCGTTCCATACGGATATTATAGGACAAAGGAATCGTCACCCGAGGGTCGAAGGGACACGGACGGGTAGGGCCCGTATAATTACAATTAACCAATATAAACTAGTCAGTCACGGCTCTAGCGTATTCAAAAATTTGGTACAGCAAATAGTGAAGGCTGCCGCAATCACCTTTTTAAGAAGCAGGTTGTGTTTGCAGAGGTCCGTTCGTACTAGGCATATGCTAAGAATGGACATTGTAACGGCCTGGATAGGCCTACAAGGGTCTGGAGTAGCGTTGTGATATATAGATACAGAAACGTTTCATGAAACCTTCCTTTCACCTGGTATAATTGATCGTTTTACCCTTCATTTTTACCCTCATCAGTGACTTCCGCTGTGTTCCTTCGACGTGTCAATAGATAAAACTTGCCCACTGCACTAAGTTTTATCTGTGGGTGGTATTTTTACCGCTACTAATACAATTACAAATGTAGTGATATCGGTACTTCTAAATGAATTAATGGTACGCACACGAACATAAGTGTACGTCTTATAGCAAAGTAATATTTCATAGAATCGTTCTAAGTTACTCAACACTATACGGTGAATGGCTAGGGTCACGACCATAGCAAAGTTAACAATATGTGATTCCGTTACTATTGATATTTCACTCCGTTGTGATGCAGTTTTTGAATGTTATTTGGGAACTACTGAACTCGTACACTTAAGCCACTGTTTTTGCTTTATCCAAAATAAGTGCCGTCAAACTATTAAATAGATTGTTCTCACAAATCTTGTCGCCTGCAATGTGCTACTCTCAAAAAACCAAAACTGCCTTTTCACCTCAACGTATCTACTATCGCTGAAAACACCCATCCCTAAAATTGATCTGCACGAGAAGAAGGGTGTTTATCATGTTAAGTATTATATGCGTTGGCGATGCACGTTGCGAGTTAGGTATCCCACGAGAACGCTTCGGCGAAATAGACGTGAAAAAAAAGGGCGACTAAAAACAATCTAAGGTCGCCATTTTCTCTCTTTTCGATCTCCTGGAATCTACGAATGATATAGAGTGCCAGAATGGAGCACGGCATTGGATATAATGTGTGTTTGTAGATGGATTTGCCACGGACGCCTACATGAACAGTCTGGCAAACAGGTAGTAAGAACTAAGGCATTTATGTATATGTTTATGTTGAGTGCCCTATTAGGAATCAACTCATTGGTTCAGTTGCGACATATTCTTCGTAATCGTTCCAATATGGCGCTGAAAAGGCTATCCTACGATGTCATTCGATGTCCCTCTTTTAAATTTGAAGGTTTCCATTTGGTTGGCGCTTTGATCATTAGTTACTGTAGCACACACGTTATTTCATGTGTTCTCAACTATCCTCAAACACTAGTCCACTTAAATGACCAAAGCCAGGGTCTATCTAACTAATCTTCAACCCTATACAACAATGACAAATTCTTATTCATGAATCGATTATATATCGTACACACGTATCCTTAATTTTTTTTAGGCCGTTTTTATCGCTGGTATGTTAGTCTTCATAGACGAACTGCTGCGATAAGCTTTTTTATGGACATGGCACCGAATGATTGACCAGTCTTTCGTCCATGCGTGTGGAAGAGCCCATAGAATTTGGATGTGCATCGCTATCTATTATTTATTTAACCGATTGAAAAGAGCGATTGCAGTAATGAGAACGGACCGATTCCGAGAAAAAAAGCAGGCAATAAAAATTGTTTCAAGAAGATCAGGGTGAACGAGAAGTTCGAAAAGACGCGCAAGTGACAAGTGGCCGTAAGAACCTAGAAGAGCAGACAAGGCGAAGATATTGATAAAAAGGCAAATCTGTAACAGAAATAAACGGCGTTCTAAAAACGGCCAGCCAATCCGGGCCTTTTGGAGTCCGCCCACGAACGAATTGCCATAGAATTCATAAAACATACTAGCTCATAGAAGTCTAGCGATTCCAAAACCAATAGTCCTACTGAGAGAAACTCATTTTCCCCTAATTTATCATTGTTCGTCCTTTGTTAGCGTTACATACACCTTAACAAGTAAACTTGCTACGGGCTTAGTAAAAATCGGTTTTCATTCCTACAATATTTCTTGCCGGGCTAGTATATTTTTCACCACTTTTCGCAATATACGCATTAGATTTTTATGCATAATCGCTCACCCGTACGTCTTCGACATTAGATTGGCTCATCTAAGGCGTACATCAAACTCACTGGCGTTGCGTCGTTTGACTTCACGTTACTGATAGCATCCCGAAGCAGTATGCAATTATTTGCTATGCTAGTAGCAATTAAATGTACGATAATCTACCCGTCTACTGACTAATCTCTCTGACGTTATTGCAATACTCCATACATAATAATGACGATCCATCTCCACTTGTTACGTTCTCAATGAATTGTTCCCCTTGCGACCGTAGGTTATTTGGACGCCAGTATCCATTATGATGTGATCAACACGTATACATACTCTAGATCTGCACGGACTCATTCATAGAACTATTATTATTGTACCATATTCGATTCTACTTCCATTTTTATTCCTATATACGTTGACGTCTATACGCGTCTGATCGAAAAAAGAACCCATATTTCAACGATGGAACAACACATGCACGCAATGATAACAGCTGCATCGGCAGCGCCAACAGCGGGATATCATTTGTCCTCGTTAAATGTCGTCCCGATCTGACGATAACCCCATTTCCCTCGCTTTTCATAATGTTAGCGGTTTGCCCCCCTCCCCCCCCCCAACCTCCACCATATTCTCAATTCACCATAGCCATCATATGAATACAAGCACAATGACGACGCTGACGATCTTATTGGTGGCTATAATAGCTGTTGTGGTTTGGATTCATCTATATGATGACTGATAATTGTTGTTACGGCCGATGAACGCTAGATGAGCCCCGAATGCCCCGCGCAGTCGGGATTTAACAGAAAAGGTTAAAGGTGAATATGACCGCTGCATGCAAACACAGTCAGACACTGGCAATAGCGGTTGCTGCAAATCCCCTCAACACCTAACGGTTACATGGCGTTCACTGTCTTACGGCTTTTACTTTAATGAGCTGCCCAAGAGAAGCATCATACGTGATGCTGCTATAAAGAATAGTCTCGTTCATATTCAAGCCTTTACTATCATCGTAAAATATCTTTAAATGCTTTGCATGCAATGTCTTTCACTTCATCGAAAGCTTTTCTTGAGATAGGCAAGAGGGGCTTAGATACGTACTAGTCATAACAACCATCAGGTTGATTTACAATCACCGTGCCATACCAACAGGTGTGAATAGGATACGCTTCTTAAAATAGGTAACTGAAATAGAATACAAAAATTATAATATACAACAGTGGTTATGATCAGCACAGAAACGAGGCACGAAACGGTTTATACTGTTGGTGCAAGTAATAACTGGTTTCCACTAAAGCTAGACTTCAAGTTAATAGGTAGCTACCTCTATCACGTCTTCGGCCATTAAGTCTATTCTAGTAGCTTACTTTGAAGGCACGGCCGGTCAGCCTAGAGTAAACCAGGCTACCTGAATACAATTCAGAATACCTCTGTTGATGGGATCTTATCGACCCTACGTCAACCCTACTAACTTCTGCCGAATGAGCCGATCCGTGGTTATAGCATGACCTTTGGCACCATCTTTGACAGAAACTTGTTTAGCCGCAGCCATACGTACAGATATACGCACAGCATCGCTGAATAATACACAAAATCCTAATGACAATTACTTGGTAAGTACTGCTCTTACGAAAAACGATGAGCATGTTACAGTATTACTGCTTCTCGTTTTACAGAAAAATTAGAGCATTGTAAAAGAATTCTCTAGAAGCAGCTTAAAATCTATTTTACCATCATAGTGCTTCTGTTGGTGTTCGTGGGTTCTTGCGATGGAAGTTTTGCCAGCGGCACTTTGTGGCGCTTCGTCATCCATGGTAAACGAGCAAATTTTGTTATGAAGGCAAATGAGGTTGACGATTTCAAAAAGCTCCGCCCGTAGATGGGTGGAGTTGCCGGATCCATGCTCGATCCGATGCATCGCCAATGGCAGTGGTGACTCTTGTGGACCGCCTGTGTACGCCGGCAACTGTTAAGCACACACCACTGCAATTGCCAAAGCTGCTGTAGCTGACATCATGACATAAAGCTGTCAGATGAACCGAACCGTTCAACGACCAGAGAATTGGATACTTGAATCGTTGTTTGGTCGTTCATTCGTCGTTTGAGCGATCATCGCCCAGCGCTTTCTGTAGCATCTTTCCGCATCTCCTTGCTCTTCCTTTGCGTCGTCATTTTCATCGGCTTCGCAATGAAGAAAAAAGTTAGAAATGTCCTTTTTTCAAGGACCACGCACCTTACTAAGCTACGTGTGTGAATGGATCTGTCTGTTTGCGCTCGGTTTTGTGTGTAGACGCACACGCGCGCGCGCGCGCCCGCGCAGGTTTGTTTCGATAATTTCAAAATTCAGCCACAACGGCAAATACGGCCAACGCTGTTACGGCTAAAATCATCGGCATCATCCACTTAACCAGTAGTCGATAGCACCAATTCATTCGCCCAAATAAGCACCCCATTCGCGCAAAAAGCAGCCAACGGCTACGGGCAGTTGCCACCGTCACAATGGCAAGCACATCGGCGCGATAATCATCATCAGCAGCATCGGCCGCCGCGGTTCATCAAAAAGACGAACGAATTTCAATGGCAGAGAAATCAGTAGCGACATCAGCCGCGATGGGGGCAATAATAGACGCAACGCTATGAATATTGCGTATAGCAGCGCTATAACTATGAATAATGAAAAGAATAACATGCGGCAGCGACATTTCGGTAACTGACACGATCACTTAGGTGCTACTGTTTGCGTTACAGATGTAGATAAGCTTTTTGAATCATTCGATGCATTACGATGCTTTTGGTCCCTGCTTCTTCTAGTTTCTTCAACTGCATGGAAGCGATGCAACGCCGTCTTTGAACAGTTACATATGCATTATATGAGAGAAATTAAATATTCAAGTAAAAATTGGCCAGGGAAGATCTAGTGTACTGTATTATTATTACTTTATTAGTTTATTATCGAGCCAGCTAATTGTTTTTCTTCAATTTGCTATTTACTAGCTCATAGATTTTGTCATTGTTCTTCTTTGTTAAGGCTAATGAAAAACTGACTAGCAAATTTCCACGTCACTTTAATTCCCCGTATGTGTTACATAATAGGATCATCTCCGTTAACTAGTTCAAACCGATCAACCGAGGCTAATTAAAATAAATTAGCGTTCTGCGTCTGAGCCTAATTTTACCTACCCAGAATCACTGATTCACTACTTCTCCAAACCGCTCCGCTTTGGTCTCCTGTCAGAATATCGACTCTAGTTTTTGTAGGACACCACTTTTGTATAACTATTCTGGAAACATGTTTACGTCTTTGTAGGATGTCACTGCGATAGGATTATTCTAAAGACTAACTCATTTCTTGTTCGAGGCACCTTCCGCTGTTCAAGCTCGAGACGGCCCAAGTCTATTCGTGCAAATATTGCCATTCTCAACCTTTTCTTATATATAATAATATATAAGAAAAGGTTGAGAATGATCGAACAAACATTTTAAATTGATCTTTAAAAACTGCAGAATGCCTCCCCGTGGACCAAGTGAAACATTCCCCTGTACGACTCCCTGAGATAATAGGGCACAATGAACATCTCTAGTATAAACAGATTTGAGTATTACTGCGTACAACGGTATTATCGTGTTCAATATATCTGACCGGACCTTGCCACGTACGTAGTGCACCATAAATATCATAGAAGCACCATAAATATCATAGAAGTTACAACAATACAGCTCTTCACATTCACTATGCCCAATGGGTAAGCCAACCAAGAATTTGCGACATCTGCCTTTAGTAGATGCAATATACAGCATACTAATTTGTGGCGCGAAGCTTATTTCCAGTTAATGAAGGAAGTACAGTTGCTTCCGGCTCAAAATAAAACAGATGACATCTTTGTTAATATAATTAATTGGATGTGTTTTTCTTAACACTGAACCATTTTACCGCCCAAACAAACAAGATACGAAAGTTAAGAAGCTCAGCTTGAATGAATATGCTGATTCAAGCCACAGCGTTCAGCTATCGGAAAGAGGGACAAGTACGAGCCACTGGGGCTAAACCAGCCTATACAAGAACCCGCTCACAGTTTAGGCAGGTACTTCCGTATGGCCCCTGGCATTATTGTACTAGTATTTGATGCTGGTAGAAGGTGATTTATTAAGCGATCGCGAGATTTCTATTAAACCTGTTACTAAAATACCAAGTGTGGATCACCTAGTAGCGATAATGAAGAAGGCGCTGCATTTTTGCGGCCCTTTATAAGACAGACATTAACTAATTAGAGAATTGGCGGCCCTGAACCAACTGTGTGCTTGTGGGCAAGAAAAACTAGACCGAAAAATTTAATAACTGCAATATTGGACCTCACTCGACCACTTTTTCCGCCATGTTCTTCATTTAATTTATGTTATTTTGCAACGAAACTTTATACGCATCCGTTCTATTGCAACGATTATACATGTTTCAAGGTAGCTGATCATTCATATTTAACCTATTATCTAACCCCATCACATCCAGTTGAACCACTCTCTGGAAACTCAACTGGATTCAATATGCTTAATATTTCCGCTTTAACACTGTTGATAATTGGGGCTAACAAAAATGCTCCCCAACGACACACATTTTCATACAAGCAACTGGTTATGCTTCTCGTGAAAAGTGATTTTTCACATTCTGTATACACGTTGGTTGTAAAGTCGACAAATGACGAATAGACAAAGTGACTAGAACCTTGTTTCCGGTGGTCTCCGCAGCAATGATTGAGACATCTACGAGGTGCATGTATTATTGAAGTATGCTCTTGAGCGACGCATCTAGAGAGCCATATTCAAGTACATCACGCATAGAGGTCTATAATTACTTTGAAAGTACTTCGCAAGTGTCCTCTTTTGCCAAGTTCTACTCGGTTCTACCGGACGATGAAAGCGCTCCAAACGGACAGTATTGATGTTTTGCCATCATAACGCTTTTGTTAGCTGTCAATACTTATTCAGTCAATTAATCAATTCCCATCAAAATAACAACCCGTCGCCTAGTTACGTTACATGTTGATTCCGCTTAAGCGCTGTGCGCTAGTCACAGCGTCTCTTGTTGCGGGTTTTGTAAAGTAAATCGAGAAAACGCCGCACCCATCTATACGCTACAGTTTACGTGGTCGTTTTTGTACGTAACGTAAGCAAGCGCAACAGCTCTACGAAACCACAGAGATGCATGTACATAACGAAACAGGAGTAATTAGCGAATCACATAAAAACGATACATATAAACTAAAGTGATTACGACTCGACGCAAAGGTTGACATTGAATTTTTTTCAACTGTCATTGCGCAAAACATAAAACTAACACTAACTAATTTTTATTATACACATTCGGCAGCACTTCAGGATACTCAAATACGGCCATCAAGAAGTCTAAGATTACACAATTTGGATTCATGGCCGTATGTGACCATAGGCTGGACTCGTAACGTTGCAGTTTTAGTATGAATTTAACGAAGGACAAGCAGAAAAGCTGGTTTCCAAAGACTCTTGTTCGGAAAATTCAACAGACCAAAAAGTATATATGACACGCGCAGCAGGCGGCGGAGTTTAATTCCTCATTATAGTGAAAACCTAAGAAGATAAATCTGGAGCGATTAGTGACCAACCTGATCTATTAATAATTAAGCGAATGTCTGTCATAAAACACGAGTATCGGAAGAATCCAGCATCAATATTATAAGTGTTTACTTCACTTGTATCCACTGAAATCCATTCAGCACATTATATATTATACATTTGCTTCTCTATATTAATGTAGATAGTTTATGTGGAGAAACAGATGTATAATATATAATGAAAAACAGTTGGTCCTGGGTTGTCAACTACTGTGTAAATGTTCTGTTGCAGTGCAAACTATTGCAGTGAGGGCTAAAAAATAAATCATTTTCTGCGATTCGACGTGATTGGCCAGCGAACATAACATGCAAACATAACGAGTAATTATAGGAAACAGCTAATAGCTCAATAAGGATCCACAATGTGGGTTATACATTCACGCAGACAGACGCACGACCTGGTTTAAACAATCGATAATGTTGTTGGGTTAACGAGCAAAACCATTTTTCCCATTGAGAATTTTACTTTTGAACGGTCGTGTAATAAAAACTATCGGCGCCTGCATCAATCTAAACGAATGGCGCCAGTAGAAAACTATAGACATCCCAATACGCAGGTTTTTGCAGCCTCAAGAATACCGATGGCAAGCCACTCTAAGGAGAATGAATTGGGTTTAAGCCTGTCGTGTGGCGATAGCAGTCATTTCGAGGTTGCTCCTGTATCTGGTCAGATTGATCAATGATGAGTAGACGAATATGATATAGCACTTCCACAGCATCTGGTTGTTTGCTATACAAATAAATAACATATTAATTACTAGCTGTTCTTCATTACTCACCTTATTAGCTAACTGTGGCGATTCCTGGTGTGTGACAGCTCGAGTCTCCACAGCCTCCACCTCATCGCTGAAACAAATCACAATGAAGTCACTGTTAAATTGGTCTGGTTCGCATGCAGAGACGAAATAATGTCACGTAAACGTGTGTAAGCCACGTACAAGCACAACATTACCATAATTTGACAAACAATTTGATAAGCGATATTTCTTATAAATTGTCGATTTTGTTACCGTCGAACAGGTTTTGCCGTCGGTTTGCAGCCGGGCTTCTTCACGAATTGAAAAACGAAATTGAAAAAAAAAGCTAAATATTTTAACTTTTTTTTCTTTCAATTAATATCAGGTGCAATCACTTTATTAAGGCTTTCATCGCCTTTGAATGAGAGAAAGATAGAACGAGATAGAGTGAAAGAAAGAGAGAGAATGATCTTTATTTTGTACACTGTTAAATGACTGACAATGTTCAATTGGTAACGTCGATTGGTCGACGAAATGCTGGCACAAATAATGCATAACAGGTCATCTGCAAAAATAGCGACAAAGCATACACCGGAGAATCTTATTAACTTATAGTAATATATAACAGACGACCTCAGCAAAAAATTCATTCTTCAAAATTCAGAATTTCAGCAAAAAATATATTTGAATGCTAATAACGATAGTATTTAAGTTATTAAACACGTAGGTATATGGATGCGATTGTCATGGATTAATCAGGAAGCTTTTAACATGGAGAACTATGTTTTCAATGCTAAGTGTTACATGTTTAGTATTATTCCGTAGTCCTATCAAAGTAACTGCAAAACACGAGACCAACTCACTTCTTTGGTGTACAGTATTTGGGAAGAATATTTTTGGATGATTACCGTAAGACGACCCAGAGGTGTTCGAATTTCAGTAATACTTTCAAATTAATCGCACAATGTTTGATTACAACCCTATGAGAAATAGTGGATTTGCAAACGTCGATATTATATTTCTAAAAATAGATTAATGAAAAGAATCGACATGCACAGAGTCGCTTGTACACAGTATAGAAAAGATCGAATCTCAACTTATAATGAGAGAATCTAAAACTAGCGAGTATGCTAGCTCAATCATCATAGTAACTGCATTACTATTTAAAAAAAAAACAGACTTTCGTAGCATAATCAAAAACGTTGTCCGAAAAGTCGGTTTAAACCGTAACCTTTAAGCGTCAGCATTCACTTAAAGACACATCTTGCTGTTTACATTTCGCTAAATACAGTACATTTTTACATGGTCTAGTTCAATTATAAAGGATCCATTATACGCGGAAAAAACAGCATCTTCTCTAACCACGTTCTTTGGACTAACCTAAAAAGTGAATGATAAACATGCTCAAGAGTAAATCATGCAACCATGCAAGTTCACTTGGTATTTTCATTGCACAGATCCTTCCAAATTGTCGACTATCTGGAATAAGGATGCACCTCAACATATTCCGATTACAGCAGATCTCTAAAAAGCAAGTTAAGCTCGCGTCGCATGACGGGAGAACTACCTTCGTGACAGTGCCTAGGTCAACGTCAAAGCAATACACCTCATGAACGTTTGTAGCCCAAACGTTTTCATTACCTTTTAAATTTCTGAGTCACGCATTTGACCTAATCCTGTAGAACGGGTTACATTCAGATAACCAAAACTGGTACCACCGAACTCTGAAAACGCCACTCTCGCTGCAGATTTCAAAAATAGCTCATTATTGACAATCGTGTTTCATCACACCTAATTGCGTTCCATTTTACCATTACCCGGTGTGATTTTGCAATATTCCAAACATTTGTTTTCCTATAGAATATCCTCTATAACATCCTTCAGTACCCGATATATTCTTCCCTATTAGCGAAATATTATTTAATGCTGTAACTATTGCATAACACAAAATGCAAAAAATGAAGCAATGATATATTAGCTTTGTTCTCAACATCGCTCACAGAGCCAATTGATTTTCGCCGAAGTCGTCCTGTAATTTGTTTTTCAGTTTTGGAGTAAGTTGTGTAAGATTATTGCAATATCTTCTAATGCAAAAGGTGTGAATTCGTGGCGTTACCAAAGACTATTTTCTTTATCAAGCAATCAAATCGATCAGTTCAAACACATAAGGAGAACCCAACAGAATATCAGCAAAAGAGTAGAATGTATAATATATACTTTACTCTTTTGCTTATATATATATATATATATACTTATAAGTTGTATTTATAATCAAGTTTACATTGAGTCACTTTATTGCTGCTCTCAAAATGACTGTAAAATTAAAAATATTGTTATCATGCATCGATGCCGGACCCTTATGCATTGCATTTATCGAACGTACGGGCGTAACAGCTTTTGTTCTATGGGCGGAGTCGCTAACTTTCCTTGATTTTGAAGATGTTTATCAAAATTTGTTAAAATTTCATGCTAGCTACAACTTTATGAAACGTACACGATTCTATTAGACCACCTGTTTCACCGAAGTTTAAAAAATCAATTTTTGTTTTTATACCCCTGATATTTACTCGTGAAAAAGCTTAGTAAATTGTCAGCTTACCAATGCCGAAATCTGAAACGGCGTGAAAAAAAAGCCTTTTGTGCATTGACGCGGAGTCGCGAGCCTATATTCTCCTTTAACGAATCGAGAACTGCACCGAGAGCACCGCTTATGTCATATAACAAAACGGTCTTACCAATCTCGTTTCGAATCCAGCTAGGGGGACAGCGAAATGGTATTCATGAAATTAATCTAAACAAAATTTGGGTAAATCGGTTGGTGGATAATGTTGAGTCACCGTTGAAATACAAGTTCTTCTAGTTTTTACGCTGTATCCAGTATTTTGCTATACTACTCCGTTTTCAGATATGAAACATGTACGGCATCTTTAAAAAACAGACAACTGAAAAAGAGGCTAATGTTGTGATTAGTTTTCTATTTCTGTGTGTGCACTTCGCAGCTTGTGAAGCTAGCACAGCTTGTAAAGTCGAGCGAGCGCATAATAGTGACAGAGAAACCTTCATAAATTTTTGGTTATGTGGTGTTTTCTTTGTAAGCGAGCGAATTTAAAAGTAAGTAAAGACGTACTCTAAACTAGATAAATAGTGCGAGTTTTACGTCCAGTATTGCCACTAAGCACTCAGGCGGCTAGGTCTTTGTTGGGTACGAAATATATTTACGCTCGGGCCACCTCATATGTAGCAGGCAAACGCGTTATTATTATATTACGTTTGTATCATTCATTGGAGGACATTTTAGTTGCTCGACCACATAAAATCCCACAGGCGGCATCAATTTTAAGCAAAAAATCACTAATTCATTATTGTGGATCTTGTTTAAAGCTGGATAGTAAATACCTCGTAAGAGTCATTTGTATAACAGAACCGTTGGATGCAATATCTCAGTATCACAGCGTTAATTAATTCCCACTAAATACGTATGCAGTATAAATAAACTGTCTTTTCACTATAATCTGCTCTCTTATATGCTGTCTTGTTATATTTTCGAATAGCGGGCCACATCTATACCTTATACATATGAACACACTCCTCGACGCTAGGCGTTATTGTCTTACGTCGGGGAGTGTGATAATAGTAATAATAATACAAATTTGCGCTGCACCCAAATTCTCTGATACCACTTCGACAAATTGGTTCCGACACCATAATCTTATAATACATAGCAATGACGAATAGCCGAAAAATGTACGTGCTTATAATAAGCACTTTCTATAAGCTTTTGGTACTAAACGAAAGAACGGATCTAAATACTTAACGGAGTAGGTACTGATTTATTTCCATATTTATATAATATAATGCTTACCGAAACAGAATTTTTTTTCTACAATACTCTCTCAGCTTATGAAAAACCTCATAGTCTACCGTGCGTATTTAGCACCCAGCATTCCGCAATGGTTCGCGATTTGTTAATTCTGTCCGTGTACCAATAGTTGTATCGTTGAGGTATCGTTGGCTTTGATATCTTTACTAAAGTATTACTCGTATCAGCTGATCATCAACGCTTCCGTCTGTGTTACTTGAATATTTAAGAAATGAGCGTGTCGGGACTGCAGCGATTCCAACAAAGGACAACGGTTGCGGAGAACGGACCCACACTTCATGGCATGCATCGCATGCGCTAGTTTTTCCACAACACAAACGCTTAACACACAGAGCCACCTATGGCGAACTGTGAATTGAGACGGAGCAGATCGTTCATCTACACTCCTGCAGTGCTGGCGACCGTGGCACACGCTCATTCCTGTTATCCTCCTATCGCTTCACACGCCAGCACCGCATACAAAAAATTACATAAGAACAACAACAATACGGGGGCAGCGTCGCCACTACCGTCACCGTCATCACTGTTCGATCGGTAACAAATGGGACCACAACAGCCATCATTATCAGCATCATCTTCACCGCCACGTGCTGCCATCACTTGTCATAAGGCAGGGACTACAGTGCACAAGAGGCTGTTATTGTTCTTTGTTTTTTAGGAAATATAAGTATTGTTTCTATTGTTTTTGTATAGGTTGATAACAGTACTTGAGTTCCAGCAGCTGCCAATGCGACTTCACTGTCGTTGCGATACCCTCTTTACATATATAATGGCGGGCTCACAAGACCGGCGTAAACACATCGCACATTACAACGTCTCCGAGTCCGTATATTTGTGTGTGTTACGTCTTATTTGTAAAACAAACACAGACGATTTATCTATCTTAAAAAATAATTCAGCTTTTACGACCAGAACTGCACTTAGACATTACATCGGACAAATACAATACATCTTAGCTGAGTTGAAGTGCTGCAAACGATCTGTTAAAGATGACCACTGCATAACTTTCGTGATTGAATCTTTCCTACTATTAACATAGACGGTTCCCGTTAGTGAAAATTCGCATATAACTTTCGCCATCATTGACGTGCCTAAGTGATGTAAATGGTGTGAAGAAAAGCAGAAGGAAATTGACGAGCTTTCGTGCACCAGCGTTAGTTCCCACTCGTAGTGCCGTTAGAATCGTTGTCATATGATGGTCCATGTGGTCTTTTGTGTGCGTTTCTGAAACTTAATACTTCGTTGATGATACACTTAACTGCTTAATTATTGATCTTTTTTGACCAAGAATTAGACATAAAAGATTCTTATTGTTCAGTCAGGGGAGTGTAGGAAACGAATACATCACTATTCTCATAATGTTTATATATAACACAAATTTTAAAAAATGCGCGCCTGCGTTTGTGTAATATAACTGATTTACGGTAAATACTTACTGTGATGTTTCCTATGGTGCACACTATTTTTTTTTATATTTATGCGTTTCAACATTGACAACAGCAACAATGACTTTCGTGGTCCCTAGCATTGCCTAAGCTAGAGTGTTCTGGGCCAGTTTCTCTGCTGCTGCCATTGTTGCTAGTGTTGTTTAAGTTGTCCGTTGTTTTAGCTTAAAGTAAGTTAGCTCTATCAATTAAGGTAGCCAAACAACGGTTCAGATCGCATATCGGTCGATCAGTGAGCGTGTATGCATTTGCTGTAATTTTTATGCCATTCACGTCTTGAACTAGACATTTAACAAGCCGAGACACCAAATGCAGCCAGCTGACAAGTAAAATAACATTACGTAACCGGGTGCCGCAGATCCGCTTATTTTTTTACCAAAAAAAAGAAGAACCAAATTTCACTTATATTAACTTGAAAATAATCAATTGCCAAACTAAGATGATTTAGTCTAGTTGTTGTTATAAAGTACATTTTGAGATGGGGAATTTAGCTAAATGCGTACTAATAATCATAATTTTTTGTATCAATAGGTAAGGTGGTTCTATATGACGACACATGCGAACAGAGTTGTCATATTTGCCAAGCACACCATTCTGCTAAATAAAATGACATTATCGTGTGAAAGTTGTCTCTTAAACTTTAGCATCGGTAGGATTTGAACGAAAGTAGTTCCAAGGATCTACGAAAGAGAACGTAATTACGCGAATACACCCACACACGTGCGTTTATTTGTCGCGTAGTATTTCTTTAGCTTTGTTATTTTTTTTAGCAAATCTTGTAAAGGGTGAACTACTCGTATTTATATATATTCCACCATACCATATATACCCTTGAAAACTTAAAAATGGTGAATGAACAACGAAAAAAACAAATGATGATAAAGCAGAGCACATATACGCATACACATCTTACATAAATAGTGCACTTTTTAGTCGTATTGCTAACGGTTGAGTTCGTACCCGAATCGGCCTTACAGATGCGTTACGAGAAAACTGGACCACACCTACGGATTAGCATGAAGTGCAGCACAGAAATAGGACTATAATCTGATTCTTAGCGAAGGGTAAAAATGAACTCAACTCAGTATGCCATTCAAACCATTTTGCGTAAAAAAGGATACATGGTATTAGAAAAAAAGGTAAAACATACCGACGAAGCCTCACAATCTACTTGTATCGCTTGTTTGCGCACCTAAACAGGCACCGAAATCAGCTAACGCAGATGACAGAAAGCTTCGTCCGGAAAGCTGCTTGCAGACGGCACACGCACCCATACACAAACAGACATAAACACAAACATACACACACACCTACGCATTTCGCAAGAAAGCTGTTGATGTGTCGATGTCCAGGAGAGACCGCAATATGCGTTGAATCAGCGTTTTAAAAATTACTTTCGTTAAGGCGGGTTGCTAGTTTTTCAATAGGTTTCTGCATTTCTAATGGGGTAACTTAATATATTAAATTAACTCAAAGATCGCTGCAGTCGATTACAGGTTGTTGGTAAGATTAAGACACCTGGCAGTACACAAGCATTACTACCACGGATATATGCTACTCATGGATATGAAGCTGCTGGAAACCGAGAGAGCAACTGAAGGCTATCCGTCAGGGTGACTCGTAACCGAAATTGTTCGAAAGTCTTATTAAGTATAATTACCGCCTGATGGTGCTTTGAGCAATAAAAAAATCTAGGAATATCACAGATATGATGTGCACAAGAATTTCGATATCGTTAGAGCTGGAAAGAGAGTAAGCATACGAAAGTTGCCGATCGGAAGTTAGCTGATATACATATACATAGAAAGTTGTACGCTGCTGCAAGAGTACCGTGTATATACATCTTCTTGTATTGCTATGTGTCACGTCTCGCGTATAGCAGATGGTCGACATTCGTACCCATTCGTATGTTGTCAACAAACGAGACATAACCAGCGCGATTTTGCGAAAACTTTCGCAGAACACACATGGCAACCATACTTATTCTGATTATAGGACCTGCTCGTACTGCCTACAAGACAGGCAGTGGTAAAATAGTGGCTACTGCCGCCTCGATCGAATGTTGAGGTAGCTTTATTATAGCATGCAACAACGAAAATTGCCGCGGAACTGTATACTTGTCGTCATTAACGACACTGTTATAAGCGATAGAATCGCAGTATGTCATGTATTACATTAGGACGTTATTATTAGGACGTTACACTATTTACGATCACTTTATTATTAGTGAAATTATTATTATATGCCACATTATTATTCGTATTCACATCATTCTTATTATCATGTTAGAGCCGCCGGCCACTTCCTCTCACCACGGGTACCAGAATTGAGTTGCGCAGGCTCTGATCGCCATTCTGATGGACTATCGCCGTTGTCGTCAATGATAATTGACATACACCGATATGGGCAGATCAGTAGATGGCCACACACGAGAACCCTATCCACAAGCCAGTGAAAAAAATCGTAGCTACATAGCTGCTGACCAGCCACCTAACCAGCCAGACGGCCCCCTGGCGTCATGACCGGGTCCGTAACAGCTGATGAGCCGAAAGACCAAACGACACAAAAGTAACGCGCACCATCATTAATACTACCACTACTCGTGCCAAATAACCGATGCACTTCACTTTGTGGCATCGTGCCGAAGGCGATTGCAAACGACACTGCATTTGCTGTCATCGTCGTTGTTGCTTTTCACGGCGATAGTCGGCGCCGCGAACAGCTAAGAAGAACGCTGATGAACAAACGCTTTGGTGGACGGACAGTCCGAACGAGGGACAGGCAGATGTTTCGATGCTTCTATTTGCCAGCGGCACTAGCAGCCACTAGTAACAGCAGCCATTAGTGCAGACCAAGTTAGAGGTGGCACTGGTGATGTCCGTTCCGCCAAGTTATATTGTAGCGGTCCTCCAGCAGCGTCAGAAAGTGGTTGGCACCAGGCCGGAATAGTTTAGAGTAGCCGTCCGGAGTGGCCCATTGTGACCGACCAATATGGTCAGCAACAATGGCTAGCCACCACAGCGACGACGACAACAACGCACGCTACTAGAGATGTGTCCATTATGATGTTCTCCTTGTCTTCATCGACTCGGTACCCATAGTAGGAGCCCTTTTATGACGATTGGTCCTGCCGCGCTGACTCCGCGGTCACTCCTGAATTGACCAGGGGTCTCTGGCGACGGCGATGACTGCTGCTGCTTCTGCTGAGTTCCGGGCTTACTTTCCCTGCTGTTGTTCTTCTCGTCGTCACTGTTATTGTTGCTGTTATTGCTAGCAACTTTTTTAAAGACACGCCAACGGAACGATCACATCATCATCAACAGCATCACTGCCATCAACGAGCATAACATAGGTATCAGCGTTAACAGTTACGACTACGTAGCGGTATCAACAACGGTATGAGTTCGTCAACTTCTCATGCTGTGCACTATCGCAGGTGAGGGCCGGCCAGACTTAGCAACGACCGTTGGAGAGTCGCCGAGCGAACAGCGGCGACGGCTGCGCTCACTCAATTGCCACTCGCCAGTCGAGCGCTACCGATAGCTGATGAACGTTGCTGTTGGCCAGCGTATATTTGGGGAACGCCAACCGTGGAAGAGCGAAGCAGAGCTACTGGTTAGCTTCGACCGACGACTGCTCAAATATTAGCTATGATAACTGTGAACTAACGAAAAGCAACAATTCGACAACGCTGGAACGTTAAACATGAGAATACAATGGCGTATTAATAGTAACAGTAATAGCGAGTCCGAGTAGCGCGTCGATCACTAGCCAGATCCCCAGCGAATATGAAGGGAAAACGCCGGTGGGGAATAAGTGTATCTCCATCAACAGTTATGTGCTAAAGGACTGATTGAACAGAAGGCAAAGCATGGAATCGAATGCATGCAGTAATAGGGGAAGAAATCATATAATATAGGATCAAGAATGGCATGTGTGCCAAGACTGCGCTCAAAAAAAGGAAAGTTTTAGTAATGGCTGCACTTAAAGGCCCCAAAACGTTTGTACATGCTAGGTAATAATTCTCGGTAATAATTGACTTCGATAAGGTTAGAAAGGCGAGGAGTGCTAACCCGCTGATGTATTTGTGAAAAATTTGTACCGCACGGTTGGAGAGTTGTGGCGGCAAAAGCTGGTACTGGCCTAGCACCGACGCAAATAAGAAACAACAGAAGAAAATGTGTTTTAACAAAATGACATATATACGTATAATAACAGTAACGTAATTATATTATCGATAGTTTCTATATGGTTCGTTTTTATCACCTATAAAGTCGGATGTGGCTCTTAATGGTTTGTATACAAGGGTGGGTAGATCAGTCGATAGGCTAACTCGATATAAAACACACGTAGTATTTCCAAGCTTCACATAGCTCGCACTTGCGCAAACTGACGTAATATCTTCACATCTGGCATCGCTACAGAAGTTTTCATATTGCCTGAACGTCCGTATTTCTCTACGAAACCTGGCTATATATGTATATTGGCTAAAAATGAGGTTTACGGACCAATTTTTATCATAATACTCCTATGAATCAATCAATTAGACGCCATACCTTATGCCAGCAATGCACAAATCGATGATCCGGTGCTGCTTAATACATAACTTTGTGCAGAATAAATAATAATAATATCCGTAATTAAAATAAGGTAGGTGAGAAACAAAACTTACTTGTTGCTGCCGGCCGATTCGCTTTTGCCCTTCCGGCCGCACACGCATAATACGAGTGACACGGCCGAGGCCAGTAGCACCACGATGGACCAGACAAACTCTGCTGGTAACCACATTACCCCTACTGCTGCAAAAAGCGCCATTCTACGGTTGACGCTACCATAGAACTCGTAGATGTGCTATATATCCGCCACTTAATCCAGTTCTCTTGACTACTGTAGCTGCGTTTGCAGCTGTCCTCTGGACTTCCGGCGTCCAGCTAAACAGGACAAGCAAGGGGACCACAAACACCAATCAAGCATGAACGAACACTTGAACTGCACACAAACACACGAACTGCCGACTCTCGGGTTTGAGACCTCGGCGATTGGTGAAGAAAATAATGGCGATAGGGCTTAATTGGAGGTAGGCATCTCAGCAGTCAAACAACGCAGTAACATTAGTAGGCACTCGAGTCTTCGTACCGCGGGAAGATATAATTATCTCGGTGGTGTATGCACGGACATTGAATCGAGCAGAAGAAAAAAGGCATTTGAGCGATCGAAACTAGTTGAAACTTATTTCAATGTTTCATGTTATTTTAACAGCAGAACCAAAGACTGACGCAGCAATAACAATAACACTCAACCAATCACATTCGAGAATGGGGCTGTAAGCACGCTTTGCCGTATTCCTTGGATCGTTACTTTTGCTGAACGCGACAACTGCAGGGCATCTGTGCCCCTCGAAGTGGTCAGTGACCACATTGATACGTCATCGTTGCTGAACTGCTATTGGATTGATTTCGTTGAACTTGATTCAGTAGTCTTAATCTAGGCCAAGTCATTCGGCTACACGGTAAGAAACAGACAGATTATACACATCCACACATGCGTATTAGCGCCTAACCGGATCAATTTTGCTCAGCCTCTATATCATTCTTATAAGAACGACAGCAACAGCTGAATTGAAGTCGTCGGCACCGTTAGCCTATTATGAGCAGCAACAGCGATAGCCTCAGCAAGAGGACTCTTCGTGTTGTGCCACCCCTCTGCACTCGAACAAACGAACGAAATCACTCTCTGTGGCGGGCTCAGAGCGCGCCGCGCCCTGTCAGCTCGGAGAGAACTCTGAAGCGAGAACCGGAGAGCCGTTACAACTCTTTTGGCTCCGACTCCACTTGAGTCAATAGCTTACGAGGTAACTCTTGGAAAAGTTCTGGTGGC
Organism: Varroa destructor; assembly: GCF_002443255.2. Lineage (NCBI taxonomy): Eukaryota > Metazoa > Arthropoda > Arachnida > Mesostigmata > Varroidae > Varroa > Varroa destructor. Next base: position 26,936,757 of record NW_019211456.1, on the reverse strand, counting down.
AGCAGTGACAGAAGTAAGCGCTTCAGCAGAGGCAATCACAGTGTTTCAACTCGAAGTCTACGTCAGCTGATAATTGTGTGAAATGCGAGTTGTATTGAAATATAAAAAAAAAAAAAGTTGTATAGAAACAACAAAAGACGAGGATTTCGGTCTCGATCGATTACTGACATATAGGCTATTACTAACACACGTTATTCACGAATTTGACGTCATGCTGTTGTTGTTTTATCATTTCCTCTGCTCGTGTGCACGTTTGTGCAGAACTCATCCTAGGTGGAAACGACGGGCAGGGAAGCTGTAACACCGTTTTCTATTCCCTGTCCTCACCTATCTGTTGGTGCACTCACACACATACCGATTGACTGGTTTTGCTTCGACTGGTGCGAAATGGCTGTGATATCGGTTGGCGGCGAGTTGACGTCGACACTCCGTTAGTCCACTCGGTTGTTATCCTTGTTTCTGGCGGAGCTGGCGCCTGTTAATCTGACGGAGATCTCTTTGATGCAAACGGTCAGATGCAAAGATCTGCTCAATAGCAGTGTTAACAGCGGCAGCTGCGCCGGGTTTCGGCGCTGGTCTCCGCCGACTACTCTCTTGTATCTCCGGCAACAACAACGACGAATACGACCGGGCAATTCTCCTAGCTGCTTCCTGCCATCGGCTATTGACACCACAGAAACAATCCCTTGACCAAAACCAGCAGCAAAACCATGACACACGGGAACCCTTGGCACCAGCACTCACTCCACTAACTACTGGAACGACACTGCTTTGGCTGCCTGAAGTCCTCACACCATAACAACACTAGTCGTTGTCGTCAGCGTTAGCGCCGTCGAACTGCTCCCCACAGCGGCCTATTCTTAGCTCGCTATTCGTGGCCGGTGGCTGCCGCAGCTGCTGTTTGTGCCGTCGCTACTGGACCGCGCTAGCAGAGAAAACGCTAGCAAAAGCCTGGTAGTAGCGGTGGATGGTGACGACAGCCGGACATCGGTAGTTCCAGCGACGTAACGTTCACCTACGGCAAAGCTGGCGGCGATGAAGGCAGCCGTACCGGCAGTTTGTTTTCTTACTGCCGCCGTAGACTCTCTCCACTAGGACAAACAAACAGATCGACAGGCGGGCGGGAGGCCGAGCGGACAGAGCTGGCTATTATAAGCCTCTATAGCAAACCAGCCCCTCGTTTGCCGTAACTGGGTTTTAGTTTCCGACTGGCACTTTGTCCTCGTATGATTCCTACGGTAATTTGGCCACCATCTGTGTTCTACCATATAAACGAAGGGACCTTGGACAACAGCAGCTACACTGTCATTGTGGATACACAGACATAAGTAGAGAGTTAGATAGATGAGGAAAGAAGCCGCAGAGCCAGCTCCACCTGCCATGTTTACACTGAACCACTGCCCTCTCCCAGCTATGGGGCTGCTGCCAACAACTTCCCGCCGCTGCTGTTGCCTGCCTGCACGGTTAAGAGCCTATTCGGCTATTTACCCCTCGAACAAAACCGCCGACAGTGACTACTAGGAAGCATGATACAGACAGGCGGCATCCTCTCGTTCCCACATGGAGGGGCAAGCAAGCAGACAGATTGCTACCAAATGAATTTAGACCAAATGAGAGAGAAATTAATGACGCGCTCATTCTGTTAATACACGGCCCCTCCATAGAGAACAAAACCATAGTACTCCAGGTATTACGGCCATAACGGAATTGAATAGGAGATGATAGGGAGTTCTGTTTGATCGTGACGGCAAAAACATGGAGGCATGAACAGTTTGGCGCATTAGCACCACCAGGAGAAAAGGGTTAAAGCAACGTTCGGGAACTGACATAATGAAGGCCTGATAGAATGGTAAAAAATGACGATTAGTAATTAATTCTTCAACGAAGTAAAGCTGACAATTTTCAATGGCAAGTAGAATTTGAGTCTGTTAACTTTTTTACGGCTAAAGTAAACATCGTTTATGTTAATCTCGCTGATTGAAAAAAATAATCATCTATCAAATTCTTTCATATGGTGAAAACTATAGGGAAGAAATGTCATATTTGCAGATTTTAATGAAAACAAGCAATTCAAAGCAAAATCGTTAAAGATAGCTAATAATAGTATTAATAATAATAACTGGTAGTAACCTAAAGGTATTTTTTGGTAAAACAATGACAGCCCTGCAAGCGCGATGGTAAGTTATCCTTTCTGAAACACCCTGTACCATACGTCTGTTACACCATTTTTCTATTTTAATAAAAATATTGTTTATGTCCCAAGTATGTACTTGGGAACCTGCTAAATTAATAATTAGTAGATCTGTAAACCTGTTGTTGAACAATCCAAGCTTAATCATAGTCCATACAATTGGTGACCATACGATTGATACGAAACAGATAAGCTTTTTCTTTTCGGTTCGTTTACAGATTCGACACTGATAAACCTTACGTTCAATTATCGGTCTTTGCCAACCTAAGCCGCAGTTAATTTGTATGGCAATACCAGTTAAGTTTTGTCAGTAATTTGATCAGCTTCGCTAGTCCTTTCCGCTTATAGAGTCTTCTTCAGTGATCTCAAATCAGGCCTGCCGAAGGTTTTGGAAACGATATTACAACTTCGTTTGATCTATCTATCAGAACTGTAATTAGAAAGGATTCTACATTGGGTTGAAAAAAATTTTGTCGCCAGCAAGACACACGAGTCAACACAATTCAAGATATACCCGTTTAAAAGGATCGCAGGGATAATGGTGGACCTCGTAAATTGG
>NW_019211456.1:26448583-26933907 GCF_002443255.2 Varroa destructor | reverse complement strand
ATATATCTTATAATTATTTACAAAGCCATAGTAAACGGATGTCCTTTTTGCATTCTACTAATAGTTTAACGCTAGGTAAGTTATATTTGGGATTAAAGCTTATCCAGATTACCTTCTGGCTTGCCATTGAGTTAAGCACTTGCCGGTATTAGCCCGCCGAATTTCAAAGCAGACGACTTTCAATCGCGTTGTTATTTTCACAGATTCGCACTTCGGTTCGTGAGAAAACTTCTCTATTTCAAGCAAAGACACACCGGTTTTTTGTGAGTTGCCAGTGGTGCGCGACAACAATGATTTCTAGAATGCTCTCCCGGTCACTGGGCTCCCTGCGGAGTCTCAATGCTGTTCAGACTGCTCAATATCATGAGAAGGTACGTCTACGCGCTTTGCATATCTTAACCGACCACTGCGATGGCTCTAAATATTACGAAATTTTTGTACTACGTTTCATAACACTGAGGTAGCGCAGAGAGTGACAGTACATACAGTTACGCTAATTCTCTAAAACTCCGAACTCAGACTTTAAAGCTAAAAGCAATACTGTGAAATTTTTTGATAGTATTCTGAACCGTTTTTATATTTGCTCACATATGTTTGTCTTAAAAACTATGTGAACTGCGTGGGTTCATTGTAGAGGTATATGGCCAAAAAGATGTTCTGTGAATGGCTCGAGCCAATGCATAGTATAACGGTTAAGCCACCTATTGAATCATTAGACACCGTACAAATAGCTTGACAGGCCCTACAGGTAAGGTATGATACTCTAAAAAAGGTAACGAAAGAATCGCAGAGATACGTAGTACTATTCAATAGGGCAAATTACAATAAAAAAAACCTATACGTTTTTTTGTTTAGAAGATACTGACGCAAAGATGTATTCATTTTTCCAAGGTCTTTAGCACTAATAGAACTTAAGCTGAAACTGAAAATCGACGAAGCTAAAAAAAAAAAACGAAAGAATTTTGATTCGTGATAACCACTGAGTTCATGTAAGTTATTTGTCAAGCGATTACAAAGTACTAATTTATTTTCTAGTTCACGTTAGCCCCAATTTGGTCTCCTAATCACTAAATCACTAAAAAAAAAAAATAAGCAAGCGGGCAGGCAAGCAGGTAACGGTATCCTTATAAGAAAATATCGTTGTTTTACGCTCACAGAGGAAGTTAAAATGTATAAAATCCCAGTGTTTTTCTGAGATCATTACACAGGGACCTGATCTGTTGTTAGAGCTGTTCCACTACGATCATGGGACGTACTCAGCTGTTTGTGTCCAATGGTATCTAAGCATGTGTATCACTTTCTGGATTGTAGTAGGAATGCCGCTTTCAATCCTTGTGTAAATAAAACATTATGGTAGGTTACTAACATTACGACCAGCCGAAAGGTAATAACTCGGTGCTTGTATAATGAGGGTTATCACAGTCTAGTCCAACATAAAAATCCATAGTCGAGAAGGATTTGTGAAATGCTCAGTCGCAGGCGGGTACTCGAGCTCGCATAAATATTATAAAACGTAGCCCCAAATAGGCCAACTCCGGATTCGGTAAGGTAAGAGGACTGGCAAAAAGCGCATGTGCACTAATCTTTGGTTGAAAGCTCTTTCCAACTATTGGTTTGAATTGTACTGTTTGATATACCATATTTAATTAAGAAAACTATTATTTATTTTTTGTAGGTGATTGACCACTACGAAAACCCACGCAATGTAGGGACGCTAGATAAGAAATCGATGCGCGTTGGTACCGGTCTGGTTGGAGCTCCTGAGTGTGGAGATGTTATGAGACTGCAGATTGAAGTTGACGACAATGGGAAAATTATCAATGCCAAGTTTAAGACTTTCGGATGTGGTCAGTAGGATTATATATCTAATGGAAATTATTTGAATTTGAGTCAAGCTGCCATTATCGTGTTCAGAGAGACTTGTGATCTTAATCCTAACAATAATAAGTTTTTCCTGAAATTTGTTTCGGCGTTCTGGCGGAAGACATGCGGGTTTAAGGTTTAACAGGAAAAAGCTTACATCCATGTGCACAAGTATCTTTACCTAACCGACATTGATATTCAATAACAGGTTCGGCGATCGCATCATCCTCCCTAGCAACCGAGTGGGTTAAAGGCAAAACGCTTGATCAGGCACTCGGCATCAAAAATACTGATATTGCAAAGGAGCTATGCTTGCCGCCTATCAAACTGCATTGTTCGATGCTTGCTGAGGACGCCCTTAAGGCAGCGCTTTCGGACTATCGTCTCAAACAGCAAAAAGCGAACGCCGAACAGGAAACAAAGGAAGCAGCCAAATGAATCGCGGATACATTCAATAAAGTAGTGGGCAACAATATCGACAAAATTTACAAAGAAAGCTATATATATAACAATCACAGACAACGAAAATGTCAACTTTAAGTGAGCCTTTTGAAACTGATAAGAAACAAGGGAAGAGAGCAGATTGCAAAAAAATTGTGCTGCGAGATATTCTGTCACCAAGGAATGTTCTGTCCAAGAAAAACCTATAGTTTTCCGTCAGTAAAAATGTGAAGTTGCACAACATCGTGGTTAAAGCTAGCCTTTGATTTTTTTTCTAAATGTAAGAGCGTAGATATTAACAGCGATTACTGTCCCAATTACTTCGGCCTGTTAATGTAGACTAGCGGGAACAGTTGTTTTGCCGTAATATAATCATATCGGTTGTTATGCTAACGTAACAAAAAATGTTCTTTGAATACTATAGAATACTAAATACCATTTTGAAAGGCGATGATTTTGTTGGTAAAGATGCGATGTGGTGTCTAGTGACGTTCACTTAGGCAGTGTAGTGTTACTAAATATATTTAAGGGTCCTAAGATATGAAGTTTTTTTCTGGTTCGGCAATTAGTGATCTAGATTGGAGTTCATCTACTCTACATAAGTTTACAATACCCGGACGTACTAAGCGATTTGAATTTGATGTCTAGTATTTTACGAGTATTATAGCATTGGACACAAGGTCACGTAGAGTAGTATTTTACGAGTATTATAGCATTGGACACAAGGTCACGTAGAGATTTTACCTTTAATGTAAGGTAAAATCTCTACATTACAATACAAAAAAGTTCTGTCAGATCTATAGTATATTAACGTCTTGTTTAACAACCGAAGCTGCAGAATAAACGAAAAGCTTCTTAGATATACATCTATTGTTATGTATATAAATCATGTAATGATATAAAAACAGTAAAATCGTTTCAGATAAATACAATGCGATGTGCTTGACTTCGATAGTTTGACACTTTTTCAATGCATTGTAGAACATTATATAATAATGTTCTATATAATAGCATACTAGTTTCAGATAAGCTAATATCATGTGTAAAACGGCACCTTCTTAAAGTATAGGAAATTATATTTCCGTTAATTGTATTTTTAAGAGAATGATAGCGTCTCTCCCTCTTTGGCTACAACTAATTATTGCAGCTATAAACAACATTGAAGGCAGAAGGTAAAAGGCAGAAGACCAACAATTTTATGTAACCTAAATGTATTTGTTGTAATTTCTAGAGTATCTATTGCATCTGGTGCTGCTCGTATTTGGGTCTAAATAAGAGATTGCAGTCTTTTACGTGGTACAGGGAAGTTAGCGTAGATTTATTGGCAGTTGAGTACTGAGTAATTTCAGGACTTTGAATGTCTAGAGAAATATGCGTGTTTTAAGGTATTTGGGTCCAAAAACATTGCGTTCCGCCTTAGCTGCGTTCGTTGTTGTCTGATTCTTTTTGGTGCTCATAGTATGTGCTGATGCCCTACAGCTCTGTAGGTGTTAGGGAATTAAAAATGTATTTTATTAGAAAAATATCAGTGACACGGCTCGCCTTGTTGCTTCGCAATACAAGCTTCGTGCTTATAACACTTACGGTCAATTGTATCCCCTTGAGAATACTAGCGGTAAGGTCTCTGAACATTGTCAAATTACATATTTGTATCTTTGATCTGTTACTCTTCTGACTGTTCGTTGGGTTTAATTGATGTAGCCCATAACTAGTTTTAGTCTAGCCTAATAAAGCAAAGAAGAAAGCAAAAAAGACTTGTCCTATTGGCTTTTAAGTCGGGCCTAGTAAGTCGACATGTAGGTTTGAGAGAATGTTGTGCGCGCTATCAAATGCGTTCATTCGACAACGAAGCCGCTATTTTGAACAAGAGTGCGTTGCAAAACAATTAAACACAGCCCGGCCGGTGTCTTTAGGAACGACGTTTCGCGAAGCAGTGAACTGTTACCGTACGTTTGACTTTTGAGCTTATTTTTCAAACAAACTTCGGGCAGAAGATTTGGAATAGTCAACTTCCACCATGTCGATGTTAGATAACTTACGGAGATCAGAAAGTTTTATTTAAGACTCGTTGGATTTTTCTTTAATATGCCAACGCTTTAACGCGCTACCTAGTACGACTGTCCAGTAATTCGAGTCGTGTTTTCTATTTTTAAGCTAAAATTAATCTTCACTTACAAGTATTTTCTACCAGTATAACTTGTGCCGTCCTTATCGTGACTCTTTAACCTGAATTACGTAGTTATGTTTGTCAGTTCTGATATCCAGTGCTTCCGTGAATAGCAACTGTGCAAGGAAAGAATGGGAAAAAGGTTTAATTTTTCGACTACGACAGTTCAGAAAAGTTACGTAGACAGCATAAGTGTTACTAGTGTTTAAGAAGCGGTGGCCCGTCCTTGTTCCGTGCACAAGAGTGTGAACTTTCACTTCATTTCGAGAACAGCCGTATCGCCATAATCAGTGTTGTTTTGGCGTTGAACACCATCTTGCTCAAAAAAGGCGCCAGCTGCGAGAGTTATATTTTTATTTATGTTTATAACTTTTTGTATTATTAGGCGGACATACGAAAGTAGTTTGTGACTGTTAGGGTATTTACTAAAAATATTCTTATCATATTTAGATAGTAGCTAAATCCTCGGCAGTTGTGGCTTATCTCAGACATTGGTCTTTATAGGTTAATGATTCAAATGCCCTAAGGTTTTAACTTTGATGAATCAATATTATGTATAAGAGCAAACATTTATAACAGTTAAAAAATAGTATTTCGTTTATTTATCCCAGCTCCGCCAAGAATCCCAGATCTTAAAAAAATTACATACTATGTACGATTTATTTTTTTGAAAGCAGGTTTAATTTTAGTCTTCAACGCAACTCTGAACCAAATCTACGGGTACAACGAGAGAAGAAATAACACTTCTAACATACTGTTTTTGTTTAGTGTGTTTAGCTGCTTGGATGTCTCCGCGTGAGTGGCAGTTTGTCGAAATCCTGGGTTTTATGACGTACATAAAGTTCTCGCGCATACAACATTAGACTACAAAAAAATTCACAGGTGTTTTTTATTATTTGTGCGTAACAACAGACGAAAGACAATGACGTATTCGAGTGGAGATGGGGGAACGGCAGGATCCTCTAACGAAGTGATCCTGAGGGATCCACCAACAGATGGAATTTCCGCAGTAAAATTTGGCCAAACCTCCAACCAGTTTTTGGTTGCTTCCTCATGGGATGGTTTTATTCGCTTGTATGATATACAAGGCGAGACTCGTTGTAGAGCGAAGTTTGATCTCGGCGGACCGGTTCTCGATACCTGTTTTCAGGTCAGTTAGCCTTCTTAATTATTTTGAGCTAAATATTATTCCTCTAAGTCCGTGAAATGTGACCCGTCTTGAACACACATAGTTTCAGATAAGGACGTTATATGACATGGATCAATCTTTTCTTAATTTGGCCGTTGCGCTTGCAGGGAAGCAGCCATGTATGGAGCGCTGGAGTACATCGCAGTGTTCGCTTGTTTGACATTAACCAAGGTACAGAGCTTAAGGCAGGGTCTCACGAGGACACCGTAAGGTAAGTGGGAACTTAAATCTTATTACTACTGGCAGCTAGCAGAGATAGCAACGTATCGTTAAAGCATTTGCCGCACTGATTGTCTTGTTTGCACTGATCAATTATAGTCATGGACAGAATAAATTATGTAGTCTAGTAGACTATACGTTAGTGCACACATATAAACTATTATCTTGTACGATATCCGTCTTGTGGTAATGTTTCTTCTTAAACAGATGCATCGAATACGCGTCAGATGTGTCGCAGATTGTCAGTGGCGGGTGGGACGGAGCCGTGAAGCTCTGGGATCCGCGAAAACCTATCGGCCCAATTAGCTCGCATTCACAGGACAATAAAGTCTATGCGATAGCCATTGCTGGTGAGCGAATCATCGTGGGAACTGCCAATAGAAAAGTACGTGAGATCATTGTATCGTGTTTGCATGGACATATAGATGAGACCGTTGTAATCTATTGTCTCGTCCATAAGTTGAGTTGCAGAGTTGTTTATACACGAACATAAAAAATTTGTTATGGAAACGAGGATACTTTATATGGGCCGTCACTAAGCTCATCTGAATTGATGTGATGCACTGTGACTTTTTCAGTCAGCTTTTTCCAGAATAATGTTTGTAGTTCTAGTGTGTGAAGTTATCTGCGTAAACTGATAAGCAAGATTTTATAATCGTGCCGTTTTACACCATAGTTATTACCGCTGTTTGTGTTCGCTATTGCCCGATTTACAGAAGAGGGCACTGGTCATTGTTAAGTCTTTATTATGACATAATCTTCTGAGGGTAAGCTTTGTGATTTTTGAGGTAATCATCCCGTCAAATCGGGTTAAGCCAGACAAAAATGTGGTATAAGGTTATTGATGTCTCAAAACATCTAATACCGTACTGGTCTAACCAAGAGAGTTTTAGTCATAGGTGGAGTCCATAGACCAAACAGTGTATTCTTGACGTTATCCGAATATCATTTTGTACGTTTGTGATCCTAAACAGGTATTAATCTGGGACTTAAGAAACATGGCGTTTGTACTACAGAAACGAGACTCGTCGCTTAAATTCCAAACAAGAGCAATAAAGGCTTTTCCGGATAAAACAGGATATGTGTTATCATCGATTGAGGGTCGAGTTGCTGTCGAGTATCTTGATCCGTCGCCTGAAGCTCAGAAAAAGAAATACGCATTTAAATGCCACAGGTGTTTATGATTTAACAATATATTGGTGATAATATAAAAAAAAATTCTCTAACAAAAGCATTCGTCTGAGAAGAATCATCCGCAGTCTACTTTATACTCGCTCATACTTGATGAGCTTTTTCTTTAAATTATTCCTATAAATAGTTTTGTATATTGCTCACTTCTAACTCATTTTGTAGGTAAAGTCTTATATATAAACGATGACTTGACGTTACTAGCGTTATAACTACTTATGATCTGAGGTATTCAAATGTCGGTTGAGACTCATTTGTTTCCCGTGATCGTATAATCGGGCATTTTATATAATAATTTCCTTTTGTGCAGAATGAAGGACCCATCGACCAAAATCGAGCATATCTACCCGGTAAATGCTATTGCTTTTCACACGGTGCACGGGACGTTTGCTACTGGTGGCAGTGATGGTTTCGTCAACGTTTGGGACGGGCGTAACAAAAAACGACTTTGTCAATTTCATAAATTTCCTACGTCAATTTCGTCGCTTGCATTTTCACCCGATGGAAGCGCACTTGCTATCGCGGCAAGCTTCCAGCATGAGTACCGTCTGGAACAGAATCAACAGCCACCTGCTGACCAGATTTACATTCGACACGTGACGGATCAAGAGACAAAGCCCAAATAAGAACAATTCAAGTTTCCAAAGCGATACACCGGAACTTGGCTATGATGATGATGATTATTATACGACTAGATGAGCGACGTTAAACAAGATAATGTTGACGTGAAGGGAGAACAGACGAGGCCAAAAACATGAGGTGGCGATGCGAGCGGGGTTCCTTTAAAATTTTAGAAGCAGAGCCAATTATAAATTCGTTTGTAATGTATGGAGAGGTGTGATTTCGGGGTGAGATTTGTATAGTCTAAAATTCTTTGAAGTTAAGGAGGAAAAGAGGATAGTTCGTAGGGAATCATTGAATAGCCCTTGCTGGAAACACTCTTAATGCATGAGACTCTGTATATTTAAAATGTGTCGTCGAAGAAGGTATTCATGAGGTGAGATTCCCATGAATTATATGAATGAGTTTTGTCGACTACTGGTGTAGAAATGGGCATTGTGGGACAAAAGAGCTCAAGCCGTAATATAAGAAAATTTGAGGCAACTTAAAGCGTCTTGCGAATACTTTTTACGAGGTTACGAGTTTTGTAATGTATTCCTCACCGTGACACTGTATGCATGACCGTGATGGATATGCTAACATAAAACGCCTAGATAATGATGTTCTAAGAACTCTAAAAGTGAGTATAAAGCGACATTTTCAAGTAAGCATTTTTATTGTTTTCGTTTTAAGGCTTGCCTTTCTTTGGAAAGCTGTTAGTTTTATAGAATACAGTGGAGTAGTTTTGTGGCCCGCAAAAAGCTACCAAAGTATTTGACGACTAGGTAAGTTGCATATTAGGTTATTTCAAGTCATATAGCAGTTTTATCATTCTATAAAGTTGTTATAATTATGACGACAAGGGCCAAAAATCGACACCTACATTCGAGTCCTTGGATGCTAACGAGCTATTAAACAAAAGCAAACGAGACGACAGCGTATACAGGCAAAACAAAGAGGTTGACCAAATACAACCATACAGAATGTATGACGTGCTTTGCTGAAAAGAAGTAATAAAAAAACTTGTATAACATGATTATGGGAAATAGTTTATTTTACTTTACGGAATCCTTGGTGGAGTTACAATATTAGGTGAATAACAACTGTCTGCGCTTATTTGTTTGTTTGCCTTTATTTCAAGAGTCTTGACAGGCATCAACAACGTTAACTCTTTTATTAGTATTATCAATGTAATTAGCATAACAGCACATAGTCGTATTGATAAATCGTCATGTGTCTGTATGCAAGCACTGCATTGGTATAATGGTTATGATGAGTATTATTATTGCTCTAGCAGCAACGAGATTACATCATAACATACTTCACAAAAACGATGACAGCAGCGATATTGCGTACCGTTTACTTTTGCTCAGCTGAAAAGATTGGTCGCTACGCCATTTGTCTTAGTCAATGAATAAGTAGTTAGATCTGAGACTGATGGTATGAAGGACCATCCTGATGGTATGTATATTTTTATATCTAATTGACTGATTACACATTTTTGCTTATTGTGTCCACTTATAGTGCAACTGGTGACATTTAGTACACCTTTGTATCGTTGTTAGTTACGTATTAGTGTTATTACCGAAAAAACGTGCTTATACTAAGTATCACATGCTCTTCAAGTCTTCATATTAAGTTTCAGCATCTATCTTTGTAAATAATAATAATAATGGATAGTTAGCCTGCGCACAGCTGCATTTATTGGCGTTTATTACGTCTATTAGTATTTTGCTGCGTCTATTTCTGTGTATGCTTTGAAGCTGTCAATTGCGTCATCTCTTGCGCATGATTGACTTTTGCTCTCTTATGACATGACCCCGTATTAACCTTGATAAAAAAAATTAGAAAAGTCAACTTATTGAGATATTTACTTTGCTATACGACAAATATCTAATTTATTTGTCGGATCAAGTCAGTTTAAATGAGTTTCTAATTGTAAGTCGCATAAAAATGTATTTGGGACCAAACTTCGATTTTCTGGAGGTTAGGGTTTACTCGCTGCTTCGCTCATTCTTCTTTGTCGGTTATCCCTGGTTAATTTACAAAGTTTACTTGCTTGTATGCCAGCAGCGGCAGCACATACCGAGATGTTATACCTTATGACATGTTCTTTAGGTTAGGCTGATCCTATCCTGCAATAGCTTCTGTTATTATCTACATATACTTCAACCACACTTACTCATAATACTTAATGCATACACTTAATGCGCGTTACATTGAGGTACTATGTTTCTAACATTGCAAACGTCAACAAACAACGACTTATTAGAATACAAAAGATTTCAACTCAATTACAATAGCAGTCTTGTATTGAACTTAACTGTATTAAAATCTGTTTGAACGCGCATCATAGCTCATATTGGGATTCTGTTATCACATAACATAAATAAATATTAAAGATGTTCATGCTCATTCTCGAAACAGACAAAATACAGCTGGCGCACGTGATAAATCACATGAGTCTGCTATGTCCAGGTCGTGGGATACTAAGTACTAATCTACAGCTTTATTGTAGCGTTTCTAGCGTTCTTTAATAGTAACGAAAAGCCTAATTGTAATTATTTCATTTCCATTCCACTAACCGGCAAATTTTAATTATCTCTAAACGAACTTTTTCAACTGATAAAGTAAATATCACGTACAGTAGCGATAATAAAATATAAAAAGCAAGGCGCCGCATATTGGCCGTATAGGGAATCATGTATGAAAAAATATCATAACAGCATATAGTTAACATATATAGTTTTCATCCATGTGTTCTTAGTTCTTTAATTACAAAAAAAACCGCGGAAGGTATCATTTGATCATTCAGTTGACATCAGGAGCTTCCTATTGAATTTGATGTTGGGTAAGAGGCAGTGCTTTCTAAAGTCAAATTACTTTCAAGCTGTCCGAATATTTTCTTTCATGTCTTCGCATATTGAGTGTTCCAGTGGATATTGCTATGCTACATTTTCTTACCGGCCTACAAAATATTTAGTTGAACAGGTTTGGACTAGATGAACAGTCAACTGAAAAATCTGAGAATCTCTAACTAAATAGTTAATGGACATTAAAAGATATTAAAGAATACTATTTTTTTTTTTTGATATAATCTGTATTGAATACATATTCAGTTAAATAGATATGACATTTTCCTTTTCCTATCAAACAGATAGATGATCTTTGAACGGCGACTTAGTTGTGCGAGCTTGTGGCTGTATAGTTTTTTTTGAATATTTACATTTAAATATGTTTTCCAACTTACTGTACATAGTTTTACTATTGCTGCATCCTAGCTGAAAGTTTTTAAAACTCGTTGATTTGTTACCTTCTAGTCTAGGCCCATAGCTGGCTAAGTCAGTGTTTCGCTAGTAATAGTCTTGGTAATAATAGTCACAGAAATATTTTTTGAATAATAACCATAATGTTAATAATAATGCAGCTATCAAAACACAAGATACAAGGTAGATAGATCGATCCAGACCTGTGTGTTAATATAACAAGCGGTACCCAAACATTATTGTTGAATCATTTATCCTTTTTAAAGTAGTGTATTGTAAAGTGTTTCAGGTGCAGTTGTTGTAGTCATGTTGGCGTCCGTCATGTTAGCGGCAATATCGGCGACCCTGGCTATCGATTTATTGAGGTAATTAGTCGCAACCGTAGCTCCTATAAACTGAGTTGTAATTCGTGTACCGGTGGACTTTATAAATTCACGTTGCGTTGTTGTTATGACTGCTGATGTCGCTGTTGCCGTCGCTGTTGTAGGGCTACTAGTCGAATTCTGCAATATATTCATCACTGTGGTAGCAATGATCTTCGCTGTAGGGGAATTTACTGCAGAGGGAATTGTTGTCGTGGAGCTGAACTTCGGCAGAAATGTAGGAAAAATATTTGTAGCTACTGGGAGTAATGTCGCAGAAAGGGCGGTTGCCATAGTTGCATGAGTCAACATGGTATGGTTCGCTTTGGTATCATCACATGAACCTCGATAGAAGCCCTGATTCTGTGAGTCAAGCCAGTGCTGGATAAGGTAGGCAATGAGAGAGCCCGTTGTTAGTCCCACACTGTAACTTAGTGTCATCATGTTACCTGTGAAGTTGATACGATCACTGCTTTAAATAGTCAAACGAGAAGAATTTTACTGGATAAGCAGTAATTACCTTTATGAAAGAAGACATTACCACCCATATCTGTTCATTCGAATTGAGAAGATTTTATTATTAGTTTGAGAAACGTATGTATATTACCTGTATATCAATTTTATAAACTCATTCCAGTAAAAAAAATAAACGCATTAGAATGGCGTAATCTCATTCACAGTGATTCTATTAGATTTTTCGAAAGTGTGTTCCGGTAAAAATTGATCACCTAGTACTTCATTTTAAACAGAATTTTTCAAGTTTAAATTGTGGTGCCTTATACCGGTAAGCTCCTTGTGGTGGTGAGGTACTTTGCTTGGTGCAACGATCATCGGCACGCTACCAAGAACCCCGTTGCTTAGTCCCAGTGCCAGCGATAAGAACATCGCCCAGACGTCGTCAAGAGCTGAAGTCCGCGGTCCGGGCAAGGCACATAGAGCTAACAGGGGCACTAGCACGACTCTGGCCAATGAGAGATACACAAGAGCGCTTTTCTCTAGGGAATAGACAAGCGATGCCAACATCTGCATTTTCATTGAGGGCAAAAAACAACATTAGTTCTATTACGAACATTGGTACTGCATAGGAGCGAACTTGATTAGTGAGCATGTAGGACCCAAGCAAAGATCTGTTGCATCTTGTTGCTCCGCCAGGAGTCAATCATTGTGAATGATTCGAAAGACGTAACAAATGACTAGATTATGGTCAGTGTACAGCGATTAAACTGCCGTAATTACCTTTCCAAGAAAGTCTGCGGCGTTAAAGATCTGCATTAGAATCACGGGCATCCATGAATGCAATCGGCAAGAAATTATCTCGCTTATTATACCGGGAAATAAGCAAAGTGTGACGCAATATGCGAGGGAAATGCTCAGCATATAAGGCCAGATCGACTTAGCCACAGCTCTTCGGGCCACTGCGCCTCCTGCAAACATCACGCAGAATAGTGTATATCAGTAGTAGACGCGTATACAATAAATTAATGATAAGAACCATGATGTTGGTGAGAATACCTATAATACATTAAAATGCTGAAGTATTAACACCAGCTGCGCTGTTATGGTCTGACTGGTTAAGCTAGTTCTTTGTACGCCTATTAAATCCGAGGCCTCTAAAATCCTATAAGGCGCGGAAACTACGGATTCTATGGGTCATGGCTTATGTACGGCGAAAGCTGGTGCATGTCAGCTGGAATAGCCTGAGCTTTGCTTTATCCTTTAAAATGCATAAGTCTCAAGAGAATCCATAATGAAATTACGTGAAAGAACTTTTTTTTTTTTTAACAAAACGCGTGTTAGGTAATGTTACTTATGCTGAGATCGATTACATCAAGACATGCGAGGGAAGCTGCCTCTTGTGTAATTCCGTAATCTCGTGAATCAACTTGGTTTTAATCTAGTCAAAATCAAAAATTAAACCCTACAGTTTTTTTTTCAAGGACAATAAGAACAGTAAGCGCATAAGAGGACGTGAAGAGTTGTTCACAATTTAGTTTATCTATCTATCTATTCATTGTTAAATACTGCAATAGAAGGCTATGAGCTTGAGCTTGATATTGTCCATATATGTAACTTACTATGGGGCTTACACCACGCTCTATCACTGTATAACTTACTTTTTATACCCGCCCAATACTGCCGAGGTTTCGTGGACGCCGTTCCTCGAATTTTGACCACGACATCCTGCACCTTTGGAGGACGAAAAATAACGATATTAAATATAAATATAATTAATATAATAAAAAATAGATAAATAAAATTTAAAAAATACCAATATGTAAGTTCCGCTTCAAATAAGCACATATTAGTTCTTAAGAGATAGGTACTAAATATTTCGAAATTCGATACCGCCTAACGATACATACTATTCTAAGCACGCAGTATTAAAATATTTGTTCGATTTCATATGACCTGAATAAATAGCATAAGCTTATACTAAAGATAATATCGTCGTTTGTATCGACAATTCTTGTTGACATAATCAATCTTTTATTTAAATAGCTTGTACCTTAAAACGATGCCTTCCTTCCTCTAGTGAAAGAGCATTGTTAGATAGCCAGCGAATCTGATTCGCCGCTAAACCATAGTTTGCCAACTCCTCTTCGATCTGAAATACGCAGATGGCAATTTTTGCTATATTCATAGTCCTAATACTCATGCTGTACATGTTTACGAGAGGTTAGTTTATTGCCTGCCTCATAGGATATATCTCATTAGGATTAAAGGTCATTACAATAACTGGCATGGCTTCGTATGACGTCCGTGTGCTGGTTCTAGTAATCGATAGCTATTCTGCCTTCGCTGCGCACGTAACACTTGGTGACGGACTGTCTTGAATTTCAGTGAAAATCAAGCAACGATTACAGAATGAATAAACATTAGCAGTGCAAGCTGGTAATCTAAGGAAGTTTTAAGAAGTTTATCTAAGAAAGTTAATTCTGAAAACGGACGTAATCCGTCCGTTGTTAGCATTGTGTCGCATCTGGTTGAATTCGAATTCTATCTGTTGTAAATACTAAGTAATGGAACATTTTTACTACAAAGTAACTTCATACGGCTATCATATCATTCCCTTTTTTTCGACATATGTACATTTGAAGCCAAGACCATGCTTTTATTTTTGTTAGTTCATACCTGTTGTGGATCAGACTGATCTATCAGCGAGTCGGGATATCCGAAACATTGTTGCAATTCAGCGTCGGTACCAGTCATTGTTTCCAAGGCACCAGCTGGCGAAGCCGGCGGGGAACGAAACGACAGGACGCCATGTCCGCCAGCGTTGCCTCCACGGGACGAGCTACCCGCTACTCCGATGACTCCCTCGTCCAGCGTGTCAACCTAAGTAAAGATAGAAGCAATCTTGTTTGATAAAAACAGCGGTAAGTAAAATTGATATGAATAGAATATGAGATTAAGCGGTCAAGGTGTCTAGAATACATAACTATGCTTATAAGTTACTTATATTAAATTTACAACATATAAAAAGTTAATTCTATTCTGCGCTAATTAATTACGATTAGAAGAGTAGACAAATATTGTTCCGTAATTTTTGTTTGTTGCTGTCTGTTAGTAATCTTTGTTCCGGCCAATCTTATACCATAATCCCACAAACATTGTCCTTTAATTGCTGACGTACTAAATAATCAAACCTGATTGAAGTTTGTGATTGCATTTTTCAAATAAGTCGGAGTTCGGATTCTTATCTGACTTATTTTCAGATTCACATGTAATTTGGCTGGTAATAGTTATTTCAGGGTTTACCAGGTTGACATCCTCGGAATCCTGCCTGAGCAGTTCGCTACGAACACTCCCTTGGAGATGGTCACTTTCGGCATCGCTGCCGGAAAAAGCGGATAAACAACCGTGGTTCTGTCCTGTTAAGGAGCCCCGTTCATGCCCATGACGCGAACACTGTTGCAGATAGTACGCAACAAAGGCACAATTCTGCAAACGCGAATAGATGAAGACGCAGGCAAGAACTAGTCCTGTTGAAATGAGAAAGAATAACGCCGTATTGAGGCGTTCGTTCTGAAGGAGAAACTTGGTCAGGATACGATTTCCCGACACTAACAGGCCGGCCGCACCTGGAACCAGCAGCAATAATCACACTGAACAATTTTAGCAATAATAGATAATCAAAAAAAGCTTCTTAGCACAATTTCAGTTTGAGTAATTTTGGCTATGCTGGCAAGAAAAAGTTCCAGTGCACATAATCACCCAACTTCAAGACCGTAAGATCTTCAGAACAAGGTCATATGAAAACGAATCGATTTAAACTGCACTATGAGTTCTTTGCTGTTAGTAATAATCATCTTCGTTGTGCATCGCTACTTAATGATTCAAGTGCGTAGAAGACATCTAGTCTTTTCATCTATAATTTTAAGAAATCGTCAAATTGAAATTATCATCGATAGGCAGCCTAGCGATTAAAATTTTTATGTGTCGATTTGTTTAACGTAGTCAGTGATATAATTCGAGCATAAAAAGGAGATCTGTAACAAAATGCATCTAATCGGCACTCACTTTCGCCTGTCATTACTGCCTGAGTGTATCGAGCTGGCAACATGCTGGTGTAGCCGTAGAAACTCGACTGTTGTACTGAAAGTCGACAAACGCGACAGCAAGTTTACACACCGACCGATTTTTATAAAGGTACCAACGAGGCTTAAGCAATAAGTACGCGGGCACGCGTATGACATATACTTCATTTATTTTCGCTATCGAGGTGCAAAAACAGAATAATCAATATTCACTTCGAAATAACTAAGACGTATAATAATGCTTTGATAATAAAAAGATTTCTTAGATCTAGCAGCTATTAGCTAAGAAAAGATTTTAGGTAGGTACGGCTGTTATCTCCTTACTCTTAATAAGATTCAACAATGAATTAGTATTGCGATTCTGAAAAATACCAAACTAAACAGGTAAATTTAAATTTTTTGTCTAGATTCAAGGTAACATATTTGGTCATTTCAATACACAACCTGTGATTTAGTAGGCAGTACCATGTATTATATGTTATACATAATGTGCTAATTGTCACAATTGACGAATCAGTGCATAATCGAAGACTTCTAGATATAGCAACGTTAGATTTGTTTTTTGTAACTTCGACTACTCAATTCAAGCACTTTTTAATAGTGACAGTGAATGATTAGTAACAAATTGCTGAGAACTTTCTGTCCAAGTACATCGCAAGCTTTTTAGATGTCTGTTCCATGAGCCATTGCGTATGCACATTGATATGCCTTACTTCTGGTTTATTATCTAACTGTTCTTATAGTTCGCACATATGCATGGACGCATTTTCGTATATACATGTATATGTTTGACTGGATGTAATAATAATGATAAAATAGGTTAGTGCTGTTACATTTTCATATAAGTCACGAAAAGCAACAGTAGGACGCCTACAAATACAAACTTACCTGTGCATCCAAAAGCAACGATGGCCACAGCGACAAGATTAACAGTATAGCTTATATCCTTCGAGAAGACGTCCCATATCACTTCGAAAACAAGGACGAAAAATAGTGTCAAAAAGGACACCAGATAGCCGAAGGCGATTCGGCGAGAAAAAGCCAAGGTTTCGACTAAAGCATTATTCACGCACACTGTACCAAATGCTACGAGGATGTAGACGAGAGACATGTCGAAGACGATGTTCGATAAAGGATATTTTGCCTGAATTTAGCCAGAGTACCATAACCGCCGAAACCGTATGTAAAAAAACAAGTAGACGTAATATGTTAATCCTCGTCATAGCATTATTTAGGTAGGCACATACGCTAAAAGGAAACAAAATTGAGGTAAAATGTAGGTGAACACAACTGATAATCATGATACAATCATAGGACGTAAACCACCACCTAAACCCTGCCCGTTCTACTAGAACGCATCTTGAAAGCAAGCAAATGGTACATAAAATATGCATGCATTACTTATATAGGCACATATGTAAGAATTACTTTGTAGCAGTGCAGTAACTATATTCAAATATTATGTAGCATGCTTTGTCTCATAAACAACACTACTATCAACAGTACTACTTTGTTCAAATTGGAAAAAAACTTGGACGGTTTGGCGTAACAAGTATGCCTTTGTGCGCTGCTCCTGGTAGAAGATGAAAGCCAGTCCTTTCTAGAACATAAAAGTAAATTGTATATGCGAAAATCTGTAAATCATTTTCGGAACTTGAGCGAAAATAATCTATTACCTAATCCCTTCGTGCTGGGCAAAACAAAACAAATGCTTTTTTTGGCCCGATATCAGCAGACTACGTTCTTGTAAGTCTTCATTCTATAAAATGTCCGACAAAATCTTCTGGGGTAAACCAGAACATCCTCAATAAGGGCTGAATTTAAACGGCTTCAAAAGGGTTTATTTTTTATTATTTTTAATTTAATTTAATAATGTATCAAAATAATAATTGATTAATAATTTAATTTCATTATTTTATCAAAAGGGCTCGAAAAGCTATTTTTGATGTACCTGGATTTTTTATACAAAAATGAATGGCCGTTTTAAAGAGGAAAAAAGATTGATGACCAGCTGGCTCGTTTGTATAAGCTTCAATGGTTAGTCTGTTTGAGACTCTTTGCATTTATTCGCACTTTTTATAGACTACTTGGTAGTTTTGGCCCCTTGTAGCCCCTTCAAAGTGTCGATTTTACCCCAAAATTTACCCCGCTGGATTTTTTTTAATCTTGTGCATCTAAGCGACATTTCAACGAGTTTACACCTCGAAATATCGTTTGACGCAGGGTTACTATTAAAAAGTTTTCTGTGGATTACATAAGAACTATATATTGAAAATGACTAATGAATGATCCAAGTCTCAAATTAAAGTTGTAATCACCGTGAATGGTGCCTATACTAAACAAACATGACCGATAGGAATGAAACTTTAAGCACATGCAACATTTCGTTTAGCTATCTTTTTTTTCTTTGGATAAAGAAAGTAAGTAAGTTTTAGAAATCGAATCTAAGAATTCTAAATTTAGACACGTCCCCTTAGATATCTAATACAACCTTAAAGTAGTCACACGCAATGATGAACGAGTTGTACGGAAGAAGAAAGCCGATGCCAGCCAGCAGGAGGCCGAGGTAAACGAGCTAGAATATTAGCAAAGAACGCCGACGCAGTAGTAAACCAGGCCAGCACAAAAGGAGGCAGGTTAGACTCCTAAGCCTGCTAACCGGAACTTTCACCGCATTAAGTGTAGCAAAATGAAAAATGCATAATCATATAAATTGCTATTGTTGGTTGCGGTTCCGGATTGATTTGCTTATCTGTTCATATGTTCATGTATTAAACTGTTTCGGTTTGTGTCATGACCAATAGAAAGGGATTAGTATGTGTGATATATATATATCTATGGTTTTTTCAATCTTAACGTACTCCCGTCCGTTAACGTTTACTGTTCCTATTTGGAGCTTATGGCTAAGCTGAAATCGTAAAAACTTGAAAAGAATCTAGCATTCTCTAACCGATCTTAATTTTGATTAATACAAAAAACAATACAACAGTTTTAATAGAATAGCGAATATTCTAGATCCGTTGTAACGCGAGTTCAATCTTTGGAAAATGCTTAACTCTTATTTGTAACCGAAGAAAATCTTACTACAAAATTCATTCAAAAAACGTATTTACAAAAAATATTTTTAACACATTAGCAAATAAAGTAATAATAGTGAATTGAGAGTAATACTAATAGTATTTTACTGAGAGTTTACTCGACGTGCCTAAAAAAATGTAATTAATAAAACTTGCATGGTTTTATAATGTGAGCCGAAATTTTAAATAACCAATCGTAATAACCACTTTGTCTTCGAGGAAGTCGTCAGTAACTGCATTCAATGAGCTTAATTGAAAATATTATAGTATTTTTACCTGGTAACTGTCCCGTGGTGCATCGTGGTCCCGTTCCGAGCTGCTGCGTTGACCACTTTGATTTAGTTGCACATATCTCCGGCTGAGATTTTCGTCCATCTTTATTCTATTTGTCTTGACAGTTGTTCTTTTGATTAATCATATGTACTTGCTACGCAAGGATTTTTTTTCGACATCAGTTACTTGAGAGTGCGTAAAGCATGGGTTTGTTTTGGTTGGGCTTTAGACTCATATGAGATCCAAAACTTTGTCCATTGCTGACCAAGGAATCTTGTTGTCTCGATCTATAATTATATCGTATGTATGAAAAATATCTGATGTCTAATCAAGTCAACCGTTGCCTGACAGAAGAAGGAAATTAGTTCAAGATAATCTGCAAATGGTCGCCGAGTTGACAATCCGTTTTCGGTTAACACCACCGGTATGTTTTCAACTGTTGTGCACATATCCGGGTCACTTTCATTGAATAGTATCCTATGATGATAACCTCTTACCGTCATTGGAAGCTTGTATATCCAATCTGTTTAAAGTTCTCTTTTATTGCGAATAGAATTTCGTTAACCGCGACACGAACCTCTCAAAATGCTGGATGTACAGGTAACCTTGGCAAGGGTTGAGTAGCTTCCAGTTCGTTCCACCGTGGAACCGGCAGTTAGCGAAGCACTGAAAGCTTTCTCGGCGACTAGAAGGCTGAATCTGCTGATTTTTTTTTGCTTATCACAAAGTTGAGCTATACATACAGAAAAAACGGTCTTATTCTCTTTAGCCACTTTCACGTCCATCCTTAAAAAAAAATTGTTTTTATCCAGAGGTTTGAATTCAGCGTAAAAGTGACAATTACGTGGAACTATGAAATTTTACGAAATCCGAAACCTCTATGGTCCTAAAAGAACACGGATCTATCATCATAGCTTTTACTGTGTTACGTTGGTTTGATACAGACTCGCAAAAAACCGATTTTCTGTACTAGCGGTTACAGATGGCCAGTGCTGGACGGCCTGGCATCCTTCTTCTGCGTTCAGGATGATCAACGCAGATCTGTGTCCTGCGGAGGAAACAACCATAACATCTTTTTCGTAGGGGCCACCGCTATGTTCGCTGTAACGGCCCTTTTATTTCATGGGCTTTCTTCTGACTTGCTGGCTGCTGACCGCCGGCTTGCTTTCCTATGGTGTCTCCTTCGTATCGTGCTGCTCTGGCGCTCTGCCTCGAAAGGGGTGCATTGTATAAGGTATTGGCTTCCGCAATGAGCCTCGCTTACGCTTGGCGGCCTAATGGTAATGCAAGCCAAATGAACTCCCCGCGAGGAGAAGGGTAGCCGAGTGCTCTCCTGTGAAGCAGCAATAGTCGACATACGTTCAAGCCTATTCCGCCGTTTAGACACTGGTCAGACATGCACTCACGTAATATTCCTGTGAAAAGGGTCAATGTTAACACAGCATCGTAATATGTGTGAGTACTATATAGTATCATAGGCAGTTAGTTTTACTTTAGTTGAAAGTAACACAAGGTGTCAGCAAAAATTTCAAAAGGTGCCTGTTTGAGGGTTTTCGGCTGATATCTTGGCTCGAACCAAGTAACCTCAAGCAACCAGTGATGTCACCATGTAAAATCTTCATGAATTACACGGACAAAATGGTTTGATTGCTTGATGGAAGTTGGTTACGGTTGAATACAGTAACTGAGGGTACCGTCTTTGATTTTACATTTATTGAGAAACGTGTGCTCTAACTCTATTGAATCTTTTAATGGAAACCTCTGATAACTGTTAGCGGCTGCCTAGATGTACAAAATATTGTTTGCCACGAAAATCGGCAGATGGCAAAGGTACAGCCTAGAAATCGATCAGAGCAGCGACGGAACTAACAGAAATGAGAAAGAATATTTAGCACAAGGAGCGCAGGAAGAGAACAGCACCACGTTGCAGGTGTACTTCATTATACACACAAGGAACAAATCACTGACACAAACTAGAGAAAATTCATATTGAAGGCTTGCCTTCAATATGATTTTCTCTAGTTTTTGCCATTGCTTTGTAATATCTATAAAAGAGCATTTAATAAAACCGAAAAAAAAATTAAGTACGTGCTTACAGTTCATTTTGTCACCCTGGTTCACTTGACTCATAGGCATGGTTAGAAGTGGATTTTAGAGAAAATTCAGAAAAAATAGCAGGACATGCATAATGGCTTGCTTACTCATATACTAGTATTCAGTAAGGGTTTTCGAACGTAGAACTTTCCAGTTGTCACCTTCCAATGCGTTTATACAATTATAAAACGATACCAACTGGTCAAAAACCGGTACCAAAAAGTTAGCGACGATTACATTATACAGGAAAATTTAGGCTAAAAAGGAATATTTTATACCATTTTGAAACGATAAATACCCAACCTTTTTTATAAACAAGAACTAAATCAATCTCATTATTTCTACGTAGCGAATAAACGGATTTCTGCTAATGAAA
Source organism: Varroa destructor (assembly GCF_002443255.2). Taxonomy (NCBI): domain Eukaryota; kingdom Metazoa; phylum Arthropoda; class Arachnida; order Mesostigmata; family Varroidae; genus Varroa; species Varroa destructor. Next base: position 26,912,254 of record NW_019211456.1, on the reverse strand, counting down.
AACAAAATAATGCAGGAAATTGTGGTCCGGTCGTTTCGGTAGGCATATTTCTGCTTATTTAAGATTTCCTCGCGTTCAATCGAACCGTGAAAAAAGTTCAGCATTACACAGTTGCAGTCTCAGGCAATAGTTCTATAAACAAAGGTGCTTTTCATGCTGAAGCTAGGAGCAATTTCTCATAGCTCATGGGGTTCTTCTGCTATCACTGGAGAATTTTCTCGGTGCAAAACCTGTCTGAGCACTAATCTTATTTAGGGCAAGCCACGCATTTCAAGTTTCAAGAGAAGTTTTCAACACTGGCCACTGATTTGTATAGTAAAAGATAATCTATGTTCTTAATTAACTAACTGACGTCGTGAGATTAAAGCTGGTGGGAGATCTCACTAATCAACCTTGATAATGATGAGCTTTTGCTTCTGAAACTATTCAATATAAAATATAGTTCGCAGTCCGATCTTCAGAATGAATGCGTCGTCATTGAGGTTTTACTTACACTTGAATTTTTGTCAGGCGAAGTAAACAACATAGTGAAGAATCATTAGGCGCAAAATTTTGGTGGATCAGTAGATTGGGTAGAACCCTTTTAGTGATTATCCAAGTGCTACGCAATCTGATAAAATTTTTTTTGACATATCATTTTATGTCTCAGCGAAGAGTTGATCTGCCTGAAAACATTGCATTCACTTACGTGACGTGTTAAACACTTGAAGTATCTGCGGCGAGTTGCCTAACTCTTCTGAACATCATAGTATTAGGCTATTTGCCGAATATTCTCTTATTGTATAGCTACTGTTCAATAAAAAAGGTTTTAATAATTCAAATAGAAAGGTTTTAAACGGGCTAAGTATGCCCGTACGATATGTAGGATCCTACGGTATAAAAAGTTTTTTGACGAGTAGTTATTTTGTCGTTATCGCTGTTCTTTTAAGTTTTTGTACGAAGTTAACACTGATTTTTTTTCTGTTATTGTTTGCTGATTTTTACCTAGTCGTAAAAATATCCCAGACAAACATCGCAATTTGTACTGATTACTTTACAAAGTGTTTCGATCTGACCCGCTAAAGTACTTAACAAATGTTATGATGATGCAAAACATATGTTTAATTCATATTACGCAAGTCAAATCGATGAGCTCATACACTACACTGAGAATTACCAATAGCAAGCCCATATTCTTGCATATACAAAAGCTTTAAACAAATAGAACGTTTTTTCATAGAGGCTTAAAAAAGCAACCTTAGATACATGGCAGAATGTGCAATGATGTACAGTAGACTTTTTTTTTCATAAGCAACATGCACTTGCGGACATTACGGACTACGATAAAATCAAAATGGATCAGCAATATCTTGAAAAAACATTGCTTATTAAATCATTTAGATCTCATAGCGATATTGAAGCTGCAAGATTTTACTTATTGGGGGTATTGGATACGTTACGGAAGTTTATTTGGGCTAGGTAACGTAAGAAAATATTACTTAATTTATTTTGAAGATAAAAATAAAGATGTTCATAAACGAAAAGCGATCTAGATTGTATCCGCAGTATGGGTACAAATTTGTCATGTTTCTATAAACGATTGCACTGTCAACCTTTTGAGCGCTATTCCTCTTGTTGTTTCCTATCTAAAAGTAGTATCGCCTGTTATCCTAATTATTTATCTGTTATTATTATATATATATATATATATATATATATATATATAAGCTTTTTAGTAATCAATTTCAATTGCGGAGTTCATTATCATGCAGTTTGCGATAAAAGCACGCTGCTATAAAAACCTAAAAGATGTAGACTAAGATGAACTTCCCAAGATTAGTTAGTTCGAGTTCATATGCACCCGACTAGTTTGCAGGCCGCAAAGTCGAAGCTAATATGTCGCTGTAGGTGGCAGGTTTTGATGAAACGTGTTCACATTAGAAAAGTTCAAGGCTTTGCTAGAAGTTTCAGATATGCTTTCAGTCAACGTAATGGGTCTGCAGAGGCCATTGTATCATTCATCACGACCGAGCTCGCAGATAAATATATAAAAAGTACCGATTTTTTTTTCATTTTTTCCGGCAAACAAATTCTTCAAATAAAAATGACATAAATAAGGGCCCAATTTTCGTACTGAGGATCTACGGCAACTAGCTTCCTGCTTTTCGCCAAAGCTAGCTTATTACTATTCAGATATAGCATCTTACCGAATGCTAATTAAAGGTTATATTATCTTAGAGTAACAGTTTATCCCTCGTTTTACTTGGCCATAAACAAATTGTAGAAGGTTGACTTATTGGCATCCCACATGCAATCTAATTACAGTAGGCCATAAATATCTAGTAAATAACTGTAAATAATTTTTGAAGCGTAGACCCATAGATAATTCAGCGACTGTCCGACATCATTTTTTGACCATCTGCATGTTTCCTTTCTTGTCTATGAACCAGATAGCTATATGCATCCTAAATATATGAAATATAAATAGCAAATAAACAAATCGAGCTCAAAAAATGCTATTTATGCCTTTTGCCGCCTAACTGCTAGTTGAAATGCGCGGATTCCTCTGCGACACGCGCCATCTGTTTCAGATCGCTACTACGACCATCAGGGAAATACAATCTTCATCATCCCTTCCATTAATGCCGTAACCCTTCCTATTCATCTGCTTTCTATATCCGTTTTTCTAAGCTTCTATCTTTTGCCTCTTGCTACTTTTTCGTTTTGTTCGCAGCGGCGAAGCTTCTATGCAACAATGTATTCTCATCATCCTCACGCTGAACACTGACAGTGATACGTTCCGAGCAGGCTGTCATCCGTGCTTCTGGCTTGCTCCCCTTTGCTGCCTATGGTAATAGCCAGCCATCGTTGGCACTAGCAGCAGCAATTCGTTTTACCACGGCTGCTGCTCGTGCCGTCACCACCGGCGTTCCTGTTCCTGCCGTGCCGACAGGTAAGAACGGATCAGTAGCGGTAGCAGCAGTGCAACTAACCAGAATGACGTTGACGGTTTCTGCTCTTTCCTGCTGCTATTGCTGCTGAGGCGGCTGAGTCACTGTGTCGCTGCTGCTGCTGTTGTTACGACGATAATCGTTGTCGTCTGTGTCAGTGTGCTGCTTGCGGTGGTGGACTGCTGCTGCCGCTATTCGTTACGCATGTTCCGTTCGCTGTCATCGTTTAACTGACTGTGCTTTGTCCGCCCGTTTGCTGGTAGCTGCTGTCTGTACCGGCAGTAGTGGCACTAGAACTGTTATGCCTCCGACTTTTCCCTCATCCACCCATTGGCGCTGTTAGCTGCAAGTGCTGGAGGTCAGTGTTGGTGTTGTTATCGATATGGTGCGTGTGATAAAGATATCAGTTGGTTTGTGGTAGTAGCAGCAGCGGCAGGTCTCGATTGAGGGTGTGTGCGTACGCTCATGTAGAGTTGCCGGACTTGGGTTGTGTCTTTCAGGCCGTCTGCGTATCTGTCCGTCTCTCTTTTTCAGCGGTGCCGTCGATCTCTAGCGGATTTGTTCGTTTTGCTGCTATTCCTCCCCGTTAAAAGTTGTCGTCGTTTTGTGATTCGTCACGTTGCGTTCCATCCCCTCCCCCCTTCGCCCCATCGTGTATGCAGCTTCGATCAGCTTATGGGCGGTGCAACTATTACCACAGTATACAGATAAATAGACACGCGAAGAGTGTGTAAGAAAGCGGGGAGAGCTACTGGTTGTACTAGCAATAGCAACTGGCGTCAACGACTAACTCCAGTATAACAGTACCAAGTAGTTTTTGTGTTACGTCGTTTGCCAGTGTGTGTGCGTGTGTCTGCGTTCACCAATGCCTGTGCGTCTCAGTTCGCGTTGACAGCAATCTAAAATTTCGTCTCGGTGCAAATTCGCCTTCTGTTGCTCTTCTTTTGCAGCCGGATTATTACTAACTGATACGACCACGACAGGTGAGGACAAGGCGAGTCTTCTCCTGCAGTATTGCACTGCTAATGTACGTTTTTTTACGGAACGAATCGTGGCACAACGGCCAGCCATCTTAAGTCTTGTGTCTTGAGACAGTGGACCCAGATACTGGCGCTCTTTCGAGTGAAGTTGATGGTCGTCCCTAAACGACCAGCAAGTTGAGGCTACCTTTCGCAAATATAGAGAAATTACTACATACGATCACCGTTGCGCCGAGGTAGTGGTTGCTGTTTCTATCACATTTTTGATTATAGCAACTTGTGCACTGTACCCTAGTGTGTGTGCGTGAGTGTCTCCTTAATACCAGCTTCTCAACAAGCATTGTAATCAACTAGCCATGTCTTCAGACGCTGCGCCCCCATCGGAGGCGACGAAGCGGCTCGTTTCGAAAAAGCAAACGCTTGACGATGCATATGCGGCCCCAGCCAACTTCCTCGAGATTGACGTCAGCAATCCAATCACGCACGGGGTCGCCCGAAAGCGCTACACCGACTACGAAGTCCGCATGAAGGTTTGTGTACGATGAACTTCGTTGGGGTCTTCTCACTCGATACAACGCACGCGTCTACCAGCTCTAAACAGTTGTGATACAGAAGTTATATACATTATATTTGCAAAAAATTAACAAAAACAACAGATGTACGAACGCCGTAGTTTCTTATGTTTTCCATATACAAAGGGAGATGTATGGGAGATTGCAACATTCACATTTAGCTAACGTAGTTTCACCTTCACTCCTCTTACTTTTGCCTCCTTTTTTCATGTTACTTCACGTTTTCTGTTGTTGATAAGCTCTATGAAAATTAGCAGAAGGCTCAGTAGTTAACGAAGGAACTGGTGGTCGATGTTGATTTAGCCGGTTGATATCTATGGCAGGAGCAGCAGCACGTGCTGAAAACTCGTATTTTCCAATGACTCCCTTAAAACATAAAATTATATACCTAGCTACGTGTTATTAACACATTATATATATGTAAATACATGTACGGATAACCATTTGAGTTCTGAAATTAAAAATGTTTCATGAAATTGTACAACACATTCAAATTTTGCAGTTTTTGTGGTGGCGGTATCTTCAAATTGATTTTCATCGGACTCACTTGCGATGATGCTCCACAACCGGGCTGAAGAGCGACAGGAGTAGGAGTTTTCATAAATCTTTACCTGTTATCTGTAGAATAGGAAACAGAGGATACGCGGGAGAATTTGCTTACGCTGCAGGAAATGGCTGGTCTGCTCAATTTGGCAGATGACTTAAGCTCACTAAGCGACACTCTTGGCAAAGGGAGCAAAAACGATACGCAGTTGTAAGGCGACAAATGAGTATAGTTGTTACTCGGTATTTTTTTCGTAGGAATTAATTTATGTTGTGAACAGTAATAACAGCACGAATATCAATGATAATCAGATAGATATTCCTAAAAGGAAAACTCCTATCCATACCATTATTTGTAGAATACAGACATATAATGTCATTGTCTCAGTATGACATTATGATATCTGTACAATTATAAATAACAATGCTGCACGTTTATTTTCATCCATTGTAATAATAGGCCGTGTTGCTGTTTATGAAGTCGTTTCCCCGACTGCAATGGTTCACCGATGTTCGTTTTTAAACCCGTGAGTCATACACTATTTGTGATATTGTATTGCCGACGGATCTACAAGTGAAAATGTTATAAACGACCTTCAAGGGTTTGGTGTGTTAGACATAAACTACAACGATTTGTAAAAACGATTGATCTCTCTATAGATTCATCTGCTCAGCTAAGAATTACACTAGTAAGCACCATATCACTTTCAGTCAAACAAAAGAAAAGGGTTAACTTAAGGCATTTAAAGTAAAAACGTTACTTAAACTTAACAGTTTCAATACAATCATCTAATTTTCGTTCGCATATGTTACTATCAATTGATTATTCTAATGATAATTAAACAAAAAAACTTTGCTCTATATGCAGCATGTTTGCAAATGTCTCTCCCCAAGGCGACAAAAATTACTGACAAGCGAACAGACGTTCTCGTTACCAAGGTACACAAAAACCGACAAGGTTTCCGTATTGCATTTACTCAACTTACTAATCGATAAAGCGAATTATTGTAACGCCTCTTATTCTCAACAAAATGATACGTACTACCAACACAATTTCCAAATTCAACAGATACTCAGCTAACATGCTCGGAATTTTCATGTCTTACACAACAAACGTTTACTGTGACCCTTTACACTCTGATGACCCATATCGGTCATAAGACCACTAAACCGCAGACCCTTAAGCCCTTCATAGTCGTTTGACATTCCGATTGTTTAAGTTACTGTAGTGGCGGTTAGCATTAACCTGACAGTTGGTGTACAATCAAATGACTCAACCGGTAGTACCCCCGTTACCCCTGTTTGTTCGCCGTCCTTTGAAGCATTGCCTTTTACTGCATGTAATATATATCCGTGATGAATTCCTGCAACTCGACCATTTTTGAGCGTTAAATAAATAAATGATACCGCTGATTTGAAATGAAACTGCAAAGGTAGCTTGACTAGATGCGGTTCGACTGACAACGACCACCAAAGTCAGTGTTTTTCGCGGCCATCCGGTGCGCTCGTTGTCAACAGATTATGTTGACCTTCTTTAGCGTACAGCTATTTCGCTCAAAGCTCAAGAGCAACATAAGAGTGTGTACATTGTAAAGGTGCAGCTCACGAGGAGACGACGCTGATCTGCAGCCTACACGCGTTTGTAAGGCCGACGCCAGAGCGGTTAATTCTTGCGGAGGACGCCCCCCAAACGTAGAAGCTCGCCACTGAGGCTGTTGTTGCCCCTGTTCCCGCTCCGCCCGCCAAGCCAAACATTGTCACAACTAATATAACACTACCGTTGTTGGCTGATACTTGCTTGTGAGTGTATAGAGTGGGTGGGTAATCAATAAGACAATAGCACAACGGGAACAATTTTGCAATGTCAATCGATCAGCCTAGCGGTAGGCTTGTTCTCTGCAATTTTGCCGCCTGTAGAATAGATTCGCGCAGCAACAGGCTTCTCCGTTATAACACCTATCGCTGCTGTTGCCAATGTCTTTTGATGCTGCAAGTAACGCTCTCTTTGCTATTAACATGACCAGCGCTTATGGGAATAACGGCAATAAGAGTTTCCCTTACACTGCTTCTGCCTTTTTACGTCGAACGTAATAGGTGGGAAGTACAGGTTGTTGTTGGAAGCGTTCGGCATGTTTTCTAGGCGAAGAGACCTATAGAAAGGTTTGAATACAAGCACTTGACTTCGCCGTATTCTAGCACTCGAGAATGTGCCAATTGTAATTCTGACTTACATTCTGATCTACTCTGCTATTAGTCCTAAAGCTTCTGAATCTTGTATCACTAATGTCATTGGGCTTTTCAATGAATCGCGGATCTAAGACTAAAGAGTAGACGGAATGACTTAATGTAGGTGACATTTATGACGTGTTTGGTTCGGAACCGCTAAGTTAATCGAAGTTGTTGGCTGTCGGTTAATTCGGTGGCTATTTGAGGAAAAATTTTTGTCAATTCTGGCGTTCCACCTATGACTTACCACCAGAGGTCAGCTAAAGTCGTGGAGAATAAGCTTTTTTTAAATATTGATTTGGGTTTGTGTATGTGCTTTGTCAGAACCGTACTAAATACGAGTAAAGTGGCCTATTGCTTAATCGACGTTAGGATAACTATTTGTCTGAACATTCTTTTTTATTTTCCACAAGGTACGACGGGACATACATTTACCAAATTCATGATTAGAGGTTCTTACTTCAAAAATTATCATTTAGGGTACTTATCACATATTTGTACTCACTTTTTGTAGTTTAGCTAAACATGCAACTAATATTTTACACATGTAAATGATTTAGAATGTAACATGTGAGTGGTTGTTACCGAATGCGTTCGCCAGAAGTTTTTTGTTATTTAGTCCTAGAAATATATAAAAAGCTAGGAAGAAAATATTCCATTGCACAGTGATGTATTGATGGCAAATGACAAGGCTGACCCATTCCCATTGAGACTTGTGTGCATATAGACGGTGATAAAAATTCACACATTGCGAAACGCATTTATTTACCATATCTTATGACAGCACAGATTGATCGCCTCATTAAAGGTGCATTTCTGTAGCGTAAAAAGCATTAGATAAAATTCAAAGCGGTAACTTCTTTCAGCGAATCGCTTGAAAAAAGGTAACAAAGATAATCTTGCATTTTTGTGGTGAACAAATCGCCTACAAAGTAGAGAGCACCTACACACGGACATTTAATGCTGTAGCTTTAATGCTATGTTAAAAGGTACAGGTCAGATTTGTACATTATTGATGAAAATAATCTACAATTAAGATCAACTATCTACATGAATTCTCCATATAAGTTTTAATGTTGTGTACTGTCAATGCATAATATGTTATAATGTAGACATAGCGTAAGCTTGGTTTTTACGGCGGTAAGTCTATACGTTATTATTTACAGCGTTCGATAATAATTTTCCGCATGTTTGTCTATATAGACTGAAGCTACGTGGCCATAAGAATCCTCGAAGCTTGGTACCGTGTATATTTTTCACACCCATGTTTCTTATGTTGGGGACTATTATTAATGGCTATGCCAAATGAATTCCTCATTATCAATATTCATTATCTCATTTAATTGTCTTTGTTAGATACATATAACACTAATGTGTAGCAAGACTACTTAGACAACAAAACAAGCTCGGTTATAAGAATGCTATAGTTTAATTAACAGTATTTTTAGACAGTTAAACTGCTGATTTTATCACCTGTGTTATTTTTGTTTGTACTAATTTCAGACAAACTTGCCAGTATTTAAACTAAAAGAATCTGTCGTTCGTCGCCGATACAGTGATTTCGAATGGCTCAGATCAGAGCTTGAACGGGACAGCAAGGTTTGTATTATTTTACCATTTGTTCGTTTGACCTAAATTTCTTTGCCTTCCGGCGTTTTCATTTAAGTAACATACCTACTGGATACATACAAACCACTGTAGTCATTTGCGTCACCTTGCTATTTTTTTACAATTAACAAATCAATGTTACCCCAATTAAATTCATAGCGATATATAAGACCCTTATGACAAGTATTTTTTTCCAATTATCTATTTTTTTCTCTGGTTACACAATAGGAGACGATGAAAACGATTCAAAATCGGAACGTCGATTTGTATTTTCTCGATATTTGTTCCACTCTGAAGCAATAGGAGCTATTTGTCTAAGACCGCGGTTTTTAAAAACATCTAAGAAATCTGACAAATGTATGTTCGTTTTTGGCGGATGTCATAAACTAGTTACTAATGAGGTGTTTCAAATTCATGCAGATTGTTGTGCCACCACTACCCTCCAAGGCGTGGAAGCGTCAGCTCCCCTTTCGTCAGGATGAAGGCCTCTTTGAGGACGAATTCATTGAAGAGCGGCGGCGGTCCCTTGAAACGTTCATCAATAAGGTCGCTGGTAAGCTGATTTAAAGATAAATGCTAAAAAAACCATGAATGCTCAATCGACAAAAATTGGCCCTTTTTGCGGTTAATCGACGATTTCAATCAAATTTCAAGATATCTGAAGTATCTCTGTTTATTATATATTCTAGCCAAGGAAAAGATCAGGCAGAAATAGAAACAGCATCAGTAGAACAAACTACAAGAAAACATTTTACCTAGGGTATTTAACACCGTCATACCTTCATGTTTATCGTCGCATTGCAGGTCATCCATTGGCGCAGAATGAGCGATGTCTCCATATGTTCTTGCAGGAACCAGTAATCGATAGGAATTACGTCCCGGGAAAGATCCGAAACACATAATTAGGATTTTTTGCACAACCCCGTCGCATAGACACAGTAACTAAAAACGAATTAGTACTAAGTGGGAAAAACAGAATATAACAGAGAAATTCGCAAGAAGTGACTAATACTACGGAATGTACGAAGACAAACGCAAGCCTGGGGTCTATTTTCTATATATATATATATAATGCATGGTATTGTAATGAATTGTTATTCCTATCCGTGCGAATACAGCGTCATTTGCTTAACAAGTGCTGTTTAATTGCAATATCAAACATTTCTCATTTCTTTTAGAGGTTCATCGCTTTGCGACGAAAGAGACCCTCTATGGCACATATCGTCGTTCCTTGATCTATCGTTTATGTCTCGGCAACCACAATTCCGAAATAAACGAGTCACCCATGATAAAAAAGATAAAATAAAAGAACAGCTGTAGCAGGAAAAACTTTACATTCACAATAGCGATATTTTATTCTTCATAGGAAGTTTAATTCATAGCCTTTCAAAAATAGTTATAACTGACACATAAATAAACCTGACGTTAATGAAAGGGGTAAGCTCAACTTCCAGAAAGTGGTATTGTGTCTTATTGTCTTATAGCGTCTTATTTCAGTTTTATTTTGGTAATGATAATTACGATGATGATGGTTATTATTATCAAGATTGTAGTGATGGCAGTTTCATTATGGCACCACTCATAGTCAAGTGAACTAAAAATGTAGACTGTCCAAAGTGAACATGACTGAGATATTGCGACAAGGGCCCGCACGGGCTAAAACAGATACCTTACGGAGTTTGGCAAGCATGAACGAGTTCCACGAAGAAAACCACTTCAAAAACGGTATATGAGGATTATGTCTGAAAAAGCACAATATAAAAGACGAGAGCTCACTGGAAAACGAGTGTTACATCTTCTGGTCGGTCCGTAGCCCAATCACACACAGTTTACGGAACATGGCATAATGATACACAAAAGAGAAAATAATAAAGAAAGATTTTTCTCCTAATCGTGGAGTACCAACGAGCTCCCAGTAGGGATTGCACTTATCGTCAAGCCAAGTGATGTAAGGAGCTTCCGGCGGAATACAACCAGTGGAATACATATAGAACGACTTGTTGTACAACTCATTTTCTAGGGTGGTAAGCACGCTATAAGACAGCTGCTTTAGTATAAGACAATGTCAGGTCCTTTACGAGATGCTGCAGCGATTGACATTTATCTTTTTTCGATCATACATCTATAAACCTCCTCGGTTCACGTCATTACTAATTCCTCTCTCTCTCATATTCTTAGCAGAAAAACGGCAATGCCAAAAAACCATTGGTTTTCTAAACATCAAGTTTTCGTTATGTCTATCCCTATATATACATATATATGCAAATCTTAGAATGAAGAAAAGCAGAGCTTTAATGCAAGTCTGGTGACACACTGCATCACCTGAAGTTTACAACTTAGGTCGCTGAATTCTGTTTGGTACGGACGACAATGGACTGTAAGATTAATACGGGAGGACGGATATTGCTTGCAAACCTTCTTAAGTAGATATCGATATAACCATTTGTGGAAAAATTACCACGAGATGTCGGGCCCGGGTGTTTCCACACCGTAAAAACAAATCACAATGAGATCAAGAGAGAACAGCACGGGCTGCCTTTTCCAATGGCAGGCAAACAACTGCCTTTTGTCAGTAGTGTGTAACGTCTTAGACTGTACAGTTTAAAGCTCTGCGTGAAGTATATTTCTGACTGCAAACTTTTAATTATACGACTTACATTAGTTTACAAAACTGGTGCCATCATGGCTATCATTGCGATATAATTGGACATAAGAAACTGCAACCGCTTGATATCAGTGGATATATATAGTAAATTAATAAAGTGAGACTAATTGAAAAAAGCATAATACACCAAGCTCTTCGTTATCGCTCGATAAGAAACGAAATTGTTCCGATTACAGGTAGACCTTAGAATCGCGATATTTAAGCCTATTTATTGCAGAATCAAAGGTGCTCAGAAAAGCCGCCGATCCACCAGAACCTTACAGATATTATTATTAATACCGAAGATGAGATATATTCCAGTTCTACAGTTATTATCGATATTAAACTGTTTTAAGAAGTGGGCATGTCGTCATGGTCGACCTATATCTACCCTGTTGTCGCCATTTCATTTATATTAGCAAGAACTCTTAAATAAACGAAACCATAATAAGGCATCAAGCAACGAATGTAATATTGCATTAAATATTCACATTTTAAGCGAAAGCTAAATAATAGCTTCGGTGGAGAAGCTAATTCGAGAACAAGGGAAGTTAACAGAGGTTGGATTGCTGTGGACACTTCGATGCCAGATGGCGAGATACTCTCGGTCATTGAACTAATGTCAACTGCCGTAACCACCAGGCAAAAGCCACTCAGCTACTATAAGAGATGATTTACTCAAATCATTATTTCACCATATAGTATCATTATTTTTTTTATTTTATTTTTCTGCCATTATAACGTGATTACATAAACGACCAGTTGCTAACTAAAAATGACAACATCAGTAAACGTCGTCACGGATAGGAAAATGTAACAATGAACACAACACGTTAGTTCAGTGTTTTTTGGGTTAACACGAGGAAGAATAAGTAAGCCGGCCTTGGGAAGACGGCATGGCGTCTTAGAGCCGTAAGAACTATAGATCGATAGAAAATGACAACAGCTACAACCGCGAAACATCAGAATAATAAAAGAATTAAATCTTATGTCCATACTTATGTCCACCTCTGTCCTTTTTGCGCTAGTAGAGGATCGATACGAGTTCGAAACGCAAATATCCGGATTTCTTCATCATAGGTTATTGTGTCGAATATGATCAACGCGGAAAGATTCTATGCGAAAGTGCGTGTCTACTTAGGCGTCTTTGCTGTACTGGTTCGCGTATCTTCTCTTTTTTGTTGTTGTGCAATGTATAACGATTAGAATAGTGAGTCGAAGCTCTTAAAGTATTTCATAGTTAATCTTGTAAAATAACAAATCGAGTCAGTGCCTAACTATCGCTCAAAGATATACTCAGCTGTAATTTCTGAAGGTTTGTTTCATCACCCTAATCTAGAAATGTAAAAGAATGTAACAATACATTAAACACTATCTAGCTATATATTTTTTATTGCCAGTAGAGAAATATACTTAATCGTTCTTGTAACTGTTTCGTCGTTCTCCAATAAAGATTTGTTTGAAATTTAGCTGTTTTGCCACGAAACTAAAAACGCTTATCAACGACATATTTTATATACATTTTAAAATGCTTTTTATTGTTTTAATTATTGCTATAACTATTGAGAGTGCTGTTCATATTTTTGCTCATCATTGCTCTCGAAAATTGCTTTTTTGTGAGCTTTGTAATTTTATTATGTTAAGGGGAAATTGCCATCGTATGGAAGCTTATGCTTGGATAATTCTCTTTAAACTGAATAATGGACTGTATTGCATAATGATTTTGTTTTTACTTGTACCCCACAAAAATTTCCAAATTCCACCGTTTGAGGGTTTCAGCTCCTTGATGAAAAAGGGTAAACCCGAAGGACATAAGTCTATAGACGGCATCCTTGTTGAAGCATTTTAAAAGCGCGTGCATCGCTAGCTGACTTCCTAACAGCTAATTCGTGCTATTAGTATTCATAAAGTTTTATTGATTTCACAGGTGCCAATTCTTGTACGCGCATTTCTTGGAAGCTTTTCATTGCGCATTTTTTTCTGGAAACATGTGCGTATGCTACAACATTTATGTTCTCAAATTTTCCAGAAGGTACTGGGTGTCAGAAGGCGCCATATGATCGAAAAAAAATCAATATTGCGTGCATCACTAGAATTCGGTAGCGTGAAAGCTTTTAGCTTTTATTTCAATTCTAACATATAGTAACGCGATTCGGGCTCAGATTTAATTACCTGGCGCTGCGTAATGCAACAGTATTGTCCTTGAAATAGAGTAAACTCGCAAAAATGGGTGGATTAATAAAAAAGACCTGTTTACATTAAATTAAATCTTTATGTTGGCTTTTTTTTTACTTAGTTATTTGCAGATTTATAAGAGTGGGTTGCATCGACGATCATTATTCTGCCTATTTTTTCGATATTTCCGGTCGCACGCCACGTCAATCTATACGACCGCAATATCTTCCGTTTGCGCTATCTGTTGCGTTAAACGTTTGATATTCGATTTCTCCTATTTATGCACGTTTTCCGCTGTTCACCCTATGTCATCCCTGATTGCCCAGTAGATGCGGGCAGCGCAGCCCGTCATCGTTTGCCGCAAAGCGCCAGCTATTCTGGATGTACCTACTCATACGTCGCATAGCTTCATTGATATATCTAATAGTAATAATAATTGTTATTATCTTTATAGTATCAAATTTACGTTAAGTTTTGACCTCGTTAAACTTCCAAATGACATCCTCCACTCTCTTTTGCGACATTGTCCATGGATATCTACTATTTCCGTATTGATGTTTACCCATACAAACCTACAAATCAATTTTCTTTCGGGTAGCTTCGAGAAACTTTTAAAATTTTAGCGCCGCCCGCCGTCCTTATGTGTCGTCTGCTTCAAAGCGTCTGCTTCCTTTGTCCTAGTATTCTGTTCGACTTTTTCTGCACACGCACACGATGTATCCTATTTAGTCCCTGGCGGATTCATACCATTGGCGTTTGTTAGCTTAGCTCATTTGCGCATTCCTGTGCTGCGGCTCGTTGCATTGTCGCTTGTCTGCCTCGTTCCTTCCCTGCTTACTGTTGCTGCTTTGTGCGTTTCAGAGGACTCTGTCGAGTTTTACGGCCGTTTGTCGAGAGCATCTTATGCTGCAGGCCTGTGATCGCTCGCAGCCCGTGTGTCGTCGTCAGATAGAATCGACGGTAAGCGTGACTGTGTGCATATTTCGTATCTGCGAGCGGATGATCCTTGCTGTGTTAAATGCTGCCGTGTGCTGTGCCATTCGTTTGGTTAGCTAGCAGCGGTGCACAGGGTAGACGAGCTCTGCCTGGCTGGTAACAACAACGCTAGGTTCGTTCGCTCGGTGTTTGTCTGTGCGTGTGTCGATTGAAAGGTTCGTCAGTGTGTACGAGTCTGTTGTAACTGCCGCAGTGGCCCCGCCGGTTGTCGCCAGTTTGGCCTCCAAAAAGGGTTCGCATTTCGATTTTTTTTCCAGAAAAACTACTTAAGACAACAGCATCTATTCGTCCCGCTTCGTGTCAGCCATTACAGGTGTCTTGTCTGGGTGACTTTTGAGTGCGGTGGGCAACAAGAGCAACTGCTACTTCTGGTAGAAGTGTTGCTGATCGACGAATTGGGCGAGGCACAATTCGCTGACATTGCTTCCAATGAGTCCTGGTGCTGGCCGCAGTTGGGAACGCAGAATTGAGTCACAGAGTGTGTGCACTTAGTGAATGATTCACTGAAATCATCAGCCGTGTAACTCGTGGTGGTGAAAGCGTGGTCCTCGCTGTAACCGTTGCAGTCGGTTCCATTCCAAGAGACAATCGTACCCGAGCAGGCCGGCGAGTGATCTAGCGAGCCCGAGCGACGTGTCAGCCGTAGCCGTAATTCAAATTAAAGATCACAAGACAGCGTCGACGACGAGAGAAAGACGTTTACCCGTACAGTGGCTGTTACGCGGAGCAAGCAAAGGAGTGTTTAGCGCCATCAGTAGTGACCAAAAAGCGAAAGGAAAACATCATAAGTGGTGTATTTTCTTATCATATCATCGGACGCTGCGTATGCCGAATAGTGAATTCAAGACGAATATAGTTTCTGCTGTTTATTGGCTGTTTTGACGACCCTATCTGTTACGGTAGGATTTCTTGCCTGTAGTCCTCCGGCTAATGAGTAACTCTCGATTTCAACCAGCTCGCCGCATCCTTAGCGTGATACCGTAACTGAATAGCCTATTACTGGCCCATTGTGGTCCCGCTCGAGTTGTTCTGGATGCCGCCTTTTGGCTGCGACGTAGGAGCTGACTAATGTCTTGCATCACTGGGCAACCCGCCACAGAAGAGTGTCCGACGACCCCAGAGAGTACCCTCGAAGGTTCTGCCGCCGCCGTCAACGCCCCGAACGCAAACACTACTCTCGTGAGCGACACCGCCACGACTGCAAATACCACTAGTGGAGAAACATCGCCGCTCTCGAAGAGGCGAAAGCTCGAAGACTCAACGACCAACGGTACGGGAAGCGGCACAAGCAGCGGCGGCGCTACCGAAACTGCCAGCGGAACCGCTGCTGTCGCAGCCCGTGGCGACGGTTCCACCACTGCAGCAGCAGCGGTGGCCAGCCAAGCATCGAACGGGAATACACAAGTATCTCAAACAACGGCTCCTATATCCACGGATTCGTCGACGTCAGTCGGCATGATCAAGAACGTAAGTATCAGAAACGTTTTATTTTGCAGCTATAGCATTAGTAAATCCGTAATAAAGAGACCTATTAGTGGTAGGTGTTGACTGTTTGTGTTCATCAGATTGTTTTCGTCGCTTCGGTGCTGGACAGTGATCGAGTGTTCAATCATCGTAAGTCATTTTCATATTCATTAGGTAGTTATTACAAAGCCTGGACTGGGTAGAGTGGCGTGTGATGTATCAGGGAATAAATATATGTGATATATACCGCACACACTAGGAACATGAGAAAGTGTTGGACAACACATTCTAACACAGTCGAATAAGTGGCGTGTTTTTAGTCCGATCGACAGCTAGGATACCTGGTAACTTAATGTGAGGTATGTGGTTTTCTGTAAGCGTCATGTAATTGTTACGACACTGTCGCTGCATATTCCATGGAAATCCTGTGCACGGAGCTGTTATGTCTAGACAGCTTGTACAGAGCCACGAGAAATGCAACGTGCCAATTAACTGACTGGTAGCGTGTCATCTACACGCGTCATATATTCGCTGCGTAGAATTGTAGAAGTTTTATTGTGTACCTCAACCAGTGAATAAAATAATGGTATCTCTGGAGGGTATCTCTGACACATGATAGTTAGCATGTCTATATATTCTAGGAATGGCGGCAAATCTCCCGCATTAAATTCTTAATGTTTATGGCCATTCATGATTAGAATTATTCGCTCACAGAACTGTTTATCCGAGTATCTTATGAACTTCACAATGCATACGTAATTCTGGCGATGAAAAAATATAAGTGACAAAAGATACGTTAGAACCAGCTTGGCCTGCTGCTAGGAAGTTCTTTCACTTCATTCCCTTCACTTACTGAAAATGCGGGTGGAAACATTTTTTCGTTTTGCATTGCTTCTCCACAATGATATTTTGTTTGAGATAGCATCGCCTCTATGATGTAGATTTAGCATAAAACATTGTGGATAATTGTCCTTTAAGAAGAGGCAGAGCTCTCATTATTATCATTGCGGCATCAGTTGTTCGTGGTCACGTACTTGGCAACTCTGACGAACATATCCTTAGAGAGATATGCAAATCTCTATGACAGAATTGCATTGAATCTACGATGTCCGAAATCTATACATAATGTATTTGGTTTAGGCTGAAACCTTTCGCTTAGGCAGCTGCGTTTTAAGATGCAAGCTTGCATGCTAAAGCGATATCAATTGAACACGAAGAGAAAAATGACAAGCTACATTTCTTAGGTGCCAAGAAACTCTTTTGTGGAGCTGTTATGCAGAACTACAAATTAGGAAAACAGTTAGCTACAATTACTAACAAATGCGTACAATGAGCAGAGTAGAAACGCCGACAGAATTGTCGACGCGCAGTAACTGTGGAAGTTTATCTTTCAGAACTAATGACTTAAAACACGTAACCCCCCTAGGCACTGATTTGGAAAATGGTGGAGTAGCTTTTTCAAGCAGTACGCGGTCCCCCTTAACCCGTTCCGTAAAACGCAGTGTTATAAAGTGTCCCACGTGATATCATATACAGATAACTCTCATGTTTTGAATTCTAGACAAGATCTGCGTTTTAACTGACTGTACTAGGAAAACTTCACTGCTCGGCTCTCATGCTACATTGATTTATATAGGTGTAGTATGTTAGAACACTGTGAAGCATTGCATATTTGCTGGGCTCGTGCGCTATTTAGTGAACTAAATGACTAAAACTATTTTTTTAGTATAATTTGTTCTGTACCTAAAGCCACGTCGTGGTTTGAACAGTTTTCGGGTGCCATTTATATTCCGTCTAGGTTCCATAAACATTAACTAGCAAGATGTGTAGAATGTAATGATAATAGTAGTTTATCTGTCCACTTAATTGGCCAAATTGGAGTCGACACAACACAGGCATCATTGTGTTGACTTAATTTATCGAGAAATGAATCTTATCGATTTCCGTAACGCGTAGCGTCTAAATCCTTGATCCGTCGAGAAACAGACGAGTCGTGACTTTTCTCGATAGCCATTTATAGAGACAGGCTTTTGTATTACACTTGTCCAGTAAGAACTCTCATAAAAATTATTGACTAATCTATTTTTGACAATTTTTTTTCACATATTTCCACATATAAAAAGACAACTTCTTTTTTTTTCAAAAACTTAGTTTTAGCCCGTTACGCCAAATCAGTGTCCTCACATCGATCTACTAGCTGGTTTTAACGTCAGATAATTTGTATAGGACTACAAGTACATGATGTACTTATGTATTATACCCTTCTTTGAAAAGAAATACCTGGTCTTTTACATCCTAAGAAAATCGGCAGAAATAAGTAATTTCTAGGCATTTGACGAGTTTTTTTTCGTGTGACGATCTTTGTTTGTGGCTTCCTAGTGTAGGCCGTGACCTAAAGATACTAAAACCGTGAATGTGACCGACTTCTGATAATGAGTTTCGTGCTGAATAAAGCAAGATAAGAGATAAATGCGTTAAAGGAGAAAGCATCTAGCTTGAGTTTCCCTCAACTATCGATTCTTTATTTGTACATTTGGGAAGCATGGAGACCTTAGTGGCAACGTGAGTTTATTTATTAAGACTATTTATTATTTTATTCACGAAGTATTTACCAAGATGTGCAATTACAATGGGTCCAAAAAAATGCATCTTGGTGGCCAAAATATCTCATATAAGCGTAGGTTTTATAATAAATGACATCATGTCCCTAATTGTCAATTAGCAGGTGATATATATTACAGAAACGACTCTGAGCGGTGAGGTTTAGGAAGAAGGTTGGAGAACATGAACTGTGACAAAATTTGTACTTCGTTATCGTGTTCAATCTCGGCGTCAATGTAGGTTTTTTCCGCGTAAATAGAACTTGAAACCCATCTCGTATAAAAGATTCCTTCAAACTCGGAAAACGTTTTATGCACATTTCTCCACCACTAGTTACCAGGTTTTTCCTTTTGTTCGATTATTACCGCCGTATTTACCGTTGAATTTGACTAGGGTTACAGTAGTTAGGCTCTTCCTCCACACAGCCGAAATGCTTCATATTTTTAGTCATTAAGTTTCTCTTAATAAAAATTCTTCATACTTTTTGTCCATGATTCGCGGGCCTTAAGGCCTAGAGAAAGCTCTTTGTCTACTAACTAAACGCGTCAACGCCTCTAATAACTGTCTGAAACATAAGAAATGGTCAAAAATTGTACAAACCAGTTTTACTGTTACAGAAAACATTTCAAATATTACAAGCCTTAGATACAAACTTCGTCGATTCAAATTGGTTTTAGTTCTTTTCGTAAAGGAAATTGAAATTAATAAAGATTTCATTAGCGGTTACGGGCAAACCGAGTACAGAACCACCAGCAAATGCATCACAAGGCTACCTCAAATTTAAAAAACTAATGAAGGAAAATATGGATTCTGTATTCACCTTGTATATACGTCATTATATCAATACTGAATCATGGAGGAGACCAACGTTTTGTAAGCTTTTTTTTTTCTAGGATTGAAAAAGCGTAATGTCGGTGCAAGAGGGATCACGCGGATCCAGTCAACAAGTGGGTTTAATGCACCTCTTTGCTGCTCTGGCATTTATTCTTTAATTAACAACCGAACTCCGAAGCTCCGTTATGTAAAATGACATGACTAGAAAGATTTGTACTATATTTTTTAAACAGTAGTACTATATTTTTGTAACAGGGACCTGTCGCTAGCTTTATTTCGTTCCCATCGCTTGGCTACTACTGCCCCTAACTATACTGATGCTTTCCGATATGTCCTCCCTTCCGTTCCTTTGGTAGATACTTTCGCTCAATGGATTACTGAATCCCTTTCCCGCCACTTTATTTAGCCCGCGCTCGCGCTTCATCTGTGCCACACAGCGTCTGCTATTTTTGCTGTATCGTCTATGTAAGCCTTACTCTACGTCTAGCGGCAGCGCAGAAGGTAAACATCGCTCCTATAAGCTAGCGGATACGAAATTTCTCTGGCGTCGCAGCTAAAGAGCCTTGTACATTGACTAAATTCCGATAAGCGCCACTGCTCAGTCGCTAATTCTGCTCTGACGTTATGTGGGAGACCACAGCGGGTTCTGACTTGCCGATCAAGCCCACTACTATGCCAATAGCCTTCCATTTTCTAGCAGACAACGAATATTGCATGCGTTTTCCTTTTTTATCGGGAAGGCCGCCAGCGTACAGTGGCTGAATGTTGTTTTTTGGCTTTTCGGCGATTGCTACTGTGTGATGGAAGGAGATTGTTTCGTCTGCTTAGGTCGATCTGCTTCTCTTTCTCTCCTCCTCTCTATCTCGCGCATGTTACCAGTGTCGCCGACAGGCGCTATCATATGTGTTTCGTCGTTTCTTTGTCATCATCACGCACAACAATTTGTTGCCTCTCGTTTCTTCAGTTGTTCGGTCCTCTCGCCCCCTACTGTCGACTCACTCCGAACGGCGACTGGCCAGGTCGTCACTCGCGGTAGCCGCATCATTAATGTTCATGACCGTCACGAAGCATAGCCATTGTCCGCCGCTGCCCTAACAGCCAGCTATTATAGCTGCCCCTTTCCCAGCGACCGCCTATTTTTTACCGAGTGGCCGTCGCGTAGATTTTGATGTGTTTCTTATATTTTCTTAAAAACCACCCAAGCAGGCAAACACAGGAACAGCGAGAGGGCATAAGCGAGTTTTTTCTGTTATGAGTTGTTCATTGTTCCATCTCTTTTCTTCAAAACAAAAAACGTAAACGATTAAAAATCTCTTGCTCACAGAATTTTCAGTTGGATGACTGGTTTTACAAATACTAATAATGATAATACACAGCGGTAACTCGCTTTCTCCTAGTTTCTTTGCACTGTATGTAAAGAAGGCAGCCGAAGTTTTCTGCGCGGGCGGAGTACTCACTTCTATCAGTCGGATGCTTGCCATTTTTTGAGGGGTGAATAAGAGCGCCTGCTCCGTGAATTAGTCTACTATTGTTTCGGAGGTTACCAGTAGGCGGACTTAACTAGCCTGTCAAGAAGGACCGCGTCAACCTGTGCGGCCGCCGCAGTTGCCAACTGCTAGCAAACGTTTCAGAACTTAGTGGCAGCGGCTGTTGCAGCGAAAAGCATTGTCCTGGTGTATCGCTCTGGTGTCATTGGCCGTCTAGTACCGTGCTGCGAACCCCGACAACGACGACGACGGCCGAGGAGTAGTTCGACTGGTTTGGAAGGGTTCTAGTTGCAGTAATAGTTGTGGCCTTCTTTCGATGGTAGTCCCACCAGCACCGGAGACGACTCTGACGGATGGTTGCGCGCCAATTACCAGACAACACAACGTAGTACAAAAGCCGAATAATAGCAGCGGCAGCTATTCCACAGCTGAGAGTCGTAGAGCCAAACAGTGAACCAGGCACCGGCATTACATACTAGTGACTGTAGAGTCATCGTGTCGCCGAATCGCGACGAGTTATTTGTGGGTAGCAAATACTGATTAATCTCTGAGGTGACAGACGCCGAACTACCGGAAGAATTGACGGACCAAAGATCCGACTAGAGAGAACTAGTCCCGCTTGGTAAGTTTGGTAACATCTTAGTACATATCCCATTCCTGAGGTGGGAAGGAGTAATTGCGAAAGACGAATGCGTCTACGGGATAATTGCTGTAGCAGTATAACAATTATTAGGCCAGAGTTAGTAGCTATGATTGTGGTTTCGACGCTGGTCGTCAACTTTTGTTTTATGGTGGCTAACGGTGAGTCTCGGTGGTGATGATGCTAATGAGGACGATAGTGCTGTGCGTAATGGTCAGGTGAAATAAGGTATATATGGTGCTATGTGCAAAAAATCTTGCGCCGGCTCAGAATCTGTCAATGTCCTAACACTGAAGGTTCTAATGGTCGCCTGGCGGAGGAGTTTCTTGCTGTGTTATTTGGTAGCCTACGAAAAAATCAAGCGGAAAATCTCATCAGACCGGATATACCGACACCGGTCTGTATCTGCTTCTTTGATGCGCCCATTAATAGTTCTGAAATGGTTTTGGTGGTGGATCTTGGTATCCATTGATGATTGGAGGTGTAAAGAAATTCTAGTGGAAGAATGGAAATCGGGAGTCGAGTTAATGCTTGCAATCGCCTCTACATGACAACCACAATCGGTTAGAGAATATACACTAAGAAAATTCAAAGCCTATACTTGCGTACGAGAGTCATTTAACTAATGCGTCTAGATTATACCAGTAGATTGGCTATATAATCGTGTAGCTTATCTACTCTTCACCGTCATCACGGGTTCGACGGCTGGGTGTGTATCGTTCACTGTTTGTACTCGTACTTGCTGAAGCCTTACCATTGGACTTTGATGCTCGACGTTTTTTTGACACCGAACAAACCAAACTCCCACTCGACAAACTGCTTATCATCAGACCCACTGTCTGGTAGCCTAATTCTTGCATATTATACCTAACATTCAATCGGTGCCCGTCTATTTTGGTTGCCCTGAATTGACCCTTGCCTAAGGTTATGGGTAGACAACTACGGCTCACGAAGTAATGACAGAATAATTAACAACAGTAATTTGGCCATGCTGTGGTCAGTGTTTGACGGGGGCCCGAGGACCCAATTGTCCTCGTTTACTAGTGTGCAAGCTCTAGGACCCCTAGTTGTCCATCTTTTTCCTCCTTGCCGCCACAGCAGTTCTTATTAGTAGTGCTAGTAGCATTGTTAATATAGTTTTATTAACATAGGTTTTAGTTCTATGATTGAATTAGATGTATGACCAAGCTATAGATACGTGGGTAGTGACCGCGAAACTGCACCAAGCTACCTAGTAAAATCGTTACCTATCGACTACCTAACTCAATCGATTATATAGCTATAACCAACGACACGGCGTCTGTAGGAGTCAGACTATCCTAAACAAACAACAACAGCAGGGAGTATGTCAGTTCTGTGTCGTTCTGTGTTCTATTCTCTTTCTTTATGCAGCGCTGCACTAGTGATTGTAGTGATAGCGGTGCCACCAGCGGCAATGGCAGCATTGTGTTGCAAATAACGGACCCAACAGACGCTAATCGCAATTGTTCCATTACCCGCTCTCTAGCTATCTACATTTGTCAGCAAGCTAGGGTGAATGCGCCGGGTATGACCGACTTGAGTTGATCGTCGGCCGGGCGGCCGGCCGGCGATCGTCTGCGTTTGACCACACTAGCACTGCAACCGCAGCGATACTAACAGTAACTACGTCGCTATGAATATCATTGATAATACAGGCAGAGAGGTATGACAGCAGCGGCACGGGTAGCCGTAGGAGGAGAGATTCCTTAACTCCCCCATTTGTGACGGTTTGCATAGTCTGTCTCGATGCGACGGTGACAGGTACAACGTCGGTGCTGACGATTTTCAATTTTCGCCGTGTGCTAACAATTTGCACTTTAGCAGTCCGGACAGTTGTCGTCAGTTGGTTCGTTGGAACGGGCGTTACTTGGTTCTGATAGTATTTTCATCTCGTTGTTCATTGGTTGATTGTTTATGTATTTGTAGCTTGTGGGAGTGGATAATCAAAAAGTTTGTACAAAAGACCTAACAGAAGATAGCGATAGTGCTTGACCCACCAATTCCACGACCACGCGTAGAACTAGTGGTTGTAATAGTCATATGGTATTGTAGTCAACATACTTGTCTGGTACCGGGAACGTATTTGAGGGAGCGATCGTGAATATGGCAGTATGTATTCTTGTATTTCGTATGAGAAACGAAATGACCACATTTAGTAGCCTACTGCGATGAAAAACTAACTTTGTATTACAGTCGAGCACGGATTGTTACTGACATCACTGTTACGAGAGCACTGCGAACATTTCTAAATCAAAAACTCATACTCATGCTAACGAGTAGCTTAAACAGATCGAGCTCCTATCCATACGGCGTTCCTTTGCGCAATATAAAATTTAGGAGAAACATAATTATTTAGAATTGTGCCAGTTATCACAAGCGCGAATTCAGATCGTTATCGAGTATCACAAGCGCGAATTCAGATTGTTATCGAGTATCTCCGTTTGTGCGAAAAACCCGCGATTAGGCAAGAATTAGTCCTAGATCGGACATTATCTATATTAAACTTTGCAGTCTGAACTATTGTGGGCTGGTTAGGTCGACAGTGACGATTTGTCGATATTTTTTTGTGGGGCAAAATAATTGGGGATATTTTAACAATATGATTCATCAATTTTTTGTCTTAAGTTCATCCGTTCACTGCTATCACATCTCTGATTGGGATCTGCACCTCCGGCAATCAGCTTCGGGTAATGTCTAAAGCAATATAGGTTCTTGTTATATCGCATTTTAACTGTTTATATAATATATATAAATATATATATATATATATATATATATACATTACGATAGAATTACGATTATTAACGCTGTTTTGCTGGTCCACAAAAAAATAAACACTAGTAAACCCATCCTAAAATAGTGCTTGAAGTTCGCGAGAAAAGTTTCTCAGCAAGAATCTTTACGTAAAGATAAATACCAACACATTTGTTGCGAAGGATCCGCGCTTTGTTTAGCGCGAATCCTAACTTGATCTAATGCTGTACCTTTGGTATAACGTAATTGGTAACGGAAATATCTAGTTTCTAAACTGTACCGATTCTTAAATACCCGTAAATCTACCTTCGTCATGGATTAAATATCATTCATAGGGTCGATATTTTGAAGCCTTCCATTAAATTCCTTTAATATCAGCGAGGTGCCTACCTGACGTGCAAAAGAGGAGCAATATGTGAGTAAGCTCTAAATGTTTAGTTAATTTACAAAAGTTGCAGAATAACAAGCAAGCTGACCTTGTCGTTCTTCTTGCAAGACGAAGATCAGACCAAAATTAGAAGGGTGCGTTCTGCTAGTTTGGAAATCTGCACGTGTATTTGTCAGGTCCCACTACCGTCCACACGCCGTTGTCGCATGAGGCCATACCTAAAATGGTCGCCGTCGCTATGACAACAAGTTGCAAATCAAATATGCACTAAATGCTGTAGGCACCAGACGGCGCTACATACCCTCGGATTGTATGTGATAACAGAAGTGATTAGTTGTGAGATGGTTTCGTTGCAGGTAGAATCACGCTGCTTTTGTTTCATAACGAAGTTTTAATGCGTTTGATTTCTCAATGTTCTTAGTTGGAGCGTAGGCCCACAAAACTCACTGCTTCACGAAGTGAGTTATTGATGCCGACTAGGATTGCGCGTCATTGAATGTGACTCGGTTTTCTGTGGTGACCCACTACCATGTCGACCTAATATTGGAGGTTGGTGTACGGAGCTTATGCAAGTAAAAGCAAGCTATTTTTAACGAAAGAAGTAGCAATGACATATAGGCGGCAAAAACTGAAAAACGAACCCTTTACTATTGTTGTTATCGATAAACGCATGTACGCGCGTTTCCATGATCCACGGTGAGGCGTGCGGCGATTTGTTTCAGTGGTAAACGCCCGGTGCTTGGCCATAACAATTGACGAAGCTGCTATTGTGATGTGCGCATTTGCAGCTACTGAAAAAGTTTAGTGTGAATTGTTGTCAGTCACGCGACAAAGAAAAGGTAAAAAAATTACAACAGGTTTGCAACTGCCAGATACAATCGTCTTTAGTCAGACCAAATGTATTTCGTTTTGTGCTTGTTTCGTGTTTGCGAATATTCAACATTTCACTTATGCAATTGCATGTATTCTATAGCCGCCATCTACCCTTCAGTTGCATCTCTTTTCACGCCACTTTCTTTCTTCTGCAATTGCGATTTTTGCGATTGATTGCTCGCTATATCCAAATCACAGTGGGGGCTTTTTTTATGCGTAGAAGACTATGTTCCTTCAATTGCGGAAATAACCGTGCTTCAAGAAGCGTCAGATCGAAATTCAGAGGAAAGAATCGCAGATTAAGGAGGCGATGAGGCGCATTAGAGCGAAATGAAACTGCGCACCTGATGAAACGAACAAATTGAAGGCAATCTCGCAAATGCAAGATTGGCTTTAATGTCGTTCTGTTTCTCTGAAGATCGAGTTTGTCCACCCCCCCCCCCCCCCGCAATAATACTACCGTTAGATATTGCCCTTAAAATGAGATATGCCTACGCTCTGTGTCGAACCAGGACTACCTTGCGTATCCCTAGGTTCAGTAGGCGAATACGTTACTTTCACGCACCATTTCTGGCTTTTCAAAGTAATATATCCAGAGCGTGTCCTGCTTATTATTAAGCCAGTTTAACACCAGTGCTCTTAGGGATGGGATTAGTGCAAACATTGTCCACCGTTTATGTCCGTATGATTAGTTTAATCGAGATGATTGTGTTATTAAGCGGTTGTTGTTTTTCGCAAGGTTAGCAGTCCTATCCAACAATAAAACCCTAATACACATTAAATGGTAACAGGATGTGTAAATTCATTACTTGTATGTGGACTTGTGCTTTGCAGGGTGACTCAATGGCGAGCAGCGGCACTGAAAACGGAAGAGGTCGTTCGAATAGCAAAAATGGTACCGACATCGACGAAGGCCTATACTCAAGGCAGCTGTAAGTATCACAGTCAGTATAACTAGGATTGCCAGTAAAGCTAATAATAAACTAATAATAATAATAATAGCTAATAAGCTAATAATGATAAATAATTATTTGGACCGCATAATAAACTATTTACATAGAGGACTGCGAGTGCAATGCAGAATCTGTCGATCGGTTTCTTTTGCATTGGAATGTCTGGTACCGCGTGTCTACCTTCAGATCTTGTATCAAAATAATATTAGGTTTTTGAGCAACATTTATACATTGTAAATACTGATTGAATGGTGTTTGCAGCTATGTACTGGGTCATGAGGCTATGCGGCGAATGCAGTCGTCGGACGTACTCATCTCAGGTTTAGGTGGTTTGGGAGTCGAAATCGCGAAAAATGTAGTTCTCGGCGGTGTCAAATCAGTAACCCTACACGATACTAAATCTGTGTCCATCACAGATTTGTCAGCACAGTACTTTTTAACAAAAGAAGATATCGGTATGTATTACATAGGAAAACAGAACAAAAGCTTCTAGAAGTTCTTTGCAATGTTGTGAACATATCAAATATTGCAGCAGTCGTTACGTAATTTATTTCTCGTTATCCGTTCATTCACGATTTATGCCATCATTTTGATGAATATAGGTATACATCGTCGTGCACTTTCAACTTAACGAATGTTTTAGAAATTGCCAAATTGTTTTTCGGTTGGTTGAACAGGAAAAAATCGTGCGCAAGCCTGCTGTCCACGCATCGCAGAGCTCAACAGTTATGTGGCCGTGTCGGCGTCTACGGGTTCTCTGTCCGAAGACTTTCTTTCAAACTTCGGCGTTATTGTGCTCACTGATTCCATTCTTGAGGAACAGGTGCGCATCGACTCGTGGGCTCATGAAATTGGCAATAAATGCGTGATTGTTGCCGATACGCGTGGTCTATTTTCTCGGATTTTCTGCGATTTTGGTCCCGAGTTCACCGTTTACGATACCAAAGGTGAACAACCGCTCAGCGCTATGGTGGCATCAGTGACCAAGGATGGTGAAGGTATTGTCACTTGTTTGGATGAAACTCGGCACGATTTCGAGGACGGTGATTATGTGCGCTTTTCGGAGGTGCAGGGTATGACCGAGCTGAATGGACGTGAGTTCAAGATCAAAGTGCTTGGAGCATTCACTTTTTCTATCGGTGACTCGTCGGCGTTTAGTGACTACACTCGTGGTGGTATTGTTACGCAGGTAAAGAAGCCAGTCATCTTGGAGTTTAAATCTATGAAAGACACGCTCGAGGAGCCACCGCTCGCTGAATCAGACTGGGCGAAACTCTCTCATCCGAGTAACATGCACATCGCATTTCAAGCACTCGATAAATTTCGAGCAACGAGAGACGCTTTGCCAAAGCCATGGAACGAGGCGGATGCTGATACCGTGTTCGCCGCTGCCAAAGAAATCGCCCCTGCAAATACCGAACTCGACGAAAAACTTATCAAATTGTTCGCGAAGGTCAGCGCGGGAAATTTATGTCCTATGAATGCAACGATTGGAGGCATTGCTGCCCAGGAAGTTATGAAAGCGTGTTCAGGCAAGTTCACCCCATTCCGTCAGTGGTTCTATTTCGACGCCGTTGAATGTCTGCCAGAGGACTGGAAAGTTACTGAGGAGGATGCTACGGCTTTGCCAGATGACCGCTATACAGGGCAGATAAACGTTTTCGGCAAGGCCTTCCAGGCAAAGGTCCTCGCACAGAACTGGTTCATAGTCGGAGCTGGTGCAATCGGTTGCGAACATCTGAAAAACTTCGCCATGATGGGTGTCGGCGCCGGACCTAAAGGCAGCATTACTGTGACAGATATGGACACAATTGAAAGATCAAACTTAAATCGGCAGTTCCTTTTCCGCTCATGGGATGTTGGTCAGCTCAAATCGAAGGCGGCAGCAAAAGCTGTTGCTAAGATGAATCCTGAGGTGAGAATCACTTCGCACGATAACCGCGTCGGTGCCGACACCGAGCCAGTGTACAATGACGATTTCTTTGAAACACTAGACGGAGTAGCTAATGCACTAGACAACGTCGACGCACGTAACTACATGGACCGGAGGTGTGTTTACTATCGCAAGCCGCTGCTGGAGTCGGGCACGCTAGGAACAAAGGGTAATGTACAAGTCGTTTTACCCTATCTTACCGAGAGCTACAGCTCTAGTCAAGATCCACCCGAAAAGTCTATTCCCATCTGCACCCTGAAGAACTTCCCCAACGCGATCGACCATACCTTACAGTGGGCACGTGACGAATTTGAAGGCTTGTTTCGCACTGGTGCAGAGTTCGCGAGTCAATACATTCATGATTCCGATTTTCATAATAAAGCGATGAAAAGTCCCGGGTCACAAGGTCAAGAGATCTACCAGGCTGTGAAGAAGGTCCTCGTTGATGAAAAGCCCTCGAAGTTTGAGGATTGTGTCGCGTGGGCCCGCAAACATTTCGAGGAGCAATATGCCAACCAAATTAAGCAACTCCTTCACAACTTCCCAAAGGATCAAGTGACAAGCTCCGGCGCACCCTTTTGGTCTGGTCCCAAACGCTGTCCCCATCCTTTGGTGTTTGACACCGACGTCGAGCTACACCTTAACTATGTCGAAGCGGCCGCACGACTTAAAGCATTTATGTACGGTATCGACTCGAAGGGTGTCAGGCGAGAGCAGATCAAGGAGATGCTCGCATCCGTCAAAGTACCGGAGTTCCAGGCGAAGCAAGGCATCAAGATCGCTGTCACCGATGCGGAGGCGCAGCAGCAACAGTCGCATATTGGTGACACAGACTTGATGTCAAAACTCGCTTCAAGCATCCCTGAGCCTAGCTCATTCAAGGGCTTCTTCCTGACGCCCATCGAGTTCGAAAAGGATGACGACACCAACTTCCACATGGACTTCATCGTTGCTGCATCGAACCTCCGTGCCGAGAACTATGACATTCCGCCAGCTGACCGCCACAAGTCGAAGCTGATCGCGGGCAAGATCATTCCGGCAATAGCGACCACGACGGCGCTCGTCTCGGGTCTTGTTTCCCTTGAGCTCTACAAGCTTATTCAGGGCCATAACAAGCTAGAGCTGTTTAAGAACTCATTCATTAATCTCGCGTTGCCGTTCATAGGATTTTCGGAACCGATGCGCGCTTCCAAACAGAAATATTATGATACGGAATTCTCTCTATGGGATCGGTTCGACGTGCAGGGCGAAATGACGTTAAAGGAGTTCATGGACTTCTTTTTGAAAGAGAAAAAGCTAGAAATCACAATGCTGTCGCAAGGCGTCTCCATGCTTTATTCATTCTTTATGAATAGCCAGAAGCGCGAAGAACGCCTTAAGATGACAATGTCAGAGGTGGTAGAAAGCGTCAGCGGAAAGAAGATCCCGCCTCATGTAAAGGCGCTCGTTTTCGAGCTCTGTTGTAATGACATTGACGGCGAAGATTTGGAGGTGCCCTACGTTAACTATCGTCTGCCGAAGAAATAATCGGAGCTCCAGTAGGAGTGACTGTCCTAACCCACTATAGAAGCGAAGTAAATGTATGAGCTGTAGCAGACGTACACAAAAGACTAGACGGGAACGTCAATGCCGGATCAAGGCGTATAACATACCCACCACCAATAAAGGACACATGGATGGATTGATGTTAATGCTAGAAAAGTATTTTATTCAAGGATAAAAGACATGATCTAAATATTGATGGACGATGATAATGGTCATTACATGATATAAACAAAAAGTAGCGAAAGCTAATGAAACGGTAAAGTGTGGTACACATCTTTAAGGTGTTTTTTCCTCAAGATTAAATATATTTTGCAAAAAAAGCAGAAGAACTTTTTTCTATTATAGTTAAAAACCATAATTATGTAACTTGAAAACTTAATTTTAGTTAATAGGTACATAAAAAAACGGTTATGATGTTGAAAGTTACCAACAAATATACTTGACGACTGACAAGCTACGTAATACAAGACTAGGTTAAATCGGCAAGATTCTAATTTAGTGAGTTCTTTTCTTGAATTGGGGGAACGCTACGAGCCTTGTATACTATATTGTAGGGTGGTCCTAGGGCAGTAAAAAAAAAAATAGGATTCTTTGAGGAAAAGAGTGCAGCGTGGCATATTACGCGCTTAAGATAATATTGTTAGCGTTTAATTCCAGCAGTATATCTGTTTGTAACAAAAGATTCAATGATGAGTGGGTGACGACAAAACCCGCAGGTCGGGAGAATCAGTGTCGACAGCAAGTCCAAAAAATTCGGGTGTAAAAAGTACTTAGGTGGTTTACTGCAAACTGGATTGCCGGTACGTGTTGGTTGACTAAATAGTAAGGAAAAAAATTAAGATATACCTCACTTGCTGCTAATTCTAATTCTCGAGAGTTTATTTTGGATTGAAAGCTGAGTGTGTTACCGATCTGTTGCACCGTGGGAGTAGTGGATAATTGCAGGACTAAGGAGAATACTCAGCAACCTCGAAGTTGGAACTCTGTCGCTATCATTGTCTTTGATTATAATAAAATTTGCTCGCGCGATATGAAATAAAGCTTATTGACATCGTATCGATGGATCATATGAAACTTTATTTGGCTTTCATAGAATAAAAATAAATAGCTAACATTTTTGAGATCACTGGAGAAGTTCGCAATTAATAACAGACCTGGAGACCTACATTGTAGCATACAGTGCAAACTATTATCTTTCTTGTACTCCTGCTGAATGGGAAGGAAAAGCCTCCAAGGACCTACGGAGCAAATTGGAACTAGTATCGTTGTATATTTCCATAACTAAGTAGCGACTAATAATGATTTGTTCATAATTCCGGACTGGAAGTTAAACTTCCACACTCAAGTTAAAATACTATGTCCGTTAACAGACGTGTAATTTACAGCGTTTTTATAAAAAAACATTAACCAATAAGTGAGAGAATATAATTTGTACCTAAATGTGTAAATGGATAAGAGTGATAGGAGTTGTTGCCGGACCAACAGTACTTCTTTTTCCGAGTATATCCAACGATGTCCTTCTTAGACATTTTCCTTACTACACATTTTTCAAATTAGAGCAGCAACGAAGTAATCACCAACTTGTAAAAATGAGCAAATAGATTTTTTTACAGGACTGGCAACATCTTACATTTGTCCTACATACACGGCAATGTATGAAACACTTCAATTCGAATTCTCACCTGGTTCCAGTTAACTGCACTGTGACTGAAGACACAATTATACATACATATTTATTTGCCGTTTACTTGCCACCTTTTTTTCGCCAGTTCTAATCCCTTCTTCCAATGACCTATTCGGTTGGTGCGCGCCGACTAATCAATAAATTGACCACAACCATTGTGTGCTACCATCATGATCTTTCTTATAGCATTATCATCATCGTTTCTTTACATGTTTTCTGTACACATCTTGATCCATGTTGACATCTAGATATTGGCTTGTAGGCATTTCTAGTTGTAATATAAAAGATATGCAGTTGGCACTGTAAGTCCTACTGCAACGTGAATTGACTACACGCCCTGTCACATTTGCTATAGTAAGCTTTTGTTCTATACTGCACGCATATATCACCTGCCTACGAGACGTCTATTCTATTTTTCTAATGCGAAGCGTCGCGCTATACAATACACAACTAATGCAAGTATTTTCATTGCACTGTACGGTATCACCTTTACCCAGGTACATTTTATTTGATAGCAAAATTTTGACTTAATTTTAGCACAGCATTGATGTATGTAGAAAAGGAAGGGAATAACTTTCAGTTTGTTCTTATGTCTCAATAAATCGAAAGCAATTAAGAACGACTAATATATTATGTACGTTAGTACCAACCTGAGGTTTTATGTATAAGACGCAATCAAATTCACATATTTACAT
This sequence comes from Varroa destructor, assembly GCF_002443255.2. Taxonomy (NCBI): domain Eukaryota; kingdom Metazoa; phylum Arthropoda; class Arachnida; order Mesostigmata; family Varroidae; genus Varroa; species Varroa destructor. Next base: position 26,879,708 of record NW_019211456.1, on the reverse strand, counting down.
AAAGAAAAATGTTGCGCGAAGGTCGCATTGTCACAATCGATATCTGATAGTTTCGCTCTAATAATATCGCGGGAAAATAAAAAGCAACATTTTTCGCGTCGGATTTTTTTTAATGCTCAGCGACTTGGCTTAGTCACACTGGATGTGTGCGGACAATCTTCGCTGACACATAGAACGAGTTCCGTCCAAGTTAAGAGAATGAATTTTCTGTTGTGTGGCTTACTTGCACTTACGTTAGAAAAAATAAATATGCGTGACGTGAACAGCAATTTCTTGGTAAGTAGTATTATTCGGAAGTGTAGTCTGTACTAAAGGAACTAAGTTCTTTAGTGTTGTAATAGCCTTTTACTTACTGTGAGTACTGATGAATGCTCGCTTGTCTGCGCTAGTGTAGATGAACAAGTTACTGCCGAATACCGAGACATGTTCACGATGTTTTTGACGAAGGTTTTTTTTTACCAGAGCTGAGTTTTGACCACGTCTCTACTGACAGGTCACCCATGGTTAAGGGAGAAATTTAGAAAAGACACGGATAGCTTTAAACTGTGCTTATTTTTTCGACTCGTCACCTCTAAGTTCGGTGCGACTGAAGGCCAAATCTCCAAAGAATAACTCCTTGCTCCTAAAAAATAGTTTATATTTGTCTAATGGGTTCAATTGTATCTCATATACTGTCAGGTCGTACAACCTTGTCCCATCATTTCGGGATTTTTAGTTCCCGATAACGTCTTATTTATACCGTTTGATCCATTAGACTTTAAACCATTTTGCGCAACACCGCAGAAGCTTATTCCTAATAACTGATTTCATTAATTCCACCTATTAAAACTAAATATGTGCACGATGAGCATCTATCGTCAATTCGCATTTGTCGGGATTTGTTAACTATGCCTCAGGAAGAAAGTCAGCTCTTTAGTAGCCGAACTAGGATTATTCCTAGTGATTAACTAGGTGAAACCAAAACTAGGATTATTTTGCTTACAGGCAATCATAACTGTTTGTTCTAAGGACGCTATAAGTACACTGTGCTTATGTACAGCAACGATATGTAAGTTTTTAGATTTTAAATTACAAAGCCAGTGTCTTCCCGCGAAGTCCTTGGGTGGTGCGACTCATTGAAGCACGCTCGAGAGATGCTTTTGGCAGCCGGCCGCTTCATTTTTCACGACCTAAAGCTCCAAAATATCTACACGAAAATATTTGGCGACTTTAGAAAATCGTCCGGAAAAACGTCGGGAGGCTAGATCGTCTCCTAGACTGCTCATACAGACAGGTCTTCCTGCAAACCGGCCTGTTTGTGAGTCAATCGTTCTTAACTAACTTGTTCTTTCATACCCATTGTTTTGTTGGTTCAAAGATGGATATGAAAGATAATAAAGTTGAATTTGGATAGAACTATGATTTGTGGGCTAGGTTGTGAACTAAACAAACAATGGACGGATGTCAAAGGATCATTACGATACTGCGGCGTCAAGTGTATCAAGTATAAGCTATAGTAGAGCTATAGTAACTTCACATTTTCACGGTACTCTTTAGATAACACGACTACTATCTCACAGTCTCAATGACTCAACATAAAAATTAAATTCAATCGTGGTTAAGAATGATGAATTCAACGTTATGTGGTAACAAAGGTATCCTTAGTCTATCACACAGAATAATGAGCTAATAGGCACCTGTAAAAGACACAAATAGAAGGTATAAGTCAGCTTATACTTCATTCATCTTTTAGGTAACTTATTTTTTTATTTATGTTGGTAGTTCGTTTGCATCTGTTTGTGTGTGCTAGCCGTGTCTTAACAGTCTCCCCAATTGCAATACCCAGTCGGCGTCAGATGAGCGTATTTAATGCCACACGTACTTATCGGAGTGTTAGTTGTCATCGTGCGAAGCTCGTTACTCACGCATAAACAATATCAATGCCACATAAATACATACAAATCCTACTTTAATGCTTTTTAGTTTAATCAGCATTAAAATTGTTTTCACTGCAACTGTGAAAATAATGGAGGGAAGAATATGCTTCCCTGCATATTGAACACCATAATTTTGGTTACCTTGATACGTATGCTACATGATAATGACACTAAATTTCGATCTTGGACAATTCACTTCATTCAGTCTTGTTTATCATTCATTTCTTGTTCAGGATTTTCTTCATATCCTTTACTCGTACAGACTCACTCAATTATAAGCATATATACAGATGTATATATATATATACGTTCATAAATTTACCTAACTCACGATCATGTCAATTTTGCGAACAACAACTAATTTAGTGGATCTTAGATGCCTTGTAGCAATTTGCTGGTTAAGCTTAGCAACCTACTATATTTAAAATTACGCTTGTCAACACACTGCGATGCATGACATATCGAGTGGGGCATAATTGCAAGCCCACGTTAAGGTGCCCTACTGCCTGTTAAAAATAGACCTCTGGCATATCTTTTGAACCATAAACGAGTCTCCTTTATGGCTGTCATTCGCAGAATACAATATTTTCGAAGCATACGTACGTTTTGTATGTATATTCGCTTTAGCTTAATCTTTGGCTCATCTAATACGTAAGCGAAAATCATTATAATAAGAGTAGGCTATCTAGTTCTCGTAGTATTAGTCACGTCACACCAGCAATTACATGATAACCTTTTTTTTTCCATTACCAGAGATCGTCAACGCTGTAATAACTTTTATCCGAGTTTTAGACTTCGATAGGTAGCTCATCCTAATTATCCTTGTATACGCATTTAGGTGGCTAACCTAGCGACGACTTGTTTAAATCTTACATGTATGCTTCACGTTAATTATATATATATATATATATATATATATATATATACATATATATACGAGCAATTTCCTTTTTCTAACATTTTCACTTAACCCAAAGCTATATTTTTGAAAGGCAAACTAAACGCAAATTACGCTATATAAAAGTCGTAGCGTTAAATTACATAATTACCCTGGGGACTATATGAGCCAGGTTCAAATGGGATTACATGGGCTACTGCATTCCGAGCATAGAGACTGGGTGCCATCGATGCTAATATTACAGCGAAACTAAAGGAACCAAGCAATCTAGAAGTATAACTTGGCTTAAGAGGGATGAATATATGTCAAGTTAAACTAAGTCATCATAATTTTGCACTCGTTATACCACATGTGATGTCGTCAGAAACATATTACATATGGCTGCTTTTGAAGAAGCTTTGATTATTTCTGTTAGCATAACACATTGTTCAGACAAGACACACTGGAAACAATTACGGGTCAGAATTTACCGCGGACAATTGTTTGTCCTAGAATCATACATAACCACTACAGTTGTACAGGTCTCTGTCTGGTCTAGTTGGCTTTAGAGAACGGTGCGCACATTATTACTGTAGCTCCACACTTTTCAAATAAAATGCAATTAATGAGTGTGCTAGTAGCTGACCCATTCGGAAATTAATTTTACAGTGCACAGCAGAACCTAATGAATTGTAACACTTACCTAACTTGGGAGTAAAATTATAAAGCATCGACTTCTCTGGCCATTATCACAACCCTTTCTAGAAAAAAAAACATTTACCCTTTCATTTTGTGCAGTGACCGACTTATCCGCATGAAATCATTGGCAGCCCATAAAGTTCCATGTGTGGCCCACATAATCCTCTTTTGTGGAGCTATACAGGTCAATTAATATCTCCCCGCAAATCATTAAGTTGCAATGAGCCCATTTAGGCTGTATGATAAAAGCGTCTTTGACGAGTATACTAGCATATTTCTTTCCTTTCAGTGACACCGATTGTTTTCAGTTACAGGATCAACCGAATTTTAGCCTATAGTGCTCTACCCTCGCCTATGTAAAGTTACGTGTAAAGTGTCAATATAATATTTAACAGAAATGGTACAATGGCTGCCTTTCTACCTTACCTGTCACTTGATCTGCCTGTACGATTCAATCGCATCATTAACCTTCGCAGATTTATTAACGTGTCCATCCCTTGGTCACATGTGTATAGGATTTCGCTTATTGATAGTTTCTCTGTCCTGTTATAAAACCAGGCGAAATATAATACACACAATATTCTGGACATCTGAAGCCAATTTTTCCCTTGGTTATAGACTTGCTAGAAGTAAGATGCTACAGTCAAAATACACCTTTTGTGTCGTGCCAAAAAACATACTTATCGCCTTTTTCGAGATCCACGTCCAATTCTGTAGTCTTCATAGTAATTATAATAAGAGCAGTAGCAAAAGTACTAATTATTGGCATAAGTCGTGTGTCACGGTTGTTCTCGACTTGGTAGATACTAAGTTGATAATAAATCTATCTAAATGGTACATTTCATTCTAAAGCTATCATAATTATCATCTTCGAAGGGTCGAAATATCAAGAACATGTCTCACTGCGTTTCTGAGGAATTGGACATGCAACATTTGGTCTGGTCGAAATGGTCACCTCCAAAAAGTAATTACATCAGTGATCCGCTCCTTTATCGTCAAAAGAAATTAGGGTGTAGGGAGCTGACGACAGGGTAAGCTGAATCCGACTTTTTTTCTCACATTGTTTTATTTACATTCCTTATTTCGCTCAGCGTAAAGGCGTGCCACACCGGCACCCACCTTTAAGGGCACCTCCATCGACGTATTTATCGCTTGGCTTTGGTGCGTTTTCGCCGATTTCCTGGAGTCATCATCTTGGATCACGCCTATTCCTTATTCGCCTCCTCGTAAGGCGAAACAAGGGGATTAGATCCTTATATCATGTTAATGATGATAATCTCTGATTAACTCATCGTGTCGTCACTATCGTCTGAGTTCGCTTGCACCTGCATCGCTGCGACTCGTTGAACTGGTGGAGCGTATCCTGAGGGTCCGGCATGGTGGTCGATCGGCTCCTGTTGCTGGCACTGAAGAGTATTGTTGGCGCTTGGTGGACTCGGAAAAGGCTGCGCCGGGAGGTTGGAGTGGGCCACATCTTGTCGTTGTGGTTGCATCTGTGTCTGAGCTTCAACCTGATGTTGTTGTTGTGGGTCCTGTTGTGGCTGAACGTTTTCTGCTACAACACAAATCAAAAAGACAGAATAGACAAAAAGAAATTAATAGCCTCGACATGCACCAAATCTTCAAATTGCAAAAACAGATCAAGAAGAAAAGTACTGTAGAAGTACTGATTTGTGAAAAAGCTCGGCATATATATATATAAGGTATACATTTAGAAAGATTTATCGACAAAAGCAACACTTGTTGTTTAACGAGTGTCATTCGTGGTTGGATTATGTTTAATTATGGACGTAATAAAATATTATACTCTTTTCTTTATTATAGGCATTTTTCCCAGTAATGTGTACATACGAAATCTGTTACTACTACTATTATTATTATATTTTTCCTGTAACCTAGAAATAAAAAGTGGGAGGTGTTAGCACCTTGCATAAAATTTCCGTGTAACCCAACAGAAATAAACCCTACCTTGTGCCTTCTGGGTGTCATTAAGTCCTGCAAAATATTTCTTGTAGACCTGTATCTCTTTTGCGCAATAAGTTGCTTTTTCCCCACGACAAGCTTTCAGTTCGGCCAAAATCGATGCATCGGTAGGAACCAGTTTGTTTGCGTGCGTCAAGTCTCTCTACAAAGGACTCAACAAGTTGGGTTAATACTATTATTAACGGTTACATCAGCATATAAGCTATTTTTTTTGATAGATTGTGTTTTATGTGAATCAGTAAAATATCGTTAATATTATTTAAATGTCTATATTCGAGGAATGTTTATGTTGATTTCGGCTACAGATTTGAACACATATACTAAATAGTGGTGGGTTAGATGAAAGAAAATAACGAATCGGAAGCTAAGAGAAGCTTTTCTTAATACAATTGATGGCTAACAATGGCTCTGTCGTAGTCCCCCTTGCCATGATAGGCCTGACCACGACGGTAAAGTCCTTTCGCGTTGCTTGGTGCCAAATCCAAGACTTCATTGCATGCTTCGAGGGCCTGGTCGTATTCCTTGAGTTTGATTTTACACGCGGCTGAATTGAGCACATTTGGGAGAATTGCTTTAGTGAATTCTGCGTCCTCGTAGGCAGTAAGCTCACCGGCTAACTCCTGATCGAACAAATCGATCGAGCGCAGTGTCAGTTAATATTCGCATATCAAAATTTAAGCATCGATCAAACACTAATTTATCATCAAATTATTCCCGTATATTACTTTGGAGTTACGAACAATGTTTAGTTTTGAGAAGTTCCAGTGACGTAAAGCGGAAAATAGACATTGACATTTATATACACGTCTTATAAAAAAAAAACGTTCTCCTAATTATTTAACAATGTAGACGGCAAGGAACTGTCAATTTGATCGTGAGACTAGAAATTCTATTTGGCCATTTCTGGTCTACTCTGTAACACTTGCCTGATATTTGTTTAGATACCGTTGGGCTTTTTTGTATCTACTGTGTGCGTTTACGTACTGTTTCTTCTTGTAATAGTTATTGCCGACGTTTCGTATAAGTGTTGCAGCAGCCGTTACATCCTGTATATAAAACGTATGTGAATTAGCTATAAAATCAATGAAAATTTTGAGACAAACATTATAACAAACAAATATATCTTCAGATAGATCTGTGTGTTCGGGAAGTGTTTCGATTAAATAGCGCACCTATAATGCAATACTGTCTTATTCGGTGGCACGTCACCGAATATCATATGTCAGCAATCAGCTGTTCAGTCCCACGAAAAAGTTTTTAAAGAACACGTTAGTATAAAGTCTTGGTTAAGAAAAAACTTTTTAATTAATTCAGTTAGATTGGTCAGAAAGTAATATGCGTTATTTACTTAACAAAGAGCATAGCGTTTTGCTCAAATTCTATCATTTATTTTTTGTACGTCCGTCGCCCCTCCTCGCAACTTTGCTTATGTCTGTTTCTACATTTGTTTCCTAATCTTCACTAGCTTGCTCTCTAGTTCTCCTAGAACATACCCAGAGCAACTTCGGCAATCGATGTCAATAGCCGTGCGCTGTATTCCAATTTGCATCTAACGCCATATAACTTATTAAAGGAGTATCTCACGGCTAGTTCATTATGTGAGCTCAATTGCGTCAAACCGGCCTACGTGAGGTGCGTCTTAGGCCTCGGCGTCTCAGCTAAAAATCGACTGGTCTACTTCCTTGGTAAAACACGGCCATAAGTGAGAAGCTCAAACGAAGATTCGAATTAGAAGGAACAAAAGCCTATGGACGGTTTACTCCTGGATACGTTCGAAAAATAAACGGTACAGACCCTGATATCCATAATTGAGAAAATTACTTGTTTTATTAGAAGGACAATTTGAAAATAACAGACACGCCGGCACTTAGCAGTCTGTCCTTCTATTTTTGCAGTTTATGAACTCCGTCACGTCGTCTGCCAGACACCCGATTTTCCCAGTGAAAGGTTACCCCCATCATCGATGCAAAAAATCCTGTAGTCGATACCATTCCGAGAGCTGCTCCTAACTAAGAGCGGCTTAACCTTGACATACATGTAAATGGCCCTACTGGTTCATACTTCAATATATCTTAGTCCTGCATAAATGCTCGTGTTAACAGCATGTCGTTAGTATGTATATATGCAATGTTATGGATGTATCTGTAGCATCATTCACATGCTATCACAGGAGTTGCCTGCTGCGTATTCCCCGAAGACGCTTATTGTGCTATCTTTTTCAAACTAACGAAGAGATTGCACTTTTTGCCATTTGTAACAATTCCGCGCAAGAATAGGTCATTTTAATTGTCAGTTGCCCAGTGCCAGGTTAGAAACGCAATGAGGAGCCGTGTTTTCTATGCATCTTACTTAAAATCCCTAGTTTTGAAGCCTTTTCTCCTGCGAAGATATCTGTTGATTTGATAATCATATAGCCCTTTTGCTGGGCCGACTTAGGGATGGCTTGTTGATCCGTATCGACTGGAGTAAAATTCATACTCTAGGTCTAAGAAGCCATCTTTAAACGCCATTTTGCAACTGTTCCTTTCAGACAAGGAGCTCACTCCGCACACGGCGCGGATATTCCGGTCTACTTTGATATTTCGTTTATATCAGCAAGAGGCGAAATAAAGTAAGCCTCGAAAATCTAGTTTGTTTCGCTAGAAACACCTGTTGTTTTAGCCTCAACTCGATATAATATTCTGTCTATCATACAGTAACAATATGTTTATAGAAAAGAGGAACCTCTTTTAGCGACATGTTTACGTAAAAAGCAGTGCTATGGAAAAGAAAAAGAAGACATTTAAAAGGACACGAACTCTACCTTTCGATCAATCTTACAGGTTGTCGAATGAAACAATAACGAAAAATATTAGCAGTATATCGTTACTTCATGTTTACCTGAAGAGACCGTTGATTAAGAAGGCTGGTAGGACAATCTTCTGGGAAAGGTGGGTATCTGTCTTCACCCGTTGGATCCTCAGGTCCCAACAACATTCCTACTTGAAATATGCCACAGTTTTCGATAACAATATCCTGCCACAGAAGTTAGTTTAGTATTAGGTTCCGAGTTCCCTGTTTATGTTATTGTCGGCTTCAAGAAATAGTTCGAGCTCTGAAATGCGACTCACTAATCTAACTAGGTTAGGCTTATTGAGCTTTAATGTTAGCAATACTATCATCTCCACAGATATCTACCTCATCCGGGACGTCACTATGAGTGCTGACCACCTCAACTTCCCTTATGACACCCATGCCCATGATAACCTTGCCAAACACTGTGTGTTGCCCATTCAGATGTTCACAGCCAGGCACTGTCGTAATGTAAAACTGACATCCATTTGTGTTTGGGCCATTCGAAGCCATCCCAAGAAGTCCAGGCTCGTCGTGCTGAAATCGTTGGTACGTTCAGTTATTTACGAATCAAATTAAATCACTACTTCATCAATTCTTTGAATGTATTTTAAATTAGCTTTAATGACCCTTGGCAACATAAATAAAGCATAACTGAACAACGTAACTGTTTTTGCTACACTCGCCGCCAATCTTATAATGCTCGTTAAACAAGCAACAAAGAGTTTCAGTGATAGTCAATAGTTCAGTGATAGTAATAGTCATATTGAAGGTCCACAGCGGAAGAAACTATTAGGAATTTGTCTTAGCTACTCCTTAAGATATTATAGTTGCATTCTCACCGGTATCCAAGGTCCCTCATTAGGGAAGAACCTGCCAAAGATTGAGTCGCTGCCTGTGCCGTCGTTGTTTACCGCATCGCCTCCTTGAATTGCAAAATTTGGAATCACTTTATGTATGCGAGTTCCCTGTAATGACACATCGTTCGTACACCAAATGCTAACATCGTCATTTTTTACCCCCGTGCTGAGAATGTGATCTACGCATAGATGTCATAATGCAGACTCGCAGCTGACGTCACTGACTGACTTGTGTCTTGCACGCTTATGCCATTGTTGTTGAGACTGCTCATTGGACATGACCAACCTACCCTATAACTTAGGAGCTTCCCAGAAGAGCCTCTCGCGGAACCCTTTACAATTGCAACAAAATTGGCAACGGTACTCGGAAACAAGTGCTCCCACAACTCGAAAACCACACGGCCCACTGAAATACGAAAACGACAAAACGTATATTCATGTAAACAAGCATTAACATAGCGTCAAGTATGGTACGAATTATATTATAGATTAGGGTAAATGCGCTCGAGTGTCTAGCATATGAGAAACGGATATGGCCAGCAGCTGCGACAGTTTCTGTCTATGAAGTCCATTGTCAGAATTTGTGCTTTTAGGGGGCACCTACATCTAGAAGCAGGGTGGGTTTATGTTGTCACTCAGGCCAAATCACAGCCAGATAAAGCCTGCTCTGTTATTTCCCTTTATTCCCTTTATTATATTGTTTAAGCACTTCAGAAGAAGGCAAATTTTTCTGGTCGAAGGCCAGTAATTAGCCGTCTGTTGCTCTAGAAAATCAGTATTGAACCTGACATTAAAATAAGTTGTTCTACATCAGCAACGATTTTGCTGACGATAACGTTCCTTTCAAAATCAGCCTCAGAAATTATTCCGGAATATGATCTCTAGTAAATGAATAAATATCACCAAAATCAGCAAACACATTTAGATTTGAAATGCGTATCTGAAACAGCATAATTTATGTAAAAAATAGAAGATTTAAGTGTACCGGAAGCAAACCGGGCTGCATAGGAAAGTGTTATAAAATCGCGTTAGTCTGAAGCATTGTGTTTGAAAAATTATGTCTTATTTCAGCTACTGGAATATAACCCATCAAAAACTGTACATATCATATGATTTTAATGTTATTCATGCTTCTTAGCGTATCCGACTGAAAGGGATAATGTTCAAAACTTGTTATTCTTCTGTATTTTGTGAAACAACGTTTTTATGATGGATTACGTTAAAATTTTGAAATTCTAACGAAAGGACTGTTATTTCAGAGCGTATTTCGTGCGTGTAAAAACAACGGCGTATAAGAACAGTCCTCATTGTAGCGGAGTTTGACTTGATGCCCTAATGTAGTGAATCGACAGAAACAATGAGCGTCAAGCCTTTTTGTAGGAAAAGAAATTATAGAGCAGAACATTACCCAGTAGCTCCTTGGCTTCTACGGACCTGGTGACCGTTATCAGTAAACAGCAACTACGACGATGATAGAGTCAACCAAAGACATCAAAAGACAAGTAACATCAACCGATTGGAAAACCGGACTTTCCTTTGTTTCGAACTTTGCTTTCGTATCTCTGTAGTAATCAAACGTAGTAGCTGGTATATACTTCGTATCTATAGACTGTTTTTTATTACATTAATTAATCAGTGACTTTTGTAAAAATAATAGTCGATCTTAATAGTAAATAAACAATCATGCCGTTCCAATTTTTTTTTGTGGCGGCAACTAGTGTACATTCCACTGGAGTACTTTACACAGCAACTTCCTGGCTGTTTTGTCTTGAGCTGTTCGTTAGGTTCTCTCGACTGCCTGAGATGAGTCACCTCTTTTAACATAAAACAGAATACGTCTAAATCCAGTTTCGATCTTGCCAAACAAACTATTAATCACATATCTTTTTTTAATACCTTCCAGCTATTAATGCGGTCATAACGCGTTCCTTCAGTATAGCTCCAAGTATTTGCCCTGCTTAAAGGGACGATAAATTTGCCACCCAAGTGCTGTCTCTTGGCTACCACCTCACATGCCGCTTAAATGGAAGGTGGCCAGGAAACGAGAGGTAGAGTAGTTGGCTAGCGTAATAGTACGATATGGGACTGCAATATTTATAACGATATCTTGTCAAATTTCAATAAACGGGTTACTATATAGGACCCTTACATAATTCTGACAGGGTTCAATTTCTAGGGTTTCTACACGCGACACATGTACATATAAACGGTTTCCTCGATAAAATCGGATATCTAAAATAATTCTCCTATAATGTTTGCAACTTGACAGTATTAGCTTCAACTTAGTTTGTTGCCTATAATATTCAACAGTCCAAGTGCAAATATTTTAATTAGTCTCTTGAATACTAATTGGTGCATTTCAGCCATTTCAATTCGCAGGAACTTTTAGCGAATATTTTGTGGACTGCTCGTAGCTGACCAGAAACATAGCTTGTCCTATTATCATATAATTGGAAATAGTAATGCGATAAAATTAATCAATATAGATAATTTATGTTTAAAAGCGGATGTTGACATCTATATTATTACTTTGTCACATTTTTTCTAAGGTGTATTTTGCTATAACAATGAATATCTGTCATGTGTTCAATGAGCCCATTAAGATATAAAGGCAAGTTGAAGCGTTCAATGAATATTCATGGAGCGACAAAGGCGCTATGGGCGCCCTGGCTTAATCATTTTTCGGTTAGCCGCGTATTATCATGATACAAATGCAACATTCAGAACGCTACACGAAACAAGCTTCTTCGGCCCACGCCAAACTCGCTTCTGCCGAGGCAGAGGCAATACTAATCACTTATATTGTTTTGTATTAGTTTGGATTTACGATTTGTCTGTAACGTAAAATCTACGATGAGTGACGAGGCTCTGGGTCCAAAAAAGAAGACTGATGGACTGGTGTAGGAAGTTTTCTCATAAGAGTTGCGTATCCTTTTGCAGGAATTCCAATGCAGCTGCTACCGAAGGCTGTCTTGCTTGAGGCGGCCCTACCATAGTAAAGTGAAGGCTTCCGTAATAGTGGATTGACTTCAGAAAAACAATGTAGATGAAGTGAGCTTTTTTTGTCACAAAAAACAGCGGTCTGACTGAGGACGCTTATACAGCAAATTAATATAGAAATTTACTCGAACTGATATACTAATGTTATAAAGACTCAAAGTTTGTCTTGGTAGAGAAATAACGTATACTTTCGGAGTAAATAGAAATGTTTATCTTGTGTTTTACCTGTATCGTCCCTTTCAAGAAATTTCAACAGTCGGCAATGTATATATATATATATATATGTGTGCGGTGTTACAATATCTAAAATACTAGAAAAACAGAAATTCTATGGAAGGTTTATTCTGCAATTAAGTAGTTAGGAATGCCAATATCAGTTAGGCCCATTCTATCTATGAAAATATGCTAAACGCACCATATGTATTGCATAACATTGTAAGTGCACAGTAGCGTATGCTGTATTCGTTTAACAGGGTTGCCCAAACATATTCTACATCATTTTGACCTAAGCCCATATTTTGTATCTTTGATTATTGCTAGATATCTCGAAAACCCAAAACGAACTTACCTCATCAACAATAATACCTGGGTACTAATCATCGCATAAACTCTTGGGAAAGCTTCGCTAATCTTTGGCCCTTGCATAATAAAATAACAAGGTTACATCCACGAATAGAAATGTTGTCAATACGAGGATTCAATACTTCTCAACAATTTAGACCAGATCAATCACCAGATCCGTTGTGAAAATATTGATTCATATTAAGAAAAGATACGGCATTCATTTCTTTGATCTACCGGTTAGAGGTGATTTTGCTACTAAATTTATTCGTAAGCGTAAAGGCTCCTTTTTTACAGAAGTGGAAAGCACTGACCTCGCACGACGGCACTAAGAAAGCTGCTAAGGCAGAAAGGGCTATTACTGGAAGCAGCTGCCATATATAACCCTTCGGTTATAAAAATAACTGTTGAGTAGATACCGGGAAAGTTTGGACGTGCACAACTTATTATACACGAGCGACTAACAACTCATTGTGGATATTGATCAGCAGGCGTCTGGGCGGCGGCGTACGAGAAAGTGACAGTTGCAGTCACTCTGTGTAGCGTTTTGGAACGAAGTTTACTTTCTCTTAATTTGTCCCGTGTTAGTTACATCCAAGGGTAAAAAAGGAAAAACTCCCAGACTCACTGTGGAAGCCAATGATCTGAAGCAACGTTAAACGGCGATACCAAACGTAAGAGGCTCATTAAGTGCTGAAGTTACACATTAACAAATTGTTAGCTGCTCCATTTAACATTGCAGCAGTAAGAAACGGCAGCTACTACATAATGGGTTTCGGGACAGCCTATTTGAAGTTGAATAATACACACAGATGGTAAAAAAGCAATAGGTAAAGGTAATATTAAGATACGAGTAGAACATGCATTAAGCTACCAAAAAACAAAATAGCCAAAATGTTATGAATCATTAGATTAGATTGGCTAAATTAACGACGGTATTAAAACATAGAGTTTAAAGAAGCAGCTTCTGAAGAGCCTGAATCATATACTAATCTGTTTCTTCTCTAACTATAATATAGGGTTAAGCCTAACCATACATAGGTTATTACAGATGTATTGTGGTGAGCTCAAGGAGGCAGGCTCTCAATTAAAGCAGCATATTTTTCAGATGAAAAACTACCCTCTCTTCCCTTCTCTCTAATTACCTCAAGTATTCGTTTTGAATAATTAAAAACTGTTAGTAACAACACTAAGCTTCTATATACACGTAAGCGACACGACGTGACAAAAAAGACAAACGTGTGAACTGACGCAATAGGCACTTATTCGCACCTGCATATGCGCCGTTAAAATCAGCTGTCTCAGGTCAGTCGGATAGCGTGATTCGCTAGTTTTTTCGGCTTTAGGCTTTACTTTATTAAGGCAAGCGTTACTGTACGTCGAGCCGTAGTAAAGAGTTCGATTTGATCCTTTCTATCGACAACATTTTATCTGAGGCACCACATTATAATACTGCACCATAAAGTGCAGCAAAGGCGAGTTTTGGTACAATACATCGGTGTAGCTAAATGCTCTCTTCACTCTTCGCAGTTACTCTTCGCTCGTTCATAAAATATGACACAGTTGTCATAAATAGCCCGTTTTGTACTTGCTATTCGCTGTATGACTGCGCATCTACAAAGCCATGTGCAAATAAAACTAAGTAGAATTACTTACCCAGCTCATCTCCTATCCGGATATCGAGAAAGACGTGCGGGCTATCAGCGCCAACCGGTCCCGGACTCTCCATATTTTGCAATTCGGACATGGGGTTCATGTTGAATTCTCTTTGACAATACCTAATCTCCATCGGTGTCCAACCAAATGGATTCACGACCAAGCCTGGCTCACGCAACCATTAATCGCTAAACCATTAGTTCCATTATTTCGTTTTTTATGAGCCTTTCTAAAACGAGTTCTTTGACTACTTCTTACGTTTGTCTAGTTCTATTTTCAGCTTTTCTATGCACTACGTTTCAAATACGGGATACTTTTCTAAAGAAATATATACATAGATATGTATATATATATATGCACTTCGATAATTAGCGGTTCATCGCTATTTGATTGATATGCCGTCTACACTGTCGTATCTGCCGTTTGTACTAGCACCCTATGATCATCCACCGTCAAGTAATCACAAACTAAATAACAACAACGCCCATTTACTTGCACGGAATGGCTTCACGACATTTGCTTTTTTGTAACTTCACGTAACCACTTCTGTATGCATGAACAATGTTCTAGTACTATCAGTCACTCGGTGGGACCGAAAGACGCAATTTCGTCTCCATTCATCCACTGCCCTATCTAGTAGCACCGCTGCCGACCCCTGACCGCGCACACGAGTCACTAATCAGTGACTGATTAACAGCAAAATAACATCATCGTCTGTCGGTCAAACAGCTCATCGCACTAGTTATCTAGCGTACGGGCCCACCTCCTCGTACCGCCGTCTTCGTCGCGGTTACCTCCGTCGAGCTATCTGTTGCGGTTATTCATTGGGGTGCTATTGATCAACGTAGTTTTATTGTGTTGTCATGCTTGTTACTGGTTGACTGTTGGGCGTCTGGCAATGTCTCAATCCCTATACCGTACAACACCAAAAAAGCAACAGCCAGCAAGACGAGCCTTAAACTCAGCGTAACACCCTAATGGAACAACGGTCCACACAATATTGCACTACATCCCGCAACGCCTGCTATTCTACCCGTAGTGGCGACACGATTGATCCTATCACATCGTAGAAGTCGAATAAATGTGAATACGCCTCTGCCTGCGAAAATTGATGACCGTCGCTGCTGTCCTGTCGTTACATTTGCTATGTTGTTTTTGTTTCAATGCTGTTGTCAGCCGCGATGGCAGTTTTGTCGTTGAATAGTCGCTGGTTATTGTACAACTACGAGTAACTTTGGCCGATGTTGCCTCAATCCCGTTGTTGTTTATTTGCTTATTCGCGTTCTTGATGTCGCCGCTCGTTCCGTTTCGAGTCCGCTGTTGTTTGGCATTAGCAGCCATCGTCCGGTTCTTACCAGTGGCACTTGCTGAGGTCAGCCGTTCGGCGGTGGCGTAACATTTTAGAGCGACATAGAACAAAAGACAGAGTCAACGGAAAAGCAGTAACGGACGGTATCGCTTTTTCGCTTGCTTGCCCCTGCCTCTTCAAGTGTACTGAATCGTATCACAACAACGCTTGCTTTTGTTGTTGTACGTGCTGTTACGTTAGTATGCGGCCGTCGCACATACAATATGTATGATACAGTATATTATATATTTCTTTTCTCTTTTTCTTTGAATATACACATATATGAAACGCGGCCGGCTGACTACCTCGGATCCTCGAATATTCTGTGGCTTTTTTCCGCGATCGGTCCCAGAGAATAACGCCAAGCAGTGGCCGTTTTTGGCACTTCCACTTGGTTGCAACGTTGTTCGAACTAGATCAACAATAATTATTGAGCCGTTGTGCTGTCTCAGCAAATGTTGCTATTGAGATCAATGTCGTCATCGACCGTGGGGCGGAGCACGCACTATCGCGGTATCGTCTTCGAAGATATCAGAACGGTTGGTCTGTGAGTTGTGTTGAAAAGTGGGGCGCGAAAGGATGCAGTTAAACGAGCAAATGGGAGTAGCTTTCATAAAAGATCGGCCTGGTTGGGTTTGCTGCTTTTGCGCTTATCACCCTTGTACCAGTATATAGTAACAGTAGCTGCTCTTGTTATTGTTAAGAGCTGTTACTACCTGCTATCATCAATTCCCTCGCTTTGCTCCGATTCTTCCAGTGTTTCTGCGTTCGTATTAGCTTAGCTGGCCTTGGCCTCGAGACGTACGAGTGCATGCGCGCGGTGGCGAGCAAAACAGTAAGCGCTACGCGTGGCGCATACGACGATATATGACGGTTCAAGGTTGACGACTTTGACCTGCACTCACTGACTGACTGACTGAGAGAGAGGCGAACGTATCTGTATGACTGTCGCAAAGATAACCTTATTTTTATCAAAAAAAAACCCGCAGCTCTAAACCGGTGGGTGCTGCAGATCGCGTTCGCAAAGGGCGTGTCAGGGCAGTGGATACGACTCTTGACTCTGCTTACCCAATAAGTGCAGCGTCTATCTTTGTAGCACGAATGCGATCCAATTCCAGAGCAAAAAATACTGCCACAAAATTAGAGCGGATGCCAATGGCGCTATTATCATTCTCTTAAGCAACAAAACGCAGGTTGTTTACCGTTGGCTACCGGTTTTAGTCTCGTTTGCTGCTGGTACTATTCCTGAGTGCTATAGCTGTATGTAGGTTGAAGTCTTTGCATTGTTAGTACATCGAAGGCGGGAATCGACAAGTTTGTAGGCTTCCTGTTATTCCCCTCACAAATTATTAATATAGGTTTCCTTTTTCCTAGAGGAAGAATAAAATTGGTAGCACTGGCTAACAGGTGCTGATGCTGAAGTAATTTAATAGTATGTAGTATTTAATAGATGATGAAGTAAGAGTTGGCTAGTAAGTGGCAACGGTAGTTACTTCTGAACTAGCTAATCTGAACTCATCTCTTCTGGCTGAACAAGTGTGGATCTCACTATCGATGCCACTCGAGTGAACACCAGTCGCTAGTGTTGTTACATAGACAATATCATGCTAAGCGTGCGTCTCTCATACGTCCGAAGCTTGAAGGGCATCTCATTTGCACCAGTATTCTGTGACAATGGCAGCTTCCTGATAGCCGAACGTGGATTAACTCACGGAAAAGAAACCCGTCAACACTGATTTAAGAACCAATCGGACTATGCTTTTTGGCCAGCCAATACAGCCGACGCTACAGCCGCTAGAGTCACCGTCATAATCACTGTTTCTAACGAAATAACAACGACACAAACAATTTTACTACAACAGTCATGACAATTGGCATATCATTACGGTCACCTACGACATCAGAGCACGGGTGTTGTCTCTGTATGCTGTACACCAGACCTTACCTGGTTAGTACGGTTTTCCGCAACTCGGCCCATCGCAACCAACACCCGCCCGTTAGTTCCATACCCCCTCCCCATCCCCCATGTACAGGTCAGTCGATACCTCCTGCTGGTATGATTAGTCAGCAACAAAGACAACAGTAACGACAAACAAATAAATCTATCACTTTCCGCCGTGTTCCTTTTATTGATGTCTCATTTTCTTAATCGATCGTTATCAACCAGCCATGCATGGGAATCTGCTGCTTTTTAGAAATCGACTATTTCCTTATTCTGCAGGGGCAAATGTTACGCCTGCTTCTAGGGCTAGGGCATATGACACGGCATCGTAGATGCTTTAATTTTGCACGCAAGTGTCACTACGTAGATCGACATCAAGCAGCAATAAATTCAGCCGTTAATATCGGTAATATAAAAGTAACTGTCTGTGTGAACAAGGTGAGAAGCGATGCCCACTTCGTAAAAGGTTATCATCATTACCGTGCATCGTCTTAGCTGTCATCCGACGCGCGCAGTCTATATCGTCGCTCAGCATCTGTATATCTTTCTCGTATCTGTTCTCGTATCAAAACTGTTCGTTATTGGATAGCGTAGCAACGTCTCACCATCACCAGCATGGAAGAGCGAACGCTGTGACGTGCACCAATTCTCCGAATTAGCGTTACTACTAGTAGTAGGGGCATGTGTGATATTATCACTCTGGTATCTCTTAATTTGTTTTTTACTTCATAGAGGACATAACGCTAATCCGCACAGAGGTTCTCTATGGCCTTATCCACCGTTCAAGACAAAGTGGAATCACCCGCATCCAAATAATCCGGGTTAACCTAATTATTTCTTTGTATGTCCACGCGGCTGATGACGGCCCTGTCGATTGGAACGCACGCTCCGCTATCCAGCCAAGTTATGTCCACTACTGCACGATTTAACTAATGAAGGAAAAAGCGCGCAAGCACCGCTAGATTTTCGTCACTGACTGTTCGTCACTTCGAAGCTGTCATACGAAGACGTCGCAGACAGGCAGTCTGTCCGAATTGTGGTCGTAGATCAGTTCTCTGTTGCCACCAAAAGTCTTAAACTGCTAACGCACCACAGCAGCGACACAAGAAAGCGCTGACAATGTTGAACGACTAATGATAACGATGAAACGACGACAGCGACGGTCACGTTCACCGAAAAGAAACTAAAGTTGTCGGCCGCTACGAGACCTACTGGGGAATTTGCGGAACCAGCCACTACGACAAAGCGGTAACAGCGACAGCACTAGTGACAATATTAACAATGTTCCTGTCCATAACAGAAAAAGTAAAGATAGCGTATTCGATGATTAGGTTAAGAAGTTGAGCCTAGTGATGGTATCTGACGATAGAAACGATGCCGAAGGCAATGGAAATAGCGGCAAAACCCAGCAGGCATGTTAACGCGGAAGTCGAACCATGTCAGCAGCACGTACATTTTGCAATGCAATTCCCGGCGCTCACTGTCACTCGATACGTTTGGTCGCCCAATGGTGTCGCGTTGTCGTCCCATGTCTCTGTCGTCGATATCTTTTCCAGGCTGCGATTAGATCAGCCTGAACGGGTCCGTTTCTGATCAGAGATAGAGGTAGACTTTGCCACAAAAACTATGCCTCTTTAGGGCCTGAGATTGTAAGGCGATGTTGTTCATTCTTCGAATTGAAACGCAGTCCGTATAACCAGCAACTCTTAACGGTTGTGTTGTTATTAGTCAGGCGTTTTTGTTCGCAGTTTTTGCTTTGCCCCTTCTCTCTTCAATGACAACTTCAATGTGGCCGACTTCCAGCAACAAAACAACAAGATCTTGCCTTTCACCGCGAGAAAAACTTAAAATAAACAGCTGAGCAGTGAAAAACAAGCGATGGGTGTTATTTTAATAGCTTTCTGGAGAACAGATACCCAGCAACGTTTATTCAATCGGCAGCAAACAAACTTTCCTAAAAAAACCGAATATGTCTAGCTAATTGATAGACACGACCCGCACGGAAACACGGCCGCGACGTGACTGGTACTTAAGCCGTTAGACATTGCTTTAGACGGCTAGCTCTCAGCACAAAACGAAGTGTTCCTACGCGCGGTTTCGAAGCTAAACCACCACGTGTCCCAAGGTTTAGTGGGCGAATACGTTACCACTGCACCAACACGGGGACAACGGTGCTACGCAGTCACTCAGTGCCGATAGCCAGCCCTCTGCTTCTGCTCTTCTAGAACTTTGCCTTTTTCGCCACCAGAGAGAGCGAGAGAGAGGGCTTGTAACAACCTGGTCGATCAAAGGATAGCAGACGACTGCCATAGGGAGTGAACGTCCTAGTGGCCCTAGTGTTCCAGGAGCAAGCGCCAGCTGCTAATCGTGTTTATACTTTGTGTAGATGTGGATGTGTTGGAACAGAACCGCGGACCCTGCATGCGATGGCGAAGCCTTCGTCAGGGTTCCGATAAAGAGAAATGGTAAGGAACAGTTTTTGAAGGGCGGCTGATTTCGCGCCGGCGTCACAGCTAAACAGGAGCCGAATCATAGGCAGAGCATACGAGGGACTGTTATGTGAACTGAAAGAATATGAAGATGCACCGGGGTGGTCTCGAATGGCCTAAAAAATTATTTATCATATAACTTGGGCGCAAAAATTTACATATCACAACACTTTACGTGTAACACAAACTGTACAACCTAGGTAAATGAAGAACGTCATTGTATATTAGGTAGCTTCACACTAACTTGGAACAAACTTTATCGTTTCGTTGGCTCTTTCTCACACAACATGATGCTGACCGACACGCATGGCTATAATCTTTGCGCAGAAATGGATGCCAGTAGAAATTCGATGAAGCCCTAAATATCTACGTACAAAAAAACTGCTCGCAATTTAATGTATTTGAAAACCTATTTCCTAAAGAAGAGGATAGCGGGAGAATTGATACAGCTGTGAAATCACCATTCCTATGCAAAACTCTTTTACAAAATGTAAGCTACATTCACTCCTAACAAGAAGATACAGAATAAATTAAAATTTAAAAATCATTATATTGCTAGTTCGATTCAACTATAATCAAATCAAAAAATGATGGACTCGAACTTCAAGTCCTTTTTATGATTTTTATTGCCTTGTTTTCTGCTTGTCTGATTTTCGTCATTTTTACCAGACTTGAATTAAAAAGTATTATTCTTATTTTCATTACTATTAATATTTTAATTCTCGATTTTATGTAAAATTATGCGAGGTGCACTGGCGACACATCTTAAAGGTATTTGCGAAACAAACACTAAATATAGTTAATTTAAATTTCCAAAACAAATGTAAACATCTCGAAAGCGAGTCTTGCGCTTCGCAGCTTCATTGGACACGAGTGCGACGATGGACCTGAATAGAAATAATTCCTGGAAATGGTCAAAGGAAACGTGGCAACACTGTCTTTAGTACTCGTTGTGCCTTCTAGACTCTTCAGCATACTCATGTAGTAGCTACTGACGGGTTGGATATTATACATTTCGTTAAAATTCGATCACAGAAGATTTTTGTATGATTTGAAAAAACGACTTAATTATTTTTTTGTACGAGCCGACGTTGTAGCTGTGTAGGAGTAGCACACTATTTCAAGTTAACTGATCGTTAATGATTGTAACGCATGATTTTTTGTCTGCGTCAATTCGCATACAAACGCGGCCGATCTCTGTATATTTATATATATTACGGCAAGCAAGGGCATTCATTATCACTAAAACAAGCTGTTTTGCGATCGGTTTTTATGTATCCGTGCGTGCGTACATGCGCGAATCTCGAGTATCGCCTCGCAAGTCTTTGTCCGCAGTGATGATTCGGTAGGCATTCCCGTGATTATTAATATTATGCAAGATTTAATGGATAGGCAATTAAGTTACTAATGCCCTTTTAATATGAATTATTTTTAATAGTTGTGTGGCGTTGTTGCTGGTGTTGTCAGGGTGGCAAGCCGTTCTTGCGCGCTCTAAACAAAGTACATTTTTTCATGTTATTTGGTACTGGGCAAGCCTGATTTTCTAGGACAGGTTCTGACCAATTGTCGATTATTTTATGATATTAACAATTTAATTAAGCCGTCTATTCAGTTCATGGGCCAGTTTTCAGTACGGTAATTTATTAAATCATAGTCAGGCTCACCGGTGTTTTGTCAATAGTAGTATGAGCATTTCATACTGTCGTACAACATTATCATGCATACATTCATCCTTCGTTTAGCCGCTGTCACCTTCCATTGTATCTCGCTATGGCAAACATATCTGTTTTAATCTATGCCATTTTACCCGTTCGTCTGCTTACTGTGTTCGAACGGTCAGCGCGCATTAGCCGTCAATCCCTAATAAGAGCAACTCGACTTTTACAGAAAGATAATGATTTGTCTTTTTAAACGACCTACAACTGACCTCTAGACACTCGACGGCCGTTTCGTCTTTTTTCATTCTACAGAGTAATATTCTATTTAGTATGCGTGACACTTCTACTTAGATGGCCTTAAGCTAGTGCCTTTTATTGCAGCGCTAACAAGCAATGCATGTACACTGTTATCAATAGCCTACATAATATTTACAGTTAGTGAATACGCTATATTATTGTATTGTTTGTATACTTTTTATTACTCCTTTATTACTTTATTATTATTATTACTGGTAGCAAGCAGTCAAAACATTTGTGACCAGCTTAGGTGATAGTCTGCAGTTAAGTTTTATTGTGACTATTTTTCTCAGGAATCATATGATCTTTGTAAACTGGGAGCGAGTTATTTAAAGTTATGCGGTTGCTTAAGCTTCTCAAAAATAGGGTATATATTCATATCTATTTATATGTATGACTTTTTAATGCTAGATTCACTCATTCTACAGTTTCATGGTAAGGGCAATAATACCCGCCATTTACGTGTACTTATTTCTTTCTATTTTTTTTTAGTGAGGGAATCTCTTCTGCTCCGTCCAGTTCAGAGGCATTAGGAGCTACCTAGTAGAATTTCTAACCGTCAACAATCTATATTACAAGTATAGTGCGGAACGTAACAAGACATCAGCGTCGCATTAGTATTGTGCGATGTGAATCTATTCAAGCTTATTTCACAAAATCAGCTACGTACAAATTGATTTTTTCAGTATGCTTCCTAAAAACGATCACAGTAAAATCTAGAATGTATAGCGTAATTTCTGTTAAAAACAAACAAAAAATTGCTTATAATAAAGTACCAGGAAAAATGTTTCTATTAGCTAAAAAGAAGTAATAAATGATCACTTTTTGAGAAACACGCATTTAACACACTATCAGAATTAATAACGAGTTCATTGAAAAAGTAATCAATAAAGCATACATACTAAAAATAAACAATGGATATTCTACCTTTAATTTCTTCACAAAAATTTGCCTTAAGATGGCTACCATTTCTTAACGTGCCTTAACAGTTATAACAATGAAAACACATCTATTGGTAGCCGATTGTGCTTAAGGACAACAATAAAGGTTGCATAAATTAGCTGCATAAAAACATCGTGTCAAACTGCCATTTAATCGATAGCTTCGTACGTTCAATCTGATTCTGTATCATTCTGTTGAGAAAACTATGGACTGTACGTTGTTGGTTGCGTACGAAAGCAAAAAAAATTGCAAACGATCTGTTTTCCGTTGCGTTTTTTCTTTGCCAGTTTTCTTCTAAATATGTCTATATGTACATATATGACTGTATAAAATAAATACCAAAAACGTAATTACAACGAAAAAGTCGGCACATTAATGCCCAGTCAAAATCGGCGGTTCAGTCAACAACGCGTAGTAAAGAAATGTCGGCGCTACCCATTTCTCCATATAATGGCTTAAAGGGGCAGGCCCTTTTATATTCCATCCTGAACCGCTTGGAACTTGTGCGGTGGAAAAGAACGGGCCAGTTATACATATATATATATATATGTACATATATATGTATATATATATATATATATATAGGAGTTGAAAGATTATTTGCTTTATGACAAAGAAGATCCCTATAGCCGTCGGGCAAAACATGGATGTCGCAATGTGTTTGTTCACTAACAATGATGGCATGAGCGTCTTGATTGAATAATTAATGTCAATTGTACGATATCATGACGTATCACGACTCACACCCAGTATTGGCTGACACATTACTAATTGTGACATACCCAATATTCCATTTACTTCGAACTCATAAGGATATTATAATATTAATAATAACAATAGTTGACGTTTAGACGCAGTGGCTGATACCATTATTAGTTATATTATTTCTTAGAGGATAAAAAGAGTGCATTGAAAAGTAAGTCTTTCGTTAAATTGCGTGCAAAAAAAAATATCGATGGTTCTAAAATTCCTTAGCCAGATAGAAATTCATGGTTAACCCTAATGTATTTGTTCCATGACTATATAAATAAGGAACCGCATTCTAATCGTTGCTGGCATACTGACGCTAAAATTCGTCCTGAGTTAGATATAAATCGTAACACAATGTTTTTTTTTTTTTTCGTTATCTCGATAGGGTTTCAGTAATAGCTTGAGAGATGTTTAGGTTCCGAAAGCTTAGCGTTGGCTATCATGAGGTCGTTTCAGCTATCGGTCCCTGTAGTATTCCTTCGAGTGTTGATCTCCTGACCTGTGATGGCCGAATTGTTGTTGTTGCTGTTGCTGTAGTTGGCAGTCCTTTCGCATTCTTTTTAGTTGTACTTTACGCAGATCAACCATGAGATCACGTGCCTGATACAGCCACTGACCAACCTAAAATTGGACAGGAGCAAAAACAGATTTAAACGAGGAACGAGCATAAGCTAAGTAAAACCAAACTCGGGTCGTTGCTATAGGCAAAAATATCAAACGTTAGTGGCAGCCTACAGTCACCCACTTTCGTCTCGAGAGATGCGACTAAGCTACCATGTCCGTACCATGAAGAGGCAATTAAGCAGAAGTGGCACCGAATAGATTGTCGAGATAAAGAACCCTTGCGAGTCAAAGTATTGCTGCTTGCTGAATCTGAAATAACAATGAGGCAAGATGGACGATATCAGCGAAACTAATAGCCTCCAGAGATATAGCAGTCTAACGTTTGATTGTCCATTCTCTATTGTTAAGCCCATTAGGTTCCTTAACGGTGGAAAAGATATAAGGTAGCTGAGCGTGGGATTAGTTCAATTATAAGGAAAGATAATACATTTTTTTACTTTTTACGGACAAACGAGAAGCACATAACAAAAAACTGTCGAATTACCTGCTCCAGTTATGAGCTGCCCATTCATTGATTGAGTCCGAGAGGTAGACCAGTGCGAGCATCGTTGTGAAGAGAATGACTTGAATATTATTCCGCGATTTGGTTGCCTCAATAAATAAATGGAATTATAAGTGCCTTGAAAATTAATTGTATGATGAAAATTTTGGCTTTAAGAGAACTGGCTAGATCTAACAAATTTCCATCGTAGCTATTTTGTAGTAATAAGGGAAGAGTGTGTACTGCTATCTTGAAAAAACCGATAAGTATATAATCGTGAACGGTTTACTGAACTGAAAGGGGAATCATAAACAAGTTCGTTATATTAATTATGACATTTTACAGTGTTATTTATAGAGATGCCGCAATACTTCTCTTTTTACGAGCGTCTGCCCCATTTTGCTGTGAGGAAGTTTAACTCGGCATACTTTAGCTTGTTTTAAATCAATCATGACGTGCGTCAAATTTCAAATACTAAATGAACTTGTGTGTTTGTATGTTAACACAAGATACGATACCATTTATTTGAGACTCGAGGTTACATATGGATCGCCTATTTGGCTAGAGCGGATCGTTCCCGATACGGTTCGATTAGCTCTATAACTTCCAAAGTTCGTGCGGCTATCTAATTGGTTCGTTTAGGAAACTGGCTAACGAATTAGTATGCAAATGTTTGACATCAAAATAGGTTACCTAATTAGATCTTCGCCGTAGCCTAATCGTCATATATCCAAATGATTCTTTCATGACGATCTACCATAAAATTTCTTTACATCGACCGGTAAACCGACCTTGTCGGCCTGAATGTGATCGCTTACCTTTTGTGACAACCTCTAAATTTTCCCAAAAGTGTAGAAATATGTAAGAGTAAGTCTAAACAAAAATAAAAACGTCAGCAGCGCATGAACTTACAACGGAGAGAGTAAGCATAGCGCAATGAAAGGCGATCAGCGCAATAATCCATGGTTCACGAAAATCAACCTGAAAAAGATATACGGTAGATAGAGAGGAAAACAATGGTTAATACAATTAGTAAATAACAGGCGCATGCTTAACCTATTTTCATTTCGAATCGAAAATTTAAGTGACATGGGGTGTTGTTAGTCTAAATAATTAGATTTGTAACAATAGATTTGTTAGATAATTCAAAATGTTTTTACTTTTTCAGTCAACTGTATTCATAAAAGCGTGGTAACTCACTGAAACATATATATACCCACGATGCATTTTAATGACCAAGAGCATTATCGTTATTAAGATAGGTCTACAATGAGTGGCTATTGAACAAATGACGAACCTTGCTGATAACAACGCCGATGGAAAATTCGGCGGGAACTTCCTCGAGTTGTGGGGGTTGATCGGTTCCTGTAGCACTAGATTCAACAGCATCACCCATTGTCATTGAGTCTTCCTCTGTCAAAAACGACACGACACACTGACTACCTGCAAATTTAAAAGAAAGTAAATCTTTAAAAAATGAATATCAAAAAGTTTTAATTTATAGATCACTAAAACTTTCGGATACGATAAAGTCTTTAGCGACACAATCCTAGGAAATGGCGTAATTCCTACAATAGATCTAGTCAATTAGTTGGTATTTATTTTCGCACTAAATGACGCTATGAATAATGGAGGTAACTGCTTACAAAAACAAAAATAACGAAAGAAATTTGTTAACCGATCTATGATATATATATATATATATATATATATATATATATATATATATATATATATAGTCTTTAATAATAATTTTCTAAAAAACACGAATGAGTGTACAGATTAATAACACGACTTGCTATACAAATATTGTTGTTGCCGTCCTACTCGTGACTACACTTCTCTTCCGGATAGAGACTTTCAACAATTAAATTGCTAACGGGCATAAGTTCACTATTTTTCCCGGTTGTGCAAGTCGAATTTGCTCTATTCGCGCGTCTAATTGAGCAACAACGGATACTCAGTAGTATTTTCTGGCACGCGGTGGCTATTTGAAAATCAGCTCGGAAAAATTATTCTGGCAGTATTTCGTAGTAACATATTTTTTGATAAAACTAAGGATTTATTTAAGGCAATCTCTTCTTTAAGATAAATGCATTTTGCTAAGGTCACATTTAATCGTTCAATGGAAACCAGTTCGACGCCTCATCCGAATTTTCGAAAAGACTATGTCTACTAGCCTGATTCGCTCTATCGAATCTTTAGCGGGGTCGATGACAATAAAACGCAGTATTTCGACGACTTTAAAACGTCTCGGCGAACTGCCTTTAATGACCATTATAAGGAAATTAACGTAAAGATCTATATAATTTTTTGTCCTCGTCATTTAGACTAGGCTGCAAATACAATAAAGTCTCTAAGACACATTAAAATATGTTGTCCAAAAGATCATTTTCGCTGCCTAAAAAAGACATGAAATATCGATTATCTCCAAAACATGGTTTCGGCCATACATGTAATTTTCGTTCTATTGCTTTCAAAAAACGCCCCGAATTTCATATGGTTTTCAATCAATCTCATATGGTCTGAGTCGTATTAACTGCTTTTTTCAAAGTTTTCATATATTTATAAAACCGAAGATGTGTTACCGGTATTGCTAACAATACCTTCATACGGTTGGACGCTTGGTAATCGATGATCGATTCGCGTGCTCGGAAGAAGCCATATAATCAATACATCAGACATAACCGAAGCTTCCTTCTTCCTTGTGACATCGTCAATATATTAATGATTTGATTTTTCTGCTTGTGGAAAAATAGGCCGCGACCTTTCAAATTAGTTAATGACAATTCCCATCGTATGGTACTCATGAGTAATAGTGCGCATAACGGTAAAAGGCTTAAAAAATATCTATCTAGAATTCTATTAGACCATCAGAATGGCAACCTATAACAGTAGGTTTGGCACGTCCGATTTCACTATGATTGTTGACGAGATCAAGTTGTTCATCGTAAATCTATCGACGAAAAAAGTTCTGTCGTACGCATCCAGATAATAAAAAGCATTAAATAGATAAGAAAGTAGAAATTACACACACATGCAGTTATAGTTTTGCGTGCGTGTTTATGCAACATGAACGTACGGATTCAGAAACAATAACCAATACAACAAATACATTGTGGCGCTACGATATCCTGTTTGAATATCCTGGCTGAGCCGGAAAAAAGAGTTTGCTGATAGAATAGATTAACCTTGAAAAATGGCAGTTAGATTTCATAAATCTAAAACTACCTGCTCATCGCTTCCAGCAGCATGGATTTCAATTCAGTCTTAGACTTTTCATAAAGGTTTCCTGAATGTACTTCTTTCCACAACAAACATGAAGAAAAATAACAGAAAATTCCAGACGATCATCGCAACGAAGTCCCTCCTCATCGTAATGCTCCCCAACCCCATAGTCACCACATGAAGAACCTTTTACACCAATAAGCGCCGATGCTTCTTCAACGACAACAATAGCTATAGAGGTAGTATGCGTTGATATGATTGACACATATCGTCTAGATTAACAGAGAGAGAGCAATGAAATACCGCGAGACCGGCGGCGGAAGACAGATTTTTTCAGTCGCGTCGGAAGCGAGCCACCGGGGCTTACCGCATACACCGTGCAGGCTTACATAAAACTTTCTCTTGCATGACATACACATACAGGAACGCCGTTGCGGCAGTGTTGCCGTCTAACGATGAATGGTTTCCGAAACATCACCATGTATCATATAGCTGTTACCACTCACTGGGACACCACCACTTCTGTTGTTATTAGTGCCACTATGACAAAATGACGAGATACCTATGACTGTCACAGCTAATAGCGATACCCACGCAGACGTCCAGCCAGAATGCTATTTAACTCGTTCTCCCTATATGTATATGTGTCGGTTTATGCATGAGTGAATGTCTGCCTGTCTAAGCATAGCTATGGTAAAAAAGGCTAAGAATGTTTTTCGGACCGATTTCAATGGCACGTTTCTCCAACAGCAAAGCGACAGTCGCTGCGCTGTGAGCTGACAAACGGATGAGTCCAAATTAGTCAATCTTGCTATACGGCCTGACCTGTTGGTTGCTGCTGACGTTCTTGTTTACTAGATCAACGTTGACTGTACTAAGTCTTCTATGCTTTAGAGCTGAGCACCTCAACAATAGTGATGAGTAATAGCGCAAACGCCCAGGATTTTTCCAGGATGAGCTCCCGAGAGGTTGTTAGTCCGCAGTCAGTCACTGTGTTAAAATACTACTTCTATATACAGTGGCGGTCACGCACGGTACATACAGAATTAGTAGCCGTCGACAACACAAATGATCATTACATAGTATCTGTTAGTGACGGGAACAAATCAGCAGCGTCAATTGAGCTATATCGGTTGGGCACCGTTTGCGATGCTATCCTCGCTGCCTCTCTGGCCAGTAACGACCACCCGATGGACGAAACTATCGCTGGTTGGCTCGGAAGGAGAAGCTGCTATCGCTGCTGCTGGGTGGACCTAAACAAAGGCTGCCGACGACCAAACAAAAGAGCAGACTGCTGTGAAGAGCAGACGCAACGTCGACTAGAGTGATCCAGCGTGCTGCTACTATTTCACAGCTGTGTCACGTAGCCAGCACCGGCGGGGAGAAGGCCGATTTGGGTTAGATAATGGTATGACTTGGTATGTGCGCATTGGAGACACACGAAGTGGACAAGTAAGGGCCGCGTCTGTACGACCGAATATTGATGTCATGGTCGCGCAGGGCATGCTTGACAGAAGTCATAAGGTTAACGCAGCCGATAGCGTTGCGGGTGACATCAGCAGGGTAGACACAGTTACCGTTGCGATCGGCAGGTCGGCAAATTCGTCGTCGTCTGGTTCGAAGAAATCGAATAGAAAAGACAGAAGATCTGAATCATTCATGAACTAAGTGCACTGTCTATGATCTATTAAAACGGCCATAGAAAGGAAGAAGTACAGACAGTGGAAACAGATACGTCAAAAATGCTGTGTGTCACCTCTTACTGTTTTCAATACTCAAGCATCCATTGTTTGGGAGAGATGAAAGATCTGTGGCTGCATATGTGTGTGTGGGCATGTGCATACAAATAAATGTCGATCTTGGCTTTCCTTAACTTAACCTTTATTGATAGTAAAAACAGGAAAATAACCTGTACCGACCACAAACTTATTACCATGGAATTATAACGATATGCAAGCCAGCTTCTAATAACATTCGTTTTAATAATACTCTGCTAAAAATTTTATTATGCACAGCTGATAGACCGAGCAGCGCCTAAGTTGATTTTGAAAAGAAGCCAAATCGATATTGTTCTTCTTTTTCTGCTTTAGGGAGCGTGAACTTTCATCCTATATTGTCTGTACTATCGTAATAGGAAAAGTTAAAAAAAAAAACGTACATTTCGAGACTGTGTACACGCTGTACTGCGGTGATAGTGTGCGGCTATATAAAACAACGCTATTTTTATAGATGGTCAATGCAAGAGGAACGCTAGCGTATTAGCCTAATAAAAACCATTGGATGTGGACGTCAATATGTTAACTGAACTTTAAAAACGCCCGCCTTCCTCCATTTCGGAGAAGGGTATCAGAGTAGCGATCGTCCGAATCACGGCGCGTTCGAATAGTTAATCGGAGTTCGCCCGTCTAGCACACGCGCCCCGTACATTGTGTTTAAGCAGATACAGCTTTCTTTTGGCTACAACAGCTATTCTATTGTACACTGAAGGTGAACTCTCCCTCTTAACTAAAACAATCGTGCAAACAAACACATTTGAGTTCTTGCCTATTTGATCGCCCAGCATTGTCCGTCGCCAACCCTCACCTCAAGTTGCTACAGTTCGCTCTCTCCAGTGCCATAGCTGATTACGATCACACGTACGTTTCTGCCATAGACACCCTGTTTTCTGGCAGAATTTAGTCTGTCTACTGGTAAAATTAACGATACAGGCCCGAACAAAAGTACAGACAAATACAAAGCAAACCGTACAGTTTTCTTCGCTGTTAGTATTTTGTTAGGAATTCACAACAGCAGTGTTAATACCAGAATGCATTTATGTTGTTTTATAAACGTTCAGTCCCATATTTCAGTCTGAAATTTAGTTGTCACATTCTCCTTCATTAACAGCAGCAGCGGCAGTAGTCTTCCTGCGCAAAAGGAGTTCTGATGCTTTTACATGTGCTACCTAAACGTCTGTCAGTCTGGCAACCTCTTTTGTCAACCATAGCGTGCCTATCCACTCTTGCCATTGCTTAGTTTCCGCGCGAGGTGTGCTGAGCAGGTACCCGCCGTCAGGCGCCTGCGGCAAAATCAGCGGGGGGTTAGTCAGCTGCTGAAATCAACCATCATCGCCGTCTTGTACGTTGGCAGTATCCAACATTGGCTGTGAGGGCGAGAGTTGCTGTTAATGACACAGGTAATCTATGTAGAAATGTAACGTCCCTGTGAAACGAGAGGCTCTGCTAAGAAAATGTGATGACAGCACCGCCACGTTAGCCTCTAGGGATGTGTGTAAGGCCGCCTAAGGCATGTGGCCAAGTAAAGAACCGTTTTTCTTCAGTTATCGAGGCAACTCGGACAGCAACCGGAGCAGCAATTTACAGCACCGATCAGCGCGTAGTGGCGGTACCATTAAATGGTCGTAGTGGAGCCAGGACGAGCGACGGATCGATTCCCCAGCAGTCATTTTTGAAGTCTGGAGAAGTTGTGCAGCCTGCAATGTACCGTTCACAGTAGCGGTGAAACCAGTGCAAAAGCAGTTGTTTTCGCCTCGCCTCGCCTTGCCCTGACTTTTAGCGCGATGGACTGATCCTGTGATTATAGATACAGGCGGCGTTGGTCGCGTCAGTTTGTGATTCTTCTGCTTCGATTTGCCTATTATTGTGTGAACGTTTTTGCGCTTGTAAAAACTTCTGCTACTTTGCCCCGTTTCTTCTTGTTGGAAGGCAATCGGATGACCGGCAGCTGGTGCTAGACTATGGAGGATCCATATCCCGCTTGTAAAGAGTAAGTGACACTGAGAACTGTGTTCATATTGACTGTAAATCTGTGCTTGAGTAGTTATTGGTACATGAGTTGTATGCCAATACTGATGAGAACAGAAAAGAAAAGAAAATGCAAACGAACTGTGAGTGGCTGCTAGCTGACTTTTTACTGGCTTCGCTACCGACAGTTTCACAGCTGTCACCGCATCACGACAACAAATGAGCATAACTCTTATTATTATAAGCAATTTGTATGTGGGTTTAGGCTACTTTAATTCAAATCAAGTAGGCTTCAAGTCGCCATTACTAATAGTGTTTCTTTCAAATAACGATGTGCGGGTTTGGACAGTTAAGTCTTTGGTTGAATGAAACCAGGAGTTGCTGTTCCGCCAACGACGAAACTACGCAACTTCTGTGAATAAACAAAGTCATTATTATTTGTATATTTGGCTTCTAACAGAACAGTGCTTTTCGTCGATGCCTGCTTAGCTGATCTGTGAATTGGTAGTAGTCGTTACTCGTGGGCGCATTCAACTTAAGATGCTGAAGGTCTCCGACGATAGAAACAAGTAGACCACGGGCGGTTCTGCTATACATGTTTTAACTTTAATGTTGATTGTCGCTTCTTAAGTATGAGCGTATCTAATAGAATAATAATAAATACGTATATTTCTCATATACAAACTATCTAATATTGAAGAACGTCACAAACTGAGAGTCGTAATAATGATAGTTTCACGTGTAATAATAAATCTTCTTAACGTTGGCTTTGATAGTCGCTCTGTTCTCTGAAGTTATTTATGGTCAAAAGTATGAAATATATAATATAGTAGCTTTGTTTCAGAAGCAATTAAGGGTGCCGCTTGATTCTGTTAAATCCTAAATACGGAATCAGATATATGTTTGTAATTCAAACAATAGAACTAAAGTTGTACATTTTATACATCAGTGCTATTCTAGTTTTAAGGGTATGGTTTAATCAATTAGTTCGTAAAGCATGCCACAGGCAATGATTTCAGAACAGGGGTTCGGCAATGGCTAAGAATTACGGTTTAGAATCTTTCAAAAACTAGCGCTTTAAAAACTGTGCTACAACCATAAAGAAGTGCTGTATTTACCACGTCGATTCTTCACGTCGAAGACCTGATGGTGGCTTTTATAACTAGACGCGGCCTTTGGGGAAAAAGGATGACGAATGCTATGAGAAGCTTCAATATGTAACTCAGAATCAGGCTATAGCTTTTATAATAAGCTGTGAAATGATTTAAAATGGCTTAACTAAATCACGCCGGGTATAATGGTAATTTCTTTTTCATGTATGCACTAACCCACTAGTTGATTTACCACCAACTCGCCTATGTTCCGAAAGTCTTGGGAATTCCCCCTGCGATAATGTGGTGCATGGATTTCGCGTGAGTGCAAAATTATACTGAACATTTATACATCAAGTAGTTTTTCATTTATATTATTAGTTCACCTCTTACATAGTTTGCATAGTATTAGCGGGACAATAAAAAAGTCAAAGGTCGACCTTTGCTGGCCTTATATGATATCAATAATTGGTAAGGATCTCATGGATTTAGAGGTATTGGATAAGGGAATGTGTAAATCTGATTATCAGTTCTTTACTCTACCCTGTACGCTCTGAACCGTCTGTTGTTTGCTTTATTTAGGGTTTCTATTTAGATACGATAAAACACCACGAGTCCACGTTTGCGTTAGCTGATAGTATCCATTTCTCAACCCGATTACGATATTATGCATATCGCACATGTATGTTGTATCGTTAATATGCAATACTTCCGCAATATCTAATATTATTGTTATGCAATTAATTCTGTAGTACTTAACACCAGCTGCATGAAATAACTTAGTTTTTTTTTAAAGATTTCGTAACGGCTGCCACTAAATCTATTTATGTTGTGCGCATTATCTTTCGGTCACTTAAATCGAACTGAGTGAATCATAATCGGTGACCTGCGACGTCAGTTTTCCTCAGTATGTCATCGGGGCCCTTAGCTTATTTAAAAGATTATGCTTCATATTATTTTGTTTTTGATAACATATCTCGCTTTCAGCGAACGTATAGGATCGGATAATAAAAGTAGACACTTCAACCTGTTTTCCAGTGGACGTTCTTTCCGTTGCGCACAAACGGATTAACGCATTGCAATAACACTTTGGTGGTAACGTCTTCGGTCTAAGCTTTTGCGCGTCAACTGCATGACATAGAATTACCAAAGTTGTGTCAACATGGCCAGAAAATTAAACTTTCGGTGTGATGTTGGACAGCGACCACAATTGTTTTTTTTTTGAGTTAATGTTGCTGTTCGGTTCAAGGACATGTCCTATGTAAAAGAACGGTTTGTCCTGCCGCCGTTGTTATCGAGTAATATAATAATGACTTTGAATACCTTATATATATAGATCATTCCGTTATAAGGTATTCAAAGTTAAAATGTGCGATTTATTCGAAAGCGATTTCTCAGTGGCTTCTGAGACTCCAAGAATTGGCATTGTACACGCTGACACCATACGTCTTAGTCGAAAAATTAATTATAGATTCAGAGTATACTGAGTGTCTAGTGACTGACTGGACAAGCTGCAATAGAACGTGTAGATTGTTATAAATGGATCTTTCTCAGCGGAAGATTGCAAGTAGATTTAAGTTAACATGAAAGTCAGCTAACATCATTGATAGAGAAGCGATATAATCGTTTCATTCGATTCGACTAAATCATACTTAAACATGCAATTTTTTTCTTTCATTTTCACTCTATAATTAGGGAATTAGTCGAAAATCGCCTGAATTCTACGGGAGGTATGTACGACGCTCTGGTCATTTGTGCACGACATTAACTCATTATCAATGCATATTATGATTTCGCGAGATTGTACTAACTCGTAGGCTTTCTTTGTGCGTTAGAAAGACAAGATCTAATTCAATTATTTTGTTGTTAACCAATTTGTATATACTGATGTCAGGCCGTACAGATTTAGAACGATCGCTACTTTTTAGGCAAAACAAACAGGCAGTCGTTGAGGCCATCATGACAACACTGTTTAGCGAGCTTGTTGATTTGATTCAGTAGTATCAATCGAAGGTATTAGAAATAGTAACAGTGATAGGTATCACTTGCAACTATAAAGAATAATGGTCACTGAAAAATTTAGCAAAACCTACGTCCGCATATCCTGGTTTTTCCTTTGCGTGTTATCGTTGCGAAATTATCGTTCGCCGTGGGAGGGTAATGCATATGCGTGAAGTAAGTTTAACTAGTAAGAACCTTACCGACAACTAAAGAAACATTACAAATTAATAGGATTTCTCTCAAGTGCAACCTGAGTCAATGGAAATTATAATTTCTATGCTTCCAAGAAAATATTATATCGCTTCCCGTTAGATTTATATCATCTAAGTCGTAAGGGATCTGTTTCGATTCAAATCATTTTTGTGGTTACATGTTTCTGTGTGATAAAGAAGATCACCGAGTTCTTTTTATCACATAGTTGCACTCAAGATTAGATGTCGTCGTTGGAATATACATATATAAGGCAAAGGTCTTGAAAATGCAGAGTTACTTCTTTTTAAACTATCAAGAGACTTTTGCCTCAGACTTAGGTGACTATGTTAAGCGTTTAGGTCACGTACGTGGAACCATTCTTTAGTGTTGGTCTGGATGAGTCACGTGTTTTGCACGCTTTTCGTAAGTGATGTGATAGCTTCGGTTGGCCATGTAATGCTTTCCTTTTCCTAACCTCTGCTCCTCCTATTGTAATGTGCTACTTTGTGGCCTGATTTCAATCAACTACTGAATGCCTCTATCTACTCCGACTCCAGGGACATTACGCGCGCTTTGGACAAGAGTCGTCTGCTCTTCAACCAGTGGACCCAGCTCAAACTACAGAGCAAGTCCAAGGTATATGTCGAACTATCTTTGTATACTTAGCTACCTGTCCCCATAGCATTGCGCATTAATGTGTATGGGCTGTTTACATAGAATAGTTTAAGCGCTTATAATAGGAATACGTCAAATTGGTGGGCCAAGTCAATCAATGGCACTATAGTGATGATCACTGAGCGTGGGTCAATAGAATCTGGGCGGGGTTTTTACACCGCATTTGTATGTTATACCATAAATTTGCCTGTGCTATATTTGCTTAAAGTGCGAAAGTACTAGTCTTCAATAGTGCTTTTGTTATTATACAATGAATACATGGGTAGAACTTTTCTCGCTTTATTCAGCTTGTTTTCAGTTTGCGACTTTTCGTTTTATAACATCTTTGTAAGTCACCGACGTCGCCTTTTCGTAATAGTAAATTGTTCTATCTCATCATTTTCAAAGACGTAGCATTATATTTAATCTGTGCCTAGTGGTACAAGGCGATGATGCTTCAGTTTATCACGGCATATAATCCAATGTAGTCCAAGCTGTATGTCATTATCACTTGTACTGCCAGGCAGCTTTCGACTGTCGTTTTTTTAACTTTCTAATTTCCTCTACAATATCTAATTTAACTTCTCTCCCCTTTTTTTCTCGCTCTAGCTCACTCGCTTTCTTAATTCCCGATTTACCCAGTCGACACAATGCTTTCTTCTACCATGCGACCGCTGGTCTAACCTGCCATGATTAAACTTATTTTTGCTTTTTGTATTGCTTGCATCATACGAACTTTTGAAACAATTTATCTTCGATTTCTGTATCATGTTATCCATTTTGTCATTCCCGTTGTCGTCACACACTTTGTGGGGCATTCTAGGCACGGTGGCGTTCCAGCATGTCTAAAGGTATACGTTTTGATTTTTCGTGGTGTTCATATAACTATTGGATTTTGTTGTTACAGCCTCCCGTGATGCTTTTACGTAAATTTTCCTCACGTTCCAACGTTAGAAAGCGTCATTTTTAAAAAATAATTTCGGTTACAATGTTTGCTTGGTTGTAATATTTCCACATTTGTAGAATAATGAAAGGTTAGTAAATTTACTATTTGTTAAATAATAATAATATAAATAAAATTCCGTGTCATACTAGGTGACACTAGGTCAAAGGAAAAGTTCATAGACGTTCACTATATCTATTACAAAATTATAGTGTACATATACTTAAAGGCCGAGTGGTCATACAACTTGTTACTCCTTGCAGGAGGAGGTTGAGTGGACATCGAATGAACTTCGAAACTCGTTAAGGTGCGTAAGCTTGTTGATGGCAGAAAATCCAGACCTTTTCATCACTATGCAGCATGAATAGTCTCTAATTTGTGTTTACATTTATTATTAGAAACTATTAATTAGAATGGAGATGGCGTAATGTTTTTAGACTAGGAAAAATAGAACTAGATAACCTTGTCAATTATGTCTATAGAGAAAATCATTGGATCTCTGCTTGCCGCTTCCAGTTACGCGATAAAAGCCCTATAGTATTATACCATTAAAACCTTTATACCCACATCAATGATCTGTATTGACATGCAGCTAGTAAGCAGCCAACGTAACGATGAGATGAAATGATGTATAGTGGTGCATTACAGATCTGTCGATTGGGACATCGAGGATCTAGAAGAGACCGAAAATAGCTTAGAGAAAAATCCCCGGCGGTTTAAACTTTCTCGAGAAGAAGTACTCGCACGAAGGGAATTCATTGATAGAGTTAAAAATGAAGTAAGTTCTATAACTGAAACGCAAATATGTCAAATTATCTTCAAATATTTTTTTCTAGTTATTGCTAGAAACACATTGTTCATTTTGAAATCGACAACGTCGTCTCGGTAGACTGAGTGTTTACCTTTTTCCAGGTCCATTTTGTCATTCTTTTTATAAGGATATGCTTACGGCCTTTCTATCGCAAAAGTTATGCCCCCATACTTTTCTATAACCAGTCTCTATTAAACATAAAATAACGAATAGACTTACATAAATCACATTTGCACAAGTAGAGCTGCGTTGCTCTTTTTGTTTTCGACTGTTGCGGTTGGACTAGTCTGAAGTTGCTTTTGATGCGAGTCGATTTCAGTAAACGAAAATAGTCAACAATGGCTAATGATGTAAGTTATAACTTACACAATCAGCACAAGTGAACACAATTTCTTGCTTGAAAATGATCCCCTGCGTTAGAAACTTGTTTGTTGGTGTAATTTTTTTGGTACAGCTTATTGTAAGAAATTTGTTTTACCGTCATACAAAACTACCACACGTTTATCGTACCACTTGTGTAATAACCATATCACTGACCTTATCGCTGATTATTGAAGCATATCCCTTGTTGCATCTGCTTAAGGTTTACCAGATGAAAGAAAGCGTTCTCGGTGGAGATCATCAGGCTCAGAAAAAAAGCGCAAAAAAGAAACCTCCAGGGATGGTAAGGACTGCCTTTAGCGTAACATGTATATATATATATATATATATATAACATGTATAGAGATTGTCACATTTTGAGCATACATAGTAGGTAACAGCTTGCAAAACGTTTGTTTTGTCACTAATTTTCACATTTCTCCGTAACTTTCTATGAATCCCGTCAGGCTGTATATTCGACGGCTAAGCATATATTACACTTGAAGATGCCATTTTTCGTTTGTTTAGGATC
The DNA here is from genome assembly GCF_002443255.2 of Varroa destructor. Classification (NCBI taxonomy): domain Eukaryota; kingdom Metazoa; phylum Arthropoda; class Arachnida; order Mesostigmata; family Varroidae; genus Varroa; species Varroa destructor. The sequence continues at coordinate 26,841,238 of NW_019211456.1, read as the reverse complement.
TTTTTGGCCGAAGTGGGCCAGGAGGCTATACTTCTCTCCGAAATGAAGAAGCAAGCCCTGAACACCGAATTGTCATCCAAGGACGGGCAGCACAGCTTCAAAGGTCAGTTGAACTAGTGTCAGCCGTGTTTGTCAATGCTTAAGTAATTAGTTGGTGCTTTCCGATTTAAGGCGTTACTTTTGGTCTATACTTACGAATCAGATCAGACTATCTAGAACCAGAGTTTACGAAGGCATACATTGGTCTTTGATACCACTGCATATAATAGAGACAGAGTTTGATTCTCTATAAAACGCTGGAAGTTTAGAAGCTTAGCGATTCTTGCTGAATTTCGTTCTTAGACAAGACTCGTCAAGACAACGGTTTAGTACTCAGCTTGAATCTCACGCTGCATTGGTGACGCGTTTTCAGGGACCTGATAGGACAGCAGGAGCAAGAACTTGACCAGATTCACACCACAGTTGGGACTCTCAAGGTAGGTCTGTACACAGTGTGCAGACTTGCAGCGAAGCGAATCTGTTGCTGTTAAGAAACGGTCCATACATATGCATCAACCCCTTATATAATAGTTTAGCTAATAGCTGATGTTCTTTTTAATTAAGATGTACGTATTTGCTTGAAGCCTCAATGCAAAATTATCTAGACTGTACACGAATTGCCTTTCAGGTAATGTCCAAACAAATTAATAATGAGCTAGAAGAGCAAAGCGTTATGCTGGACGACCTGGGGAATGAAATGGATTCTGCGGAGAACAGGGTGGATATTGCCCTTAAAAAGATGGCTAAGGTGTGAATAAGTCTGTGAGAATAGTTTTTTTTAGCCTTGAGTATATATTAAGGTCTGTTAACTAAAAAGCGACTTTTATTTTGCAGTGGGTGTAGCTACAGCTCGAGCGATTGTGCAGACCTAATATTCCATTCGGCCAAGAAAACTGCTCGTACACGTTATAAGATCTTCCTTGTAAATATGCGTCCCTAATGTTCTTAACGAGAATACTACAGTGCTGTACTTTTTTTTTATTACAGGTGCTAAATATGTCGAACGATCGACGACAGTGGCTCGCCATCATTGTTCTATCTTGTATTCTTCTTTTTGTCATTTCCCTGTTTTTCATACTCTAGACAAACAACACCTTGGGCTTGCGTCATAAATCGTGTAGAAGCCTTTTATAGAAAGCGCAGGTGTCGGAAAGGCAAAAACAATGATTAGCCTTTTATCAGCCGAACCTTGTGCTTCCAGTGACTGTATCAGACATTTAAATCTTTGGCTGTAGCAATTGTAAGGTCGTAACTTATTGTAGCTAGCCTCCTTAATTTCCATGTGGCGCAGATAATCTAATGAACTCCAAACGAAAGTTAATGATAACCCATAGAGTAATGACCTATAATTTATTAGCGAACGCGGCATACGGCTGCAATGCTTGCGATATTGAACACAAGAAGCCGCGTACGTAACGAAGAGAATATTTTTAGGCAAGCGGAGTGTTGAACGCGGCTATAGGTCGCTCGATGAAGAGTCATAGTGCACAATGTCAATTACCCCATCACTGATGCTAACGTAAAATGCCACGAGGTAGACGGCTCGCTTGAAGGTTGTGAGTGCGTGTCACGTGTTGCTTTTTTCCTACAGTCGGCCATTATGTCGTATTTCGGGTCATGACAGCTAAGCTACTAGCAACTGAACGAATCCGAACTTCAAACGAATTCGGTGATTGTTAAAATAGGTAGGTATGTTTAAGTAATAGGTGATTTGATTGCTAAGCGAAACCATAAAAGAGATTAAAGAATAGAATCTGTCATGTAGACAATGTGATCCTACCTCTTCGATATCTCATAATACCAAAGTTGTCATATACTTACAATTTGGAAGGAATCTCGGCACGAAAACATTATATGAAAAAGTGCAGAGAGACCCACGAGTCGACAGGGCATACTTGCTACCTTTGACGATGGTTATCTCTTATTGTACAGGATAGTATTCGGGGCACTGCGGAAAATAGAGAATTGCAACCGTGGTTTCATCCATCAGAATCTGCTGGCTCACTAGTTCGTCGAAGATCCTTCAGCTATAGTGCACGCACGTTAAAATACTGGGTAATCACCAAAATCACTATTGGTCTTATATCTATATATAATATCGCTTGGTCAACTACGGTAAAAAAGTTGCTAAGTGTGAACGAAAGCAAAGAAAGCGTTAAAAGTAGATCTCTGTTAAGTAACAGAACGATGATAGAATACGAATCGAAACAATGAGAAGTATACGATATCAAGACCTTTGTAACATCGAAATGACACCCCACTTAAACGTGACAATATGCAATTGGAGTTTTGAAATTAACGACTTGGAAAAGCGTTGTTGACTATAAATAACCCATATTTACTACAAACTTACGTTAAGCTTTAAACTATAGCCATATATGCAGTTTTTATTATGCGATATTTTGCGCAAATCATTCCAGTTACGTACTAATTATTTAACGATATTTTTATTTTATTGAACTTTTGCCGTTTGCCGATGTTGTTTTTATGAATTTTTTTCCTTAGGTTTTTTTTAAAGACATAAATTTTATTTATAATTTTTTTTCCTATTTTTTAAAGACATATATAATTATATAATTTTATAATTTCAAGGAGACATTTTTCAACTGCCATATCTTAGATTCGCATTGTTTGTTCGTCTATCGATTGTCCATAAATGTAAACTTGTTAAAAAAACAAATTAGTACACTATAAAAAGATGATTAAAATCTAATTTTCGACTGTTTCGGCTCTCATATTCCTCATTAATGATCTTAGAGATCTACTGTAAATGCGCTTTGCACCAAAGATATTCTGCACGAACAAGTTGATCACGCAGAATCCGCTTTGTTGGACTCTGTGCACGGGAATATATTTTGTGTATGACAGACAAAAGTAATATTATTTAACTTGCGTTATTCCCATCGAACTATTTGCGGACACATCTGATAAATCCGCGCACCGCAAGATATACTTTCATATCCTGTCTTTAATGCTCAACACAGCTATAACACGCGTATTTAAATTCTAACAATTATGACTCTCGATGTTGTAGCTGCCCCGCGCGAACATTAGCGCTTATTTCGTGATTTACATTTTGTGATATAATACTCTCCAATGTAAGCAAAACACGATCAATTTCTGCTATATAGAGAACACGAAAAGAAATCGTCCTTCCCTCTCCAAGGCCTCAGTTTCTATGAAACAAACAGGCAACTGGGGCAAGATAAATTTCTATTAGAAACTTATCTTTATTAATAGACTCACGTATATGCCTGTTCCATGCTGCCCCTAACTCGCAACGCAAAGGAACCTAGGAAGGAAGGAGTAGTTAGCACTACTTTTATTTAGCCGTCGAATGTAAAATCATCTACTTATGGTATCAATGACTTCCCTTTACTAGGGGAGTGGCTCTTGCTGGAACTGTTCGGGGTTTTACGCACAAACGTGCAAATTTACTTCAATGATAATATTTTCTTGCTTTTTCTTTATTTCTTATGTTCCTAATTAATATCTGGAGATCATGTTGATGTTCGAAAAAGCGCGACAGGATGCTTGTTAGCTATGGATATCATAACAACGCACTCGGAAGGTAGGCGCATTAGCCAAAGCATGCCGCCTTCAGTTTTTTATTATAGATGTGGCCGGAAGACACAGGGGCAAGTTATACCTAAACGGTTGTGAATAGTATATCCTACGTCGTTGGTCGTTCGTGGAATGGTTCTACTTTAAATATCGCCGGTGGGAGTAAGCTTGAACACATGGTGTCTTACATTTAAATCAACAATTACAATAGAACAGTACCTATATCTCAATATTTCGCATACTTTTAGATTAGTAAGAGGATAACCGACAATGAAATATGGCCGGTTTCTCTCGCTGACTCCTCCATATATGGAAGCGACAAGTAGCTATGCTTTTTTGCCGTATTTTCACTTGTACCTTGTATACGATGAAACACGAATCGATTTGTCTCAATATTTGGCACACATTTATCGAATGTGTAAGACGTCGTTTATGTGCGTAGGAAATTGCGCTTTGTCTAAGATCATCGCTGATGGTAATCTACTATATTAAAAAATAATGAACGGCAAACAAGACTAACATTGGTAGCGGCTTGGGGAAGGCTTAGCACAAGGATTTGATTATTATGTTTGATACCTTCACTCCGTTCATTGTAACGTAGATATACACTATATTGCATAAAAATAACTGGACTCTAGCAGCAGAACGATTTTAATCTAAGTGATATATAGAGATAAACATATGTTATATAAAGTGTGAAATTTATATATATATATATATATATATATATGTACACGTGACACATACGCCGGCTTGATGATATTTGCAGGCCTGGATAAACGCAATGATATAGGAAATAAATGGGTCTGTAACAAAAGCAATAGAAGCACACATAACTTGAAAAATGAAAATGGTGGTAAAGATTACAAGGAAGTTAATAAAGTAGGTTCAATCTTTCATCACATTTGAAATGTATTGTTGATTTTTCTGTAAAAAAAAAAGACAAATTCTATAGGGTATACTTAGATGGAATGGATTTATTAATTACTTTTAATCCATACAGATTGTACAAATTACCCTTATTTTTCTTCAGAATGCTGTAAACATTTTAGTTCTACAGAACTCGCAAAAATTCGCAAGTTCGAACAATTCGCACTCATAGACATGTATAATCAGCTACGTGAGTCTAGTTTCGCCCTAAGCAGCCTTAAGAACGACCGAAGTAGAGAAAGGTATACTGAACGACAATATGTCGATTACATTTCTTTTCATTATGTGCGAGCTGCAGCTGTTGTCTATAGCATATAAATGTTATTAAGTAATTAATATATATATATATACAATTTAAAAAAAAATATGTTATAAAAGGCTAATAAATTAGCTGTGAAAGAATCGCGATAAGAGTTATCACAGTACCTAGGTAGCTAATGAACGTATCCTAGCATAGGTGACTTCAAGATCGTTAAGATGTCACGATTTGGATCGTAGTGAAGAACCTGCAAAACAATTCAATAGTTTTTAAAATAAAAGTGCTTGCCATATTAGTAAACGCTATCACGTAAATCATGCTCTATTTATCAAGCGTTATTATTCCAACGTTTGTTTAGCGGCAGTAGTTAAAAATTCAGGCCCGCCTTGATGGGGCATAGTAGGGTTAAACTTTCTACTGCACCGCGATGATGAGATAAAAAGAAAACACGGAAGTTTCTACACGAAGACAAAACGTGTTCAATATCCATGAACTCAATTAAATCATCAAATAAAAGGTATGAGTGTAGAAAGAGAATTTAGCTGAAAAGATAAATCGTACAATTTTGGTCATTTAGGATATGTTGTACACGTCTAAAAATTATTTAAAAAAAATAAACACGTAAGAGGTTCTGACCTGCATACTGCAGATGTGTACTTTCATTGCCTTTACGGCGGCTCAACTACTGTTCTGATGGGATTTATGCATTCAGTAACTCCATTGATTTGAATAAGTTATGGCATGTGTCATGGTATAGGAGTGAACGGTATATATTTTACTTAAAATAAAATTAAAAATAAACACCAAGACTAGTAGCTTTACACCTCGTCGTACGTTAATATTGATTGTGTTGGAACTAAATATGTCAAATTTACAATACACTAAAATGAAATGAATGCGGAAAAAGCAACAGATCTCCAACAATATCAAATACCATAGTAATACATTTTTTACTTTAATAAGCAATATAACCTAAAAACGTTTACGCTTTTTTAAAAAAAATTCGACTTCGATTAGATTCGTCTTATACGAAATAAACGTTTTGATGAACTTGATACATTATCCAAGGATCTGAAACCTTCGATGATTTTGCTTTGAAGAAATTCTGATGCGTTCCAGTAACACAAATAGAAGTTGATGTTGTCCCATAAATGATTACTATTTGCAGCAAAGGGCTCTCAATCTCAAAGATGGAAACTTTTAATTGTGACGATACGAATCGAAACGATATAGATCCACGAAAAGACCTTGAAAGATATAGGTAGTGTCATTCTCTGTTTTGCTTGGTAGCATTGAGCTTTACTCCTATGTTTCCCTAACATTTCTCCTATATTTCTCAGTATCCTGCACTACATCAGACTGCATCAGGATCGTGCGTGTCGAAAACGAATGAGCCATTGGTAATAGACTTCGATACCTAGGATGTGCCACTTGCCAATCGTCGTATTGCTGGTTCCGTCTCGGGTTCTTATCTTATTATTATAGCATAATTTTGAGCTTGTTCAGTCGTACGCGTTCGGGTTAAAACACAGGGATTTGGCAGACCATATGATATCATATAAGCTGGATTCGACCTTGTACAATAAACCCTGTCCGAAGAGCATCGTATTTGGAAAATGCAATCTTGACGTTTCTTCTTATCTGCAAGCACATATTTACGATGCGCCTTGGGTTAGTACACTCTTTGCTCCAGATCTCGTTAAACGTCAATAAATGGTCACTGGTAGGGTATAATATTCACTCGGCGCTGTTGCTGGCTAATTTTTGAGTACGTATGTTGTAACATATGTGCAAACTCTACATTACGGCTATGCTTTCATAAGCTATGAGAAATCATTTAGTGAAAAATTAATCCTACTATAAATAATAATTAAAATTACACGATCACGGTAAAAGCGGTAACAGGTACACGACAGAAAAGAGCGAACAGAGCAGTGATAATTCTAACACGATTTGGACAATTCATAGTTATAACAAACTAATATGAATGTTGTAGCTGACTTTCTACTAGGTTGACAGCAACGAAGATTCTTAAGGTGGTATGCGACGTCATACAATAACAAATATTGTTTTGGCCTTATAAAGGTTCAGAGCTTTTCGACTTACGAAGGGCGAGGGGTGGTGTCTAAAGGATGACGGACAGGAAGTGAAAAGAGAAACGAGATCTATCGGAATGAAAAAGGATGACCTTGACCATGACCAGAAAGCTTGACCAGCCCTGAAGGCATATCGCTTTATATGTCTATTGGACAGCATTGGAAATGTGGTAAAAGGAATTGCTAAGAGAAGCCTGATAGTCAAACCCAGAAAACAGGAAGCGCTATCTTCTTTTCAGTACGAATCCTGTAGAAGCCGTTTCACAGAAATTTGCGTAAGGAGGGTACTCCAGGAAGCGGAAAGATAAGAAAAAACTAGAATTAATGGTTCAGAGAGTTGTACGCACTGCTAGAAGTATGAACTCAACTTGTATAGCTGGCAAGTCATCATCGATGCCAAAAGAGAAAAGGCTGGAATCGTCTTGCTTATAAACACTGATAGCCTCGTATCTTAGCGAAAGGATAGTAACACCTGCAAGCATGACCTGCGATATGGCCGCAGGAGTGCCACAGAGATTAACACTAAAAGCGATAACAGCGACATCATAGAGCTGACGATTTAGCACTAGTAGTCACTGAACACAGCGAAATAACGCTACAAGGGAGGGCCCAAGAGGCACCGAGAAGGATCAACTATTGAACGAAAACGCACGACCGAACACTGGCCCCAGAAAAAGCGATGCGATTATGTTCATCGCAAATAGCCTAGCTAAAACCAAACCCAGCGCGTGGTGAGCAACAAAAGAAAAGCGGAGGATCCTAACCACAATGGCCGAGTCCATTGCTATGCATGTGGCAACATCATGGGACTCAATAGTTGAAACGCAATAGTAGAGCGCCCAAAAGCGTAAAGACCAATGGCAAAAATGTAAGTCACAAGAACCTACAAAACGGTGGAGACAAAGGCCTTACTTAAACAGAGCTTACGCGTGAGTTGACCCAAGTACCCACCGGTCACTGGCGATTGAAAGGATACTCCAAAAGATTAGCGAAGCACCCATTCATGATATGCGTGAGGTTGACGACACGACATGAAACTCTGAAGCCCAATTCTTGGCGAAGTTCAACGAAAGAGTCGGCTAACCCAGCCGACCTGGCGACGGAACTCGTCAAAAGAATAATAGAAATTAAGAAAAAAGGAAGCAAGAACGTCAAAGCATGGAATACACTTTGTAGAAAAAGCGGTGAAAGAACATGGAGAGCCAATAGAGACGGCTAGAAACGTGGCTATCAGGCACATAGGAGAACTGACTTTTCTAATGTTTCACCTCCGGTCAGACACACTATATTGTCCGATTGTGATCTTCAAGTAGAATTTAATTCAAGCCGTTTTTATACTGTGAAGTTTCCGAACAAGATAATTAAGCTTTAAAAAGTAGCATAAAGCTATAAACTTCGCTATGCATATCTAATCTTAAAGTAAAGCTCAGTTACACATTTTACGTATGAATAATATTTAGGCATACACCACGCATATATAGGGTCAACAATGAGAACTTCATTTTAAATAAAAATATTTTCAGAACGGTATGTGTCTTGTAGAGAGTGCTAGAAAAGGTTCACAAGTGATGTAAAGCATATTTGTTCGGTAATAAATTGATTGTAGATTGATCTTTATGCACATGAAGAACACGACGTTACTAAGGGTTCGATTCAGATTTTCCGTCGAACAGTGATCTTCTGAGAATGATAAACCCGGGCGGATCATTGAGCCAGGCACAGAGTTCGGTTAGCTGGTCAATGGTAACTAGGGCATCCTGCATATGAAGTACGAACTTTGAAATTAGGGCAGCTGCGCACACTACGATGCCATATATCGAGCGTTTTATCAGGATAGGTCCTATTCCCATGGAGACAACGGACAGGCTAAACAAGAGAACAGCAGGGAGCCGGTGTGCCTCAAAGAGCCGTTGACTCTTAGAGAATCATTCACGCAAGATGTCCTCACGAATCTACAGAGTCTGTTGAGTCGTGGTCATTATTGCTATGACAACGCTAAAGTGTATAATTTTCACGGGGTTTGATGTGGTACGAATAAGCTCAGGATTCTGACCAAAAAATGTACGCTTCGTCGGTGACGAATAGAATAAAACAGGCAATGTTAAATATTTGAATTAGCCTACGGGTAAGGAATTTATTTCGGTAGCTTCCTTTACCTCACTGTGAGACCACAAATTCATACCGAGAAACGAGCAGACGTAGAAAAGGAAGTTCACAGAAAAACGGTACGCCAACGCAACTTCAAAGGAGCATTGGCGAACGATAAGAGTCGGCTCATTGTATCGCGGCTGTATTTCAACAACATCGTGTCGGCAGAGATTGGAATAAATAGGTCCTTCAGGAGTTATTGTATTTTCAAGGAATGTGTCACAATATTTCCTTGCACTGCGTTTATTTGGAAGCCAGTTTTCGCGAGGTTGTAGAATATCTGATGACCAAGAATACCGGGCCAATATTGAATAAAATAATATATATTGCTTTCGAGTAGTAGTTGGTTTCGATATAGCACGCAATGACAGCATAAAGAGTCCACATTGTCGGAAATGCATCTCAGCTACGAGAGCTATATTCTTATCGTTCCAAATCTAACCATAGAAGCTTCATCGTATTTGTCTTTATTAAAATATATGTAAGCCAAACAGACACACACATAGATATAGCGATGAAAGTTGTGCTTGATCGACTTTGCAGAGTAGGGATACGTGTCACTTGTTGTGACATAGCGTGACAAACAGTTCATCTCCGTCTTACTGTTTTTGCAATAATCGCCATTGCCAGAGTCATTACACCCCAACAATACGCTCAAAATATAAAAGGAAACGAGGGAAGCACGTCGAAATGCCAGTATATTTGCATGCTCATGCAATTACACAATGTTCAGTGGCAATTTCCGTTACAGACGTAGCAGATACATTTCTGACGCCTTGGCCTCATCGTAGGTACAACATCAGTACCGTCAACCGATCAACACCAGTAGGGTCGCATTGATGCAACTAGAGAAAATCTAGCTAACCAGCCCGACACTGTTTTTGTGCTATCGTGAATTGTTGTGATTCACCGGTACAAAAATTGCTCTATTCCACCTGTACCTACATGACTTCGTTTGCGTTTTGGGGGAAGTTTAGAGGTGTTATACTATATACACTTTATATATAAAACAAGTTCCGTCTGGCATGGGTTTATTATATAAGAAGCGCCTGTTTGAAGTAAGTTAGTTGGTCACTAACCCGTGGGATAGGGTAGGCGGTAGCGTCGGATCTTTGAAACAGAAGGTCTCTGTTACTGTTATTATCAAACGCGGTTGGCCTATGAAAGGTTTTTATCACTATCATATGATCAATATTGGAAAAATCTTCTAAAATTGTCTTTCTATGTTTATTCTTGACAATTTGTAAGCTGTTACGACAGTACTAAAATCATATAAGCGCATAATTTGAATAATAGTACAAGCATTAGAGGAACTTCATTCGTTCACGAGCAGAACAAGATAACATCGAACCTTCCCATTTGCCAATAGTGCGTTCCTCACAGTTTAGTCTCTCCGTCTAACTTACAGCGAAACCCTACAGCATAGACAATGTAGTGTAGTCAATTAACTGTAACTAGTACGATTATGTGATTTTCTAGCGAACATTCAACTTTTCATTTTTGAAGTTTGTTAGCTAGATACCATCTGAAGTTCACTTATAGCCCCACTGCCAAACAAGCCTAACTCGTTAACGATTCTGACACGAAAACCTAATACCTATCGATTCAATGAGTTTGCGTCGCATTAACGTGCCTTTCATATGAAGTGGACTATATCTATATCTAGAACACAATTGTCACACGGAGACTGTGTGCCTATCACCCTTAGAGCTCGAACTGAACATTGGAAGTAGGATTACGGCAGCGCGTCAGGTAGACGCGACAATTTACAATGGAAAAATTTTTAGAGTTAATCTCATTTGTAAGAATAGAACACATTTCATAGATCATGCTTGCTTGAAGACGTTGAAGCATGCTCTGATGTCGTGGAGGTGCTGATTTAAAGTAGCGATAAGTTTAGTGTGACGATCTAAAATGAAGACTATGCGATGAATGAAAAGCTTGCTTTGTTAGGTGTTTAAATAATCTCTTTATTGTTCCGTATGGCAATGTTGTGATGAAGAACAAGTAGTCTACTGTAATCAAAATAGATGACATTTAAGTTATGACGATCAAGTTAAGTACACAGAAGACATTGTTCGATTCGTTCAATTTCGAAGTCCGCTGTACAGTATTTACCTTATTTATGACGTCATATGTACAGGCAGCTGCTCGTCATCTTCAAATCAGGCTGATAATCACGCATATAAAAATGGAATTTTACACAAAAGAAAAGCCCACTTTTGATTAAATTTGCGAGTGATTCCACATTTCTACTGTTTCGTTTTTTGAATTGATATTACGTCCAACGGGCGACTGGTAACTCTCTGTGTCTCTTAGTGTCGACTGCTAAAAGAGGCTCAATAATAATCACCTCTATGCCGAAAGTTAATAGTTGTATCTAGACCCCAGCGTTGATATAAAAACCGATAAAACAGCTCGTCGTTGATTCGGAGACGGATTATCAGAACCTGATGGAGTCTTTACCTAAAAACAACAAATCAAGGGCCGAAAATTGTAAATAAAATAAAATGTAGATTTTTAATCTCTTTTATCTGATTAGTAACAAGTTACGCTAGTTATTATTACAGTGCAGTGAATGCGTTCGATGAGAGCAGACAGCCAATCGTTGATCTAATCAAATCGCTTGAGTAAGATAATCGCGAATCATAAGCCCAATTTAGATTAATGGGTTTTGATAACCGGGTAGACCTGTTTATGTTGCCGGATAGAACCATTTTTAGGGATACAAATAGAAACGGACCATGACTGTTCAATATCTCCGACCACTGAAATTATTTATTCTCACGACTAGCCTGTATTCTGTTGTTGAAGACTATTTAGGCTTAATTATTGAACGCAAATACTCACGGTTTGTGTCAGGGGGTTTAACGGTTAAAGATGAAATGAGTCTCGTACTCGGCGTTTGCTGGCGTAGCAAATACGGCTGGGGCAGGCCCGTTTACTCCCCTCACTGCTGCTGTGGTCTGATATTGAGATAGCGTATTGCCAGATAGACGTAGCGGGGCATCCTGGGTATCCTAAACTTGTCGTAAAATTCAAGTATTAGTATAAGTCACATGTGGGCTCAGTGCTAAGTTATTTTAAAAGCGTCGTACCGATTAGATTTTTAGCGATATGATACAGGTAAAGTTAACTATATTTTATTTTCAGAAGTTGATGCATGCATCGTTTCGTTTCATCTTTAATGGTTTTAAATATCGTAGCCGTTTGAATGAACTAAGAAACGTTTGTAGTAACGGTCCATAGCTACAATCGCAAATCTCACCCGTATTGTCATGGATCTGTTCGGTGCGTTTTCAATGCTCCATCAATGACGGCTAATATTTTTTATTTTCAAGCGATTTTTCAAGAAGGGAACATGGACACCCTCGTAACCCCCCTATAAATCATTGCCTGCGATGCGATTGGGATTACCGTTTATTAATTGTCCGACGAACCGCAACAGCTGCCTTGCGTTTCAAGAATGTCCATAGTATCTATATTTATACAAAGCTAACACGGGTCATTTGCACTGCGGACTAGGCGTCAGAAACTAGGTCTAAAGATCCATATCAGGGCAAACAATTTGTTCTCAGACAGCTAATAAGGACAACTCACTTGTGAGTACACAAGAGGGGCTCCATTGTACGACGCGTCAGTAGGGTTGCTTGAGGCAACACCAGGCTCATTAGACACAATTGCCGCGCGAAATCCAAGATGATCAGCCACCCAATGCACAATCCTATAGCGGCCGTCTGCTCCACGGAAACCGTATGAGCCTCGGCGTTCACCAGCCGCATTACCCGATTCTCGGCGGAACTGTCCGCCACCGAGGCCATCGTCAATGTCGTAGCCGAAATTGAAGTTGCCACGGCCCTACGTACGCAATTTGCGAACGTATCAATTGCGTACTTCGATTTATTGAGCATTCACATTTTTGCTGATACGCAATTAAATGCGGGTCTTATCTTGTTTCATATTGAAAACGTGAGTCTCATATAGTTGTTACCGATCTTAATAGACAGCATGCTTGTTAGTTTGGTCACAGTTTTATTGAGAGAAGCATTTTCAGTCGTAGAAACACGAATCGTAGTCCGTTCATTAATTCGGTTAGCCGTTTCACCTTGGCAGCGGGAATCCATATAAGAGAACATATCAATTCTCTGAGCTTCAATGACAAAAAGTAGATACGTAATCTGATATAAGGATTCAGAACTATGAAAGGCTGAAACTGACTCATTCTCTACTTACGCTCAAATGAATTAAACATCTTACAAGTAGTATAGCATCGTTTTTTTCTAAAACGAATAAAAATACCTGCTTTGATAAACTGCGCGATAAAAATAGAGTACAATGATTTTCAGCTCGAGTTATTAACAGGTACTAATTAGGACAATGGTTACACCTCACACCACGAATATTTTCAGCGTGAACTCCGTCTTCGCTTAAATGGTAATGTTTAATCGAATGAAGTTATAGCTGACGGCACATATACTGATCGACGTTACTTACGGAGGCTTTCTATGACTCGATATCTATCCTATTCCTAAACCGACCCTCGTCTTACCGGATTTTGAACAAAGACTCCTATACTATAGACAAATATATATACCAGTAGTTATATATATATTTTTTGATTTCAAATAAAATAATGATGATGACGCATTGGACCATTATTCACAGTAGACTTGTTCTTTCGCTTTTCGCTAAGAAACGTCCCCGGCTCAAAAGATTTATGGCGCGAAGTTGTAGCACTTGGTCGGACATGGCCAAGGCGCGCGACAAACTGATAAAGCCTGCGATCACGCCTCTCCTCCTTTTGATGATGCCGTCGGACAGATCACCTTTCCAGGCGATAGATATATATATAGATAACTAATATACTTGACGGCACCATCTGGGATCAAATACCAGTCTCTACAGGTGTTTCGACTAAAGCAAATAGCTATTTTTCAAGTATCTATGATTACTGCATTGTAATGGCGGTACTTACAAGTAACGTGTTTTTCTTAACTATTTGCAATGACGTAAACAATTCTAAATTATATCATACTGAAGTCTTTAGATAATGTCTCAAAAGGAGCCCAGTTTAGCTGATGCCAATTATCGGTTTCAACTTCGTACTAACCTGTTCAATGAGAGATCAGAAACTGGTTATTATTTTCTTTTTTCCAAAAAGCTGTTCACAATAATAACCTTCTTTAATCATAGGGATTATTCAATATTAACACTAAACCTACCGATTGCTAACCGATCCTTAAAAAACTTGGCGTTATAATAACTAGACCCAGATTTTCAGCGGTATGAAATTCGACGGCGACGTAATAACATTTAGATACATAAACTTCTAGAAAATTTTGCGAGAGTGACCGCTAGTAGTATGTTTATGTTTAATGTGTAGGTTTAATATTGATTTAGATGATTTAGGATTCTGCCGCATCAAAAACACAGTTGAGGTTACTTGAAACGCGTTTAATTTTCATATAAAATATCGTAATATCTTTTCGAGACTGATATGGTTGCGTTCACTTCTTAGTTCTCTATGCGGTACAGAAGGAATGGTTTTGTGGTGAAGACTTTCTGTCGCTGTGCATTTGTTGCTTAAGGCAGCATGAATGATACAGTAAGCAGTATATAGATAAACTAGAACCCTATCGATGTTGTCCATTTTTTAACTAGATACTGTGTTTTTTTTTTCGTCTTTTATAAAACTTCGCACGATTTTTATTGCGTAAACATGGCACCCGAAACAAAAGCATCAATCTGTGAATTATACTTTGTTTCTCATGTTTCCCTCCTTCTGCCACTTACTACTGCTATCAGTTCTTTATACGCTACTAAATGTGTGCTGTAGCGTTCTCAAGAAAACCGTCAAAGAAGGAGTTCGCCTTTAACATTGATGCTGATAAGAGATGCTTTAGCATCTTGTCATTGTTTCTGTCGTACGTTGTGTGAAGTCTATGCTGTTTTCGGTCTTTGTTAACTTTATTATGGGTCACTTTCGATAGAACCTATTTCTCATTTGAAGCAGAACAATTTTAGCCAGTGTCAGAATGAATCAGCAAAATGATCGCGAACTAGCTGATCTTCTTCGTTCTTCTCCTTCTTCTTTGCTTCTGAGCGCCAGCGACAAAAAACTGGTTCTTCTATTCAACGATAGGTGTTCGATGTTATGCGGTGACTGTGATGCCGACTCCCTGGCCGTGTGTTTTATCACGTGTGTGTCTATTTGCTGTTGTTCAACTTGACGTTTTGCTTTCTTTATTGATTTCGTTCGAAGTAAGAGATATAAGAAATAGATAGAGTAATGTCTATTTCAGCAAAACAATTATCGTTCCACTCTCCATTTGCGCTCTGGCCATACGATGCATACTCGATGTGTCTGTCGTCTCGACGTGTGGGAAATGGAGAATCGCACGAAGATTAATATTTTCTCGTGCATAGATTGTGTGTGATGAATATTGGGCTGGTCGAAGTATACCAAAGTCCAATAGGTGTTTGGCGTATTTCAGAAGAAATGAGATGATTTGGTCTCATAATTAACTTAGTATATATAATAGCATTCAATGAAAAGTGTCGTTATTATCACTGTTATTCAAATAACCTATTGAAGACAACGAAGCTGCACCATCATGTCATACGTACGTCTTCCGATCGGAAGTTCCTGGAGTGTGGAGTTCTATAATTGCTTTCATGAATCCGTGACGTATCCTGTGCCGTTACATGGCCAGGCCTCAATAACATGAGAAAAGCGTAGAGTATGACAGCCGACCACAGTATCGAATAACTCTGAAACACAGTTTGTAGCAGTAACATAGTTATTACCTAATAACATAGACCACTAGCCGTTGCCGCATAAGCTAGCTATTTAGAAATCCCTGCGAATAGTAAACATCTACATAAATTATATGTGTGATAATAGAGCGACAACGCTTTGAATTTTGTTTGTATAGCCAAATATCTACAAACTAATTAATGACTCCTCCGGGGTCGTTTCATTGTATCTAGTACTGTCTCATATCGATACGCGATTTTTCATCACCCTTTCTAGTTTCCGTTCATCCACATCTTTCATTTGTCTGGATTTATCGCTGTCTCATTCATATCTATCGACATTTCCACTGACATTTTGAAGCACTTCTATCGCCTTCTACTGAGACAAAACAACATACAACATAGACGTAGTTGTGGTTAGTTGTAGAAATTTGTTATCGTTGCATGGGTTATGTCTTTGGAATGTCAAAATGTAATGTTATATGGCTCTATTTCGAAATTCGCTTCCGTCAAAAGAGCATGTAAACGTCACTAACTAAACGTGAACAAAGGGTGTATTTACTATTTTGTAATAATCCTTATGGCTGTCGTACTAAAACGTTCCTCATAGACGTTTCTCTGAAGTCGATGGGAAACTTTTACTCTAATCATTCGTTCGTTCGTTCGTCGACGATCACAGTTTATGCTATTTTTGCAGGCAAGAGATTGCATGGGCTGATATCGTCGCAGAAGTCATCAACCGCATCTTTACATGGATGCGTGCCAAGCACGAACGGTCAATTCCAGCGCGTACAGCATCCTCATTTTCGACCGACAGATCTCTCCGGCAACTTCTCTAAATCTCGCCCTCTCTACCCCCTCCTTCCCTCTCCCAGCCGTCTCTTTTGGTATAGATTTAAGTAACTGGTAGGAAATCTGTCGTAAGACGTCTCCAAGACACACAATGTGTGGGTCCGAAGCAGAACGCAGGGGGACGAGCAGTCGGGGAATTATTCTTCACGAAATTTATCCACGAAACAGATATTATATTTCCTGGAGTAATCCCCGGATCAATTCAAGACTCCTGTCCCAAAAATATACTAAACCTACGTGCTGCTCCAATAAACAAGTCCTGTTGGTTTGTCATCACGAAACGCCTGTATTCGTTCAGCTTACATTATCATGTTGTCACGGCTGACATGAGTACATGTACGTTGGTTAGGTGATTCAGGTGAAAAATTTTTGGCTAAAGCTATTTTGTTTGTTATAAATAGGCTTTTTATGATGTAATCGACGTAAGCTATACAATAAACTGACTCCGTACAAAGTAGCCAATTTTCATGAACCGACGTTTAAGAGGCGCTCGAAGTTCACGGTGTTTTTAATATTAGATTCATGATAATTTGTAATGGCTTTCTAAAAATTCACATACGAATCTAATTTTGCCGCTGGCGAATTTCACCAGTAAGTGAATTTTGTGGGCACCATAAAACCCAAACTGACTTTCTGTATTACAAATTTAGCAAACGGCGGAACGCATACCTGCTTTAACCTCTGCGTACTTGATCGCCTCGGGCAGGGAATTATTCGATCTTCACCAAATCCTGCCGCGTATTTTTCCATCAACGGAGTCTAAATTCTTCGGTGCCGAAGGAACCGCCCAACAATGAAATATTGATTGTACGAAGCGCTTTGTACGAACGCAAATTTAGCCCAACATTTCCCAACGAATTTTCTGGAGGTAGGTTTTGTCTAGTAAGCTGTGAGTAAGACTTTACAAGCAATGCGTATCGTTTCAGGTTGTTTAGGTTTGATACTAGGTGTACGCACACTTCGTTCTATAAGAACGGTTACACGTCTGAAGCAAACGGCGGCACTGAACATAAAACTCAAAAGATTTGTTATTCAGTCAATCGATTATATCTACCAATATTTGTAAACCTTGAAGCTTTTCGGCATCAAATTATTTCTTTTGTTTTTTTACATTGAGGATTTTTTGGGCTCCGTTAAACGGTGAGTGGCCTTTATTGGTCGTCGATTGCTACTGACGTAGCTATATGTTTACTGGATGCAGCTTTATAATGTACCTGAGGAACTGCGCAAAGTCTATTTTGTGGATTAAAGCGCACATATCATTGAACATATCTTCTCCAAATATGAAAAATTATCGTAGAGCATAGCGTATTAATAAAATGAGCATCTGAAATGTTCTGTGGCCGGTGCTCACGAACCCATGTAATAACGATACTTCCGATCTGTAGACTGCGCGAAGAGTATTCGAAACCAAAAAAGTACGATTTAATCTTCCTAGATAAGCGTTTATTCTAATATTAAATGTGTATAAGTTTGTATAGAAAACTAGAGGTGGATTGTCATCGGAAGAGTATTTACTAGAATTGGAAAGCAGTTTTCAAGGTAACACCAACAGTTTAGTACGTCAGTTTCATTATAATACACATATACTATTTATTATAACAATATTAATAGCAGAAATAATAAGTATGTAAACACAAAAATAAAAAAAACACGGAAAATAAAATATAATGTTATTTTAAATTAACTAATTTTTTAAAGATAATTCTTTTTTTAGTCAAATAGTCACAAAAGTATGACCAAAAAAAAATTCGTCTTTTTTTTTTTTTGTAAACTTTGGTTTTGGAATTGTTTCGAAATTTGGTAAACAGCTCTGTACGGGATATCTTTTCTCGGTTCACGTTCTTCAACCGACCTATTTTATCCTTTGACGATTTGGTTAGTCCACGCACAACTTCAAAAATACTCTGTTCTCTCTGCTATGGTTCACTCTTGCCTAAATACCGAACTCTCACGCTGAATTTCGCGGACTGCGTCTTATAAAAAATGTATAGATTCAGATTACTTAGATTTTTTAAATGACCAGTTGTCTAGCAAGCTAGAGAGTTCATTACGCCACTCAGGTCAATTGAAATTAGTAATTTTTCTAGTGGAATTGAAAAAGCGACTATAAGGATGAAATTTCGATATAAGGATGCGAATAAGGATCGATGTATATAATAGATATTTTAAGAGGAAAATTATTTGACCGAATAGATCCAGATCCGTATGATAGAAAACTTTGTTAGTATTGCAATATCTCAGATTAACAGATCACTATTTTATCTTGCAACTGATAGGTTCCAGTCAATTCATCACACACACAGAGAGTAGCCATTACTTGAGGTGGATTATGACTTCTACCGCAGTACTTCACTTATACAGCATATCTTTTACTGATAACCATCACAGGATCCGCACCGGAATTTTGACTCAGCCTTTTTATTTTTAGCTTCCAATGGCTCTAAGATGATGCGCTGTTTGTAAGCGATATACTGACAGAGTACTGCCGCAGCCGGAATTAATTTATTTAATCTTAAATAACCTTAGATACGGCAGATAAATAATGTTAGATAAATTATATAATACTTTGTTACTAAATTATATAATAATAGTACTGACAACAAGTTGCCACACCTATCCAAGATGGTTCTGCCAAAATGCCAAACAATACAAGATTAATGTTAAACAGCAAGGTAAAATTTGAAGGATCAACTCAATCCATTCACGGTAGGGTAAGGCGATGTGCCGTAGATGCATTTGCAGAATATGTCTTATTACATATACTATGATGCGAGCAAGACTCTTTTGGATTAAGATTACGGGAAAAAGCATATCCTATGATCAATTCTAGGTAAGAGCTAGTGAGAAACTCTAACGATACCACGAAAAACTATATAAGACACATCTGTTAACAGAAGTGTACATGCATCATATTCTGCCTTGCATTTGTCTGCTTTATAGAATGTATGTAATCACGTTTCCTTCCACTTACCTTCATCGTTGTGCCAGGTATAATCCTATCCCCTTATTGATGTTAGATAAGTTTAAGGCTTATCCTCTGAGTAGATGCAACCACAAAAAATCTTCAGTTTTTGTAAAGTAGGCGGAGTCCGTTGATAGTATAGGACTTGTCTGTTTTTACGCTTTTTGAAACACTGCACCTAAACTTAAACCGAAGGCTGGATTGCCGTTTTCGTTTGCCGCAAGTGCAGTATTCTAGCAGAACTGATTGAAGTGTGTAGCTTCGCAATGAATCGAGAAGGCCCCAATAGGACGAGGGCAAATTCGGCGCTGTGGGGTGGCTTCATCTTCCACTTCCACCCATAGCCGACAAAACCGTGAGACATTCATTGTGCCGTCGCCTCGTAGTAGATTGTACGAAAAGTCATCCCTCTTTCCCTGCGTACCAGTCTGTCTAAACAGAAAAGAAATGGTTCCCCACGTGATACACGGCAGTTCCGTACGAATCTCCTCTGCCCGCCGTAGCATACGAAAACAGTGTTTGCGAAGTTTGCACTGTACATCTTAGAATCGTCGCATAAATCAACATATACTGAAACATATACGTATGCAGTGAAGTGCTAACGTAGCTGCGATTGCGTCTGGGACAGGGGAACTCGAGACTGGCTATGGGAGCAAAAATGGGCTAGGAGAGCTGCGCAGATGGGTTGAATTTTTCAGTCTGTGAATACCGTTTTTGTTGCTATTAGGACTAGCCTACAGAAAAAAAAACGGTCTCTGTAGTAACACAAAGATAATTTTGCTTTTATACTTTGAACCGTAAGCTCATTGTTAACAGCATGTCTACACATGAAAAGTTTTTTTTTGCCAAACGGCCCAAGTTTACTTTAACGAAAATCAGAGGAATCGACTTTTTAAATAAGGAACAAACAATAGACCCACTGTAGCCCGCTTATTCTAGAACTACTAACTAGTTCAGCTACTCAGTAAAAGTGTATTTTGAAGCTGAGTTCAACTAATCTGCCATAGTCACGCCTTATCGCGTAGTTCCCGCAACAGTGGTTGGGTGTCAATGGATTTAAACACTTTCGCAGGCCAAACCCTGATTTGCTTATGCTGTTTGTACTATGTTTAAATGACTTTTTGAAGTGGATTAGACTTGCAAGTTCTCTGAAAAATGGTATTCCGGTTGTCGAAAAGATACCAAAAACATGCAAGAGGTATATATAACTAAAAAACAAGGTAAATTGAAATAAACCTTTTTACGTATAAAGCCCAACACTTCTCTAGATTTGTTTTTAGCGAATTCTGAGAAAGCTTATTCCGAATTTTGTCGAGATATTTTCTCAGGATAACCTAAATATTGAAAATAGATTTAGCAGGATGTTAACGAATGCAGAAGATACGACATTACAGCTCTACAAATTACCCACAGATTGATTATCAGGCCTATTCTTAGATCTTACTAAGCGCTTTCATGTCTTGACGGAGACAGAAACCTTAACGACAAACAGTTAATATAGACGTTATTGTTACGCAGTAAAATCTCGATAGTGACCTGCTTGAATTATTTTTGGGTTCGTAAAAAGAATATAGCGTTGATAAAGTAGGATTTCTGTGAAGTTTTA
This sequence comes from Varroa destructor, assembly GCF_002443255.2. Lineage (NCBI taxonomy): Eukaryota > Metazoa > Arthropoda > Arachnida > Mesostigmata > Varroidae > Varroa > Varroa destructor. The sequence continues at coordinate 26,820,023 of NW_019211456.1, read as the reverse complement.
CGCATTCAGGTCGTTTCCAGTGGAGCGAAACTTAAATCAAGAGATGAAAACGTAAAAGATGCATGTTTATTTGGGTTCACAAGATTGCCCTTATCGTTCGTCGGCCGTACCAAAAATTACTATTTCATATAATATGAACGAACATTAGGTTAGTTTCATTATCCGTTTGATTACCGTACATTTTTTGTCGGCGGTCCACATCATGAGGTGATTTTCTGTTGAACAAATCAGGTTACTGAACTGTTTTCTATCAGCGTTTACTATTGTTGCTTTCGAAATACGAAACCTCAATGATGACATAGGGTTTTATATACGCCTATTTCGAATCTGTTATAGGCACATATAGCGTTAACGCATATTCGTTGCGTAGGTGTTTAATGACCGATAGCAGATTATCACTCTATCGAAAGTCCACGAAGCGTTGAATCACAGAAATGTTTGTTGGCTACAAAGCAGAACGTCAAAATACAATAAAATTATTTCATATAATTCGCGGCTGACCATCTTGGCGGCGCTTCGTGTTCGTCACTGATAAAAGCCGAATTGAAACTTATTGGGTCAAAAAATTAAAAAAAAAAAACCCTTTGACAGCGGGATAACAAATGAGCAGTCAAACATGCGCATCGTAAAGCATTACGCTTGACAATAGAAGCGGTAATAGAAGACGATGAATTTCAGCGTACTATGTTTTCGAAGAAAAACCTGTTTTCTAATCTTGAATTATCACTACCGACCTAAACTGAATCTTTATCCGATTCATGTAGTGAAAAGTGTTTACTATGAAGTGGACAGCGGACTGTAGAGTCAAGGTTGACTTTCTCTGCCTCGTTGTCGATATATCTACAATGTACTACTGCTACCTGTTCTAAGTGAGCATCACGCCTCTTCCGGTAATTGCTGCAGTCCAGCTTCGTTCATGTCGTGCGCATGACATTGGTGATGAACATCGGCATTCTCTAGTCCTATGTGCAGAATCCTGACTACGTTGCAGGTTGTATGCCAGCCTGTTCAAGTAGTGAAGCTCGATTGCGGTGGACTCGTGATCATCCTCGTGCTGATTGACAGGTGCGGGCGCTGAAAGATGACATTGTGAAATGCAACGATGACAGGCTAGCGTGCTGGAGGTGAGGTTTGCATGTGTCATTTGCATGTGTTCCGACGGATCGGTATCCATTGAGCTGGGCTTGTCCATAATAGGCGTATTGGCTTTTGGGGAAGGCTGAGAGGTCTTCAAAAAAGGGCAGTCTGATACTACGGAGGACTCGTTTCTATCCAGTAAGCCAGTAAGGAAAGTGTTCTGGTCTTTTTCAGAAATTTCATATCTAACTGAAGGCGCAATCGATTGGGGCACTTGCTGTTGACCGTAGTTTTCCGCCATTTTTGTCCCACGGACAAGCCTTGCTGTTAGTACCACGGCAGTCGTTTGAGTAAACATTCGTCTGACATTGGATTTTTATACCTATGCAGTTCCTGTGAGGGTAATAATGGATCGAGCTGTAGCGTCGACAACAATGCTTTGTTTTATTTATTATTAGAAGTCCGAACAGGGCGCTAAAGTCGATCGAGAATACCACTATCGATTTAGTGAATTCGAGTTCACGATAACAATGTACATTGCTATAGACAGATATCGAATAACATTCCAAATGTTCTTGCAGTCGGACAAAAACACAAATCTTGGCTCAGGTATTCATTTATATTGTAAAATTATATTAACTTCCACTCTTTACAACAGCATAGGCCATTCCATAAATGCAATGGATATGATAAAAGACTAGCATAGCAATGAATCGAGCTAAGTTCGAACTTTTCGGACAATTCAATTCCAAATAAGTAGTTTTTATTTTTATGATCAACTGAAATATTATCGGGCATTCATTTCGTTTCGTGAAAGGTGTAATGATTCTCATAATTAATTTTTCTTACCCATCACTTTTAAATGGTATTCACAGAAAAAGTTAACTTGTAAGGTTCTGACGGCATATCGTTTACGCTCTAACCTATGCACTAACACGGAGTTCGAAGACTTTCCCGGACATTAGGCCGACATTAGGGGTTACATATATTTGTTGCACTTGGCGACCTTCGCAAAGACCAATAATAACTTTCATTTTTGGCCTAATAATCTGCGTATAGGTGAGGCCTTACGTTCAATCGACATCAGTTGCAACGAATCTATAACGAACGTTTTTCTTTGGTGTATGCTTCGGGAGAGCATCTAAGAGATCAGAAGATAAGTCTGTCGCACATCTCCTAAATAATAGCGTCAATGTTTTTTATGTTCACCCAGGAATGTAGCCAACTGAACAAAACACTGTTGAATGTTTTTAGAGTGTTTCCAATACGTGTTTATAGTATAATAATAATAAAGAAATTGTTTATAGCGCATTGGTAATATAAGATTTAAGGATATCCAAAGGTTTGTCTGCACATTGAATCGCCTAAAATAAATCTCTCGTTAAAACCTTACTTATTTCGGACGTGGCTACACGAACTTTTGGCTCGTATGGAAGAGACATTACTACGACGTGTGTGTATTACATGCAGTATAAACTTTGGTTTCTACCTGGAGCCGCATTGCGTAAGACATTTTACATTGTAATTAGGGCTATTTTACGACAGAGTTTTTACATAATGTTGACAGAATTAACTAACAATTTATATCCTATGTATATGCTTTCAAATCTCTCTCATGAACTCTGATACAGAGCTGAGTGCTCGAACCTCGTCAGGGTGCCAAGCGAACGGTAAGCGGCAGGCATAAATACTATTACAGATTCGTCAGTCACCAACGTAATTTCAAACCTGGCAGAGTGGAAGTTATAGCTTCTGACGACGGGGCTACAAGGGAAAGAGATGTCCTAAATAATAAGACTGCGATTGTAAACGTTTGGGGGATGTTTACCCAAAACGCCAATCTTCTTCAGTCAACTTAACCGCAATAGAAACGGCGCCTGAGTAGTCAAACGAGTTGGTCAGTTTTCGTTCCGGTGAGGATTTATCAACCAGTATCAGATGATCGGGCATAAGAGGAGTTTAGTCCTACCATGCGTGACGCGTTGTGTATCGAAAGAAAATGAAATAGTACAAGTGTCGCATTAATCACAGGACCAAGTACTGCACAGGCTTGAGTAAACTCCTCGACAGCGGTCTGTATATCATGAGCTATCCTAGCATGCTCGATCCGATCGAAGCACCGAGATGTCATTCGCGTTAACGATAGTTCCATGGATGTCATCTTCTGAGATCTTAAACAGTTTACAATGAAGGATGAATATGTAAGGCCCTAGAACCAATACGTAAGCTGACTTTCTTACTTTTCAATGTTGACCTCCTTCGTACTGCCACATTTCTTTCATATGTTTACCATTTCCATTTTATTAATGCCCATGTACTCGCCAGCCAGCTTCGACTTGATACGCCTGCTATTCTTTCTTCTCATTTAATTAAAGAGGTATTAGACCTAAAATTCGTGTTCTATAGCCACACATTCTTTAGGTGGTTCTCCTAATAAAGCAGTTTTAGGGGTACTTTTTATGCGCTCTCACGACGCACGTTATCTTACAAGACCCGTCTGGCGTTTACAGCAAAGGCTCCTTATTTCTCTACGCAAAACTTATGTTTTTTCTACTCTATTAAGTCGAAATTCATTATAGCTATAAGACTGATCGTCACGTTTTGTTGATGTTTAGCATAAAAGAAAAATATTATTTGGCATTTTCGCAAAATTCTGAAGTGACAATTCGAGTACCCGTCCTATTAACTAAGGACGGCTATAATCTAACGATAGCTTCTTCGGACTGACAATGCAATCCATCTATTTCTTATATAACCTCAAAAATTATCCGTATCTTCTGTCGACTGACTATGTCTCCACGAAGCGTATACAAAATTCAATTCCGAACACTAGGACGACAAGACGTCCGCCGCCAAACAGTCCGCATCTTGTTGCGCCTAGCACGTGCACATAAACACATATATACCCTATAGATTAGTAGAAAACCAATTCACTGTAGTTTACACAGCAACAGCGCAGAGACCACGGTACCGCATCGATGTTATTACAGATATTAGGCAAACTGCTATGGTGGATTAGCCAGATGGAATTGTCCAAATGGATATAATTGTCTTCTTTTCTTAAGCTGGCTACGCTTGAGCTGCGGGGGAAAAACTGGCGAAGGGGGTAGGGTGCATTGGAATGACTAAAATTATACTGTGCCGTTTGGGTTCAGAAGGTTTTCGGCCATACTTTATCTTTAGGTAGAAGTCAAAAGATCGTTCACAAAACGAAGACGATTGCCACGAAAATGTTATTACTATATGTCTTGATAAACGGATGCATATGAAGATCTGTCTAATTGGCGCATTTACCTTAATTGTGGTTTACCTGACTTACTGAAGCATAATGATAATAATCGCAAACGGCTAGATCGTTCTTGTATCCGGTCAATGATCCGTTTCCATCGATCACCCAAGTGATGTCATTTTGCGACTAAGCTATATTATTGTTAAGGAGGCCCCTGATTTAACACGATCGAAATTATATATTGTGTACCCTTACGTTGTCGTTTTTAACACTGAAATGTATCATCTTTTCTGCCATTGTCCCAACACGACTAAAGTTGACCTTTTCTCACCGCTAAAAATAACCGCGGTGCTTGCTGTGGAACCTGCTGTGCTCTAAAGACGCGATAATTACCGCTAGATGAGGGCGCATAATTACCCATATAATAATTATTATTATTATCGGTATTATTATTATAATCTGTGTGTCAGGAAAAAAGCGATGTAGAGTAACCTAATGTAACGTAAACAAAACAATCTATCTGCAGGACCTACTTGCCAATTTGGCTAAATTACTAGAATCAGTAAAATATACAGCAGCGGGTCAATAGCTTTGCCCAAACGAGCCAATGAGTTTCGATTAACGCATTCAGATGCATACAAATAGTAATCATGTTACTATACTGGTTGACGAGGCCTTGACGTTTTATCCCTGAAAGACGTCCACAGATTGGCAAGACGGAACGCCGGCTAAAAATTATGGAGTTATTGGCAGGATTTTTTTCAAAGTGGGATTCAAATCATCATTTGTCCAACGCTATGGGACGTCGATCTTTAACAAAGATACGTGGTTGTGTACGATGATAGTAATAATTTATAATAACTTGTCTGAAACAATGCGAATTTTCGTTCACATTGCTAGTTAGCTGTGCTCGACCAAGGTATCTTCGTACATTGATATACAGTAAGTAACAGACTGGGCTTTTTCCTTCAGTGGGCACTTGTATAATCCTGATGGGCACAAAGGACACTATTGGTATGTTCCTGTTATTTAGCTAAACGGCTAAATTTAATACACTTAATCTCAAAATAACGATCCGCCATTTCGTTTATGGCTTGACGCCGTCAGGTTACTTGATACAGTTTTCTGGGCTCGATATCATCTGGAAAGTCTTAAAATATCCCGTTCCAATGTAAGTTCTACAGTGTTATGACTGTCATTGCAGAGCACTTACCTTTTTTGCTACCTTACTGTAGTATAGATTGTTTGCTTTAGTTAAATGATCAAATAATGCTTTTTCATGTTTACGTTCGGCATTGTTTTCCTCGTTGCTATCACAACGGCGCTCACCTCTATCACCTTTTGCCTTTTTAACAGAAGTATCATAGAAACTGATGCTCGAAGTTAAATATTGTCATATCGCTGGATACAACGGCTCGGCTGATACAGAAACGAGCGGCTGAAAATTGTCGATCGAGTTTCCGATGAACGAGACAGCAACCGGCATACAGTGAGTGACTGAATAGCACTGATGTACCGATAGCACATCGGCAGGACGAACAATGTATAGAAGAAGCAGGCAAAGAGTATATATATATATATGTATACTCTTTGTTCTGTACAGACAGCACATAGAACATTGACAATCATCACAAAGCCGTTATAAAAGTCAGCACCACATTACCCCATCGATAATGATCATGCGCCGCCGCGATTAGCGACAAACGGCATCGCCGCATCACGAAACAGCAGCAGCAATCCGAGACAGCTTTTACGTCTTTGAAGGTGGCTGGTGATGAGCGTGTTAGCAGAGGGCATAAACAATAACAGGGGCGACTGCCGGTAACACGGTTTGCGTATCGAAGTTATCAAATACCCAGAGGATGGCCCAGGGGTTCGATTCTCTGTTTACCTAACGCACAAAATTGACACGTATCATCTGACAAGTGATGTTTTACTATGATATAGTGCTCATACGCATATATATTGTATGCATATATATATATATTGTCATATATAGTAGCCCTTCTTGGAGAGGCAATAGATATGAAACCGTGCCATGCTTAGATGCATTGTGTCAATTATAATCAATCATAATCAATGTCTCAGCCTATATTAATATTATTGCGAATATTTGTGGACTACGGCATATTATACACAAACAGACCTATCTGGGTTGTCTATAGGCAATTACGATTTCGTCTGATATATTGCATTTTTTGCGATTCATCTGTTTCTTAACAAGAACTTGAGAAACGGTGAAACTTGGGTCGTAAATTAGAACCTTCGTGTTGACGATCCGTTCTTTTTATTCTAAGTTGCTTACTCGATCTCAAACTTTTTCTTGTAGTTTTATGGCTAATATTTGTACGTCAGCCAAACGTTTCATTTCTCGGAAGCGCCCGGGTAATCGCCACAAAGTTTACGAACGGCAAGGAAACAGGCAACGAGTCTTAACTTGCAAATGATTTTCGCAGGGTTAGTGAACGATAACGGATCGATAACACGGCACATTTTTACTCGTATATCTGTACACTTATACCAAATAAAGATACATTCGATATCAACTAGTAGATTACAGGGTATATATCCTTCCAGTACGTCAAGAGTACGTAATGAGTCTTAGATTACGTTGTATAGAAACTTGGAATCTATCCGAATGAGTATCCCGCTTCATCTTCTAGTTTACATTTTTAGTCGTATGCTTATTCTGTGCACGCAAATAAAGGCCAATTTTTACCTAAGAATCAAACGTTTTACTCAATTTCTTTCATTGCAAACCTTTCCTTTCCATAGGTGAGGCTGTTCTGGCAACATCGACTGCTAAGTCATTGCGGTGCTAATCATTTATTCAACGGTGTTTTTATGCAAATTTGTTTCGTATGCCTGACAGATACAAAATAATTGTAAGCTCTTATACGTGGTACACGGATGCTTCTAGCTTCCAACACAAAAAGACTCGGACTGACTATAGCTATTTTAACTTTATGAGCAAGACGGCAGTCCAACGAATGAGCTACTGCATTTCATCTGGTTTTCAAGTTTGAATCATGTTTAGCGGGTTCGGCAACCTTCGTATGTTCGGGTCGGCCTCCATTCAAATTCGTATTTAGAACGATGTGTCCTAAATATTGCGTTTTTTCGCTCGTATAATTCATTTGGTTGCAGTCCATATAAACTTATGCTTTAAACAGACATTCTTTCAAATAATAACCAGACACGAATCGAATCCCTTGTCAAGCATCAAAAAACCAGTCAATAGATTGTATCTAACCATCTAAAGGACTTCTATTTAATATATTTTGAACTGCAAGGGGACGCGCGTACATTCCGTGGCCATTATAAATAACGAGGAATGACCGATTTTTCAAAATCAGCGCAGGACACATACATTCTGCACGTAATCTCCAATGTCATCCGTTTGTGGCGCGATATCTGTTTGGCAAATATCCCATTAATATGCATAATCATGCTAGTAAACAGTGCCGCTAAAGGTCATATTTTGAATATTTAATAGTGAAGAGAGGGGCAACACTCGCTGACTGAATCCCAAGTGATGTAGTCAACTGTATGTAAAAAATTTAATTGGGCTCGTTTGCCCATGCCATCTCCGCTCTGCAATGAACGAATGACCTATAAAGTGCATTTGTTAGGTAGGATACTCTACATTTCAGCCACACTTGACCTAATCACTAAGTACGTAGAACTGATTTATATAAACTATCAAGGAATAAGGCCTCCTGAATAGTGTTAATAGATATTATTTACAACTTAAAAGTTTAGAACACTGTAGAGCATTAGGCTGTGCCTAGTCATTTTTATAACGTATTAGACTGATTCAAGCTGTAGCACAGCGGTTTGCTAAAATTTTTCCTTCTGACATAGTCCACCACACGACAAAATGGCACCATGACAAATTTATTTAAAATAATATCAGTCTGATAAAATATTATTTATATTTTCCATGATGAAGTTGACTAACGCCATGAAACAGACGCTTACAGCTTTACCTATAGCTGATAGGCTCCAGCGCCGGCTACATATCGATATTATCGACGATCTTTGGGACTAATTCTGAGTATATGTATTATTCGTAGAAAACGCAACGACGTTAATGTAGGCTAAATAACGTGCCTACACGTTATGACACAATCATTAACAGCAGACGCCAAGATTACTAGGATGGCGGTTAAATTTGAATTCGCTGATACCAGATTCATAGATGCCAAGTATCTATCTAAGCGTTCAAGCAGGCAGTTTGTCATACGCATAAACGGTAGTACCTTATATCGACTATGTCCTTTATGTATGTATGTATGTATTACTACCGTAGATACATACTTGAAAAATTTAATTATCATGTCGAAAACATACGATATTTCGAAAGGTTCGTACAGCACAAACTCGAAATTGCATGAACGCACTCGAAACGCATTAACATTGCAAGAACGCGATCTTGTAATCATATGGGTGCAAATATCATTACTCTTTTTCAGTTGCCTTCGAACAGGCGCATATCTACTGTGGGTGATAACATAGTATTTGCCTGTTTATCTTTTAAGGACACATTGCGATCTGAGCTTAACTCCGGACATAGATAGGCCTCGTTTTATGCTTGGAGCCAGCCGTCTGATGGAATATCTAACGGCGACACGGTTCATAGAAGCCGAGATGCATATTTATTAGCTTTTATTATTCGCTGTGAAATGCGATCTGAATATTTGTGCAGAAATGATTATGGCACGTATGTCTCAGACTTACAATGCCGCGTGGTCATTATCTGATGAGCAAAGTATCTAGGTCCGGCACCATTAGAACAGAAAGTGGTCAAAATTATATGAAACAATTACAAAACGCTAGTTTCATGATCCTGGGATTTTTGTTAGCTGTTTTCAAGGGCTAACATTGAGGTCTCTCAAACAATTTCGTATAATTATTTTCAAATGCCTAGTAACAGAAATATATTAAAGGCAAAGGTCTTAGAAGGCCGTCGTCAAAAACGGCAAGATTTGCTTTGTGCTTCATAGAACTACGTCACCTTTGTTTATTCAGTACTTGATTTAATAGAGAGGATTACAGTCATTCATGTCGTGTCCAAACTGTTGCATTATTATTATTATTATTAAAAGTATGTCGTTATGTCAGTGTTACAGTGTATTTAGAAGTACTGCTAGTAAAACCAATTGTATAAGTAGTGTGAATATCTATCGTAACGCAGCAGGAGCTTCTGATTTATTTATAAAAGGAAAATCGGCAATTTTCATTATTGTCCTAATGATCAACTAATACAAGCCGACAATCGGCATGCTTCATTATTAATTCATTCTCTAATTTAGAATATCGAATCGTTTACACGATTAGGGCTACTTTAAGTATGTGGCAATGGTAGCCATGATCATGGGACCATTGCGACCAGAAAGAAATATACAATACAGGTTTGCATTGCTTTTATTACTCTTAAGTCACAACATCATTTGAAAGCGTACATCTCGTTGGCGTTAACACAAATATTGATATGGTATAAGTTAATAGCAAAAAAAAAGAAACATGCACTTGGAAAATTATTTTTGTAGAACAGGCAAATCCAAACCTCAAAAGTCTGCTTTGAATGTGTTGTCACGGGCTGGGAAACATTCAGAAGCGTCGGAAGCCTGCAGTGCCATGTGTGGCTAAGTAGTACCGTCTTGTCTAAAAGTATTCGCTCGCTCGTTATGCGTACAGATAATAAAAACAAAAACTGCAATGCAGAAATAAACACCATAAATAAATGTTCTTATAAACATCAATACCTATCTGCCGTTTTCACGTTTTTTTTTTTCATTTTCTCAAACGCCTGCCACTAAGGGAAAATAATGACTTGATCTGAAATACGGTCCAGCTGCATGATAACTTGATTTGCGCAGATTAATTGTCCGCGCGCCATAAAATCGAATGTCTTCAGTCTTCTTCTGCCACTACTATGTGCCCTTATATCGTTGCTGCGTAAATTGTGTGAAATTACGCGTTGTTCATCAATTGCACAGCAGTGGCGAAGCAGGTACGACGCGAAAATAAAGCAAATAAGAAGAATTTCTCTATTATTCTATCTTTGTTGTCAGTATATTTATATTACATGTATGCATTTTTGCGTCTGACAGAGACGATAAAAGTGAAACTTGTTTCGATTACTTCAGTACGCTGCCTTGCTAATATTTGATACATTTACGCTTTATTAATTAGAGATAATCGAACTACAGCTTTGGCGTATCAGTGGACGACTAGATCTCATAATTGTTAGTTAATCAGTTGAAGATTTCCCTAAAAGCAGATGTACTAAAAAATATAACTTTAGGCAGAATGTTGTATTATTATCTAGTTTCAATGATTTCATTATTTAAGCATTTTTTACATAATTCAAAATTGAATTTTTGACAGTTATTTTGCGTGCAGCCGAACTGCTTCGGACTCTTCCGGCCGATCATTTTCAGCATGAGTTGATTTAGTGAGCTTGCTTATTGCCTAAATGCGAGTGATACTTCAAGATGCAGAGAAGCTGGTGCCGCAAGCAAATGCTAGCTCATTGTTAAAAAGTAGGAAAAAAAAAGAGACATTTTTACTCTGGAACGTACCTGTTGTAGGGCAAAGTATCTCTACACGTATTATCCATTTTATACCATGTTTCAACACTATCAAGAAAGGATAGACTGGCGTAGAGCGTTGTTGCAACACTGTAGGCAAATGGGTCTCCGTTTGGCCAATGCCTACGAGGGGTTATTTAGGGCTAAAAGCACGAAAATAAAAAAAAAAACGAAGAAACATTTGAAGTGATGTCATTGATATTTATTTGTGACATATTTTGAACGATTTCAAAATTCTGTCATGCTAACTAATTGAATCAGGATCGAACGATGCTTTCGTCTGAGATCGTATTGAATTAAAATTTATCGCGTTCTGTCTACTAAACGAAAAAATGCACAAACAAAAAGTGTGCACGTAACGACAAGTGGCATTATCTTACGGGAGTTAGAGATATTCGCCCCTGCCTTAATTTTTCCTATCCACTGCTAAATTTAGAGAGCAAACGAAAATGTATGCTTTGTGTTGAGCAGTACGGTCTGAAGTCCATACAGAATATTAAATGTAAGTAGAACACTGCTGACGGCGAGGTAACGCGACGTCACAGGAGTATAACACAATTTTCCAAATGTTTACAGAAATGTTCTCCATTTTGCAACCTATGTGTGGTATGGTGGGTTACCCGAATGGCTATCGCAAGCAGTGCTGGGCTCCTTAGCCTATAATAATTCGGAATGCGTATTTAACGAAAGCTTCTTGTCCTTTTTGAAACAGGGTTAATCAACTTTGTTGAAAAACAGATCCCACAGTACTAGCTTTATGCCAAAGGGCCTAACCCGTATTCAAAGTTTTATTTACTACTGATTCCAATAATCGAGATACTCATTGTGATATTATACTGACAGACAAAACTTTTAAATAGAATCAATAGTTTTCTATATAGAAATGTTCCATGGTAACTTCTCCGTCGGTACAACAATGCATACAGAAAGTGCTTATTTACTAGATCGAATTCTCCCGGACCTCTAGGCTGTTCTCCGGGGTTGTATGGATCTCGTATATATTCAATAATATAGAGTTTGCTTTCGGCGGCTATAGACCTTGTGGCAGCAGGACGGCAACCTTACACTGTGTACAGGTCACTTGCCTGTTGATTTCATGTGAAATAGGTTCTGCAAATATCGACGTTGTTTCCATCCAAGTTAGGCCTAGGAAGTATTATAACTACAAGCAGCTGCACTGATCGGACGAACAGCATCGTACTGTTAGGGGTAACTGGTCCAACGGCCGTCAATGATTATAGCCTTATAGACACATGGACACATCACTGCTTTTAGTCATATCGCTACATGGATAACAATATGAAATATGGCAATCTGTACATTAATTCGAATATGAGTGAACTAGTCACACACAAAGATAAGACGAAATAGTTTGGTCTTACAGGCTAGTTAATTACGTCCCTCTCTGTATGTATCTCTTGTAAGCAGTGGCCATAGAACACTGGATCGTCATCTTCGAGCATCTTCATGTAGATGTTGCCCCTTCGGCATCATAGTGTATAGACACACGAAAGATGCAGAGACGGTTCATTTGAACGCGTTAATCGATCACTGTTGAGATCAGCGGATAGCAAAACTGCAATTCAAATGCTATCGACCGACAGCACCAGAGGGGATCAGCCACAAAAAACATGCGAAAGACGTTACGATTCGATCAAAAAACGCCCATTTTTCTGAGAAGTTATTTGTAGAACTCCATCTATGTTTACAAATCTATTAATCAACTGCTTTTATTCTTCTTAAAACTATTTTCAGTGTTATTAAAGTGATAAAAATAATATAGCTATGGCGCAAACATTCATTAGGAGCGCAATGTTTTGCAGTCAGCTAAGTGTCGGAATGCCCCACGTGGCGGTCACACAAACCTCACAGCATAACGTAAGCAGAAATATTTTCTGTTCTCTATTTAGAAAATATAGCAAACATACGCAATAGATAGCAGAAAATACCGAGAATTATCAACTAAAGTAGCAACACCGGTTCGACGTTTGTTGAACCTAAAATCATTTGACGCCATATCGGTAGTTCGTAAAAGGGAAAGGATTAAATGCCCCGATTGAGGATTTGTTCGAAAATTCGTACTTTTCGAAAAAGCCGGCTGGAAAAAAGAAAAACGCGATTCAGTTTTCTGCTTCTGCATGAGACGAATAAAATTAAAAATTACGTTAACCTTGACTATAATCAACATTGCGTTAAGCATATGACAAACGTATTTATCGAAAACTCTCTTATCTCTTGTCTGGCCGTAATCCTATCTAATAGAAAACGGTAGATCTACACTATAACTGTATGAGTTCAGTAAAATACTATTATCATTAGGATAGTTTTTTAAAGGAACTGTAGCAACTGAGGTAGTTCAGGAGATCTTTTCCAGTGTCCTAAAAATCTACATGGCAGCACAAGTTGCTACCTTTGGAGTAAACGTTTTTCGTTATCCCTTACAGCTGCTTCCCGGACTGTAGAAGTTTTATGACGATAAAACAAATGGAGGATCATTGCGAATTGTGATCACTGACAAAGGTACCATTCAGACCACGGTCAGCATAAGTTAAAGCAACGAATAATATAACCAGAACAAATTCGAAGACTCATTTGGTAAATATTTACTGATCCCAAATGATGCTCATCCAGTACCATACTAATGCACTCAGACTTTACGGGATGCTTGTACAATTCAGCGGAGTGTATCTTTTGCCATATGCCCCGTCCTTTGAAAAATATTGAAAGCTCACACGGAATAAATCTGATGGGCTTCATTTACAATAAATAGTAATAATAACTTTGTTGACACAGGATAATAGATCATAGTTTTTGTTGTTATTACTATTATTTTACTGTACGATGAACTACTATTCTAAATTTTCATTTCGGGTAACTTTGACCTAAATAGTCGATTATTGACATATGAATCAGAAATGATAATGTAATTGTCGTAAAATTTATTAGGTCATAGCAAGTTCTTATCATATCCGGCGAATGCGGAAAATAACAGCCTACCGGCCCAGCCACACCGATGTTCCGAGACCATCGGTGTGGCTGGGCCGGTGGCTTTTTGCAAGCTAAGAAAACGAAACGACGGGATCGCGCTACGTCGGTTACGTAGTCTCAGCTGCTGCATCGTGGGCTAGGCACGCACATGAGCAGACAGTAAAAAGCGGCGAAAACGCTTCTCCCACTTATCTCTTCATTGACAATTGTAGGGCAGTATCGCATGCACGAGGGTAATCGCTCGAAATTGTCGAACAATAACGCTACCGATTTCATGTTGCAAATGAAGTAACAACAAGAGCGCGTTCTTTGGTATTATAACCCTATATGTTTCGAGTTTTCCTTCCGGTATCGCCGTTTGGCGTACCGTAAGGCTGGCTTCCACCGCGAAGCGAAACTCTGTCTGTGCTGGGATTCGAACCTATACCACAACGTCCCCTAAGATTACCAGGCAGATACTTTAAGTTATGGACTTCGTGTTAATACCCACAGTAGTTGGACCTACGCCAACCGCTTTCGCGTAGTGAAACTTGAAAGACTAAATATTGACAATAATGAAAGGAGCTTAATTTTCGACAAATATACTGCATGTACCGTACGAGGTCTAGAGTACTCAGCTGTAATAAATCGACTGCGTGGTCCCTGTATTTGTCTCTGAGAAGGTTCCTATTAAAACATATGTATTGGACTGTCAAATATTCGGAGCTCAACTTTTGGTAGATGTCAACGTTGACACCTTTAAAAAGGCTGATTTTAGTGCCAAAAATGGGAGTTACGTATCAACTTGTATTGGACAACCTAAATATCGCAACTATGCTTTACTTGCGCGTGTTGTCATTTAGTAAAGCATAATTTTCGGAATATAAACGGGTCCAATATTTTGTGCGTCATTGCAGCGGAGGGCTAACGACACCTGATCTGACAGTGTGATCCGTCACTGATTATATTACATTGCACTTGTCAGACTGCTATTAAAAATGAAGGCAGTTGATACCTATCTGGAATGTTTCGCTTGTATCACTATTAAGCAAAAGCGAATTTTCGTTTCTCAGTAACTGTTTGAACGATAGATATTTGATGATGCTTCATTTAGACGTAGAGTTGAACGACACGACTGGGAAAAAGCAGTATCGTACGAATATTGATGATGACGCCATTCAAGTGTTCCCATTTAATCATCTTTAAAGAGTCGGGAATATTCTACCCGCAAGCATTGGCAATCGAGTTTCTCCTTATTCTGTCCGCACATCGTAGGTTTTCTAACATTAGATATTCCATATATATATATATATATAGAAAGATAACGTCGTCGTCACTGATTTCCTATTACCAGACTCATTAAATAACTAGGCTAACGGATACACTAAACCTTTCTCGTACAGGCGAGCAAACGCAAATGTTTGCCCATTAGTTGTTCATTTTTCGCTGTAGTGCTGCCTTACCTCAGAATTTCGTATATTGGTCCTATGGGTTACTTCTCGTTTAGGTTTCACGTCCGCTATCGCCGTTTGGCATTGTTCTATCAGACGGATGCCTGGTTGACTGGCTGCCAGCAGAAGAGGTACTGTCTGTCTATAGCCAGGCTTGTGGTTATTTTTCCCAATAGGCTTACAGCGTTATCGGAACAAACATCTGTATTTTCGTTCAACTATCGGACTGTGCAACAGCTTCTTCTATGCGCTTGATCAGCATTGTCATGTGCGTGCACGCGTCGTTGTTACCTGCCTCATAATCAAGAAGCATACATGACGATGACTATTCTGCGATGGACGTCACTGATCTCTTTTAAGTAGGCGCCTATCTTGCGCCAATATGGGTTTAGTTGGTCCGTCTTGAGTAATAATAAAAAAAGGTTTGCGGAAACAAGGTTTATAGCTACAACAGATGTTTTCAGGATCAGGTCCTGCTGGTATTCAATTAATCAAAATGCTTTATTTGGACAGTCGAAATCGTACGTGCCGATAGTAGGAGTCCCACTTACGCGTAGGAGGGTTTCCTGACTGTCAACATACGTGTGTGAGTTTATAACTTTACATAATGGTAAATAGAAATAAGTGCTCTCAATGACGTATTCGTTATGTGACAATGCAGAAATGCCCAAATTGTCATTTCATAGCGTTAAGGCGCGTAAGTTCCGAACGAAGACATACGCAACTTATGACTTGATCAGTAATTTGCTTCCGATCCTATGAAGAGTACCAAAATGAACCGAATATTCACAGTACTAAGATGACTCCACACTGTAATTGGTATGCCCAAATATATAATTATAATCCGAATTAAGTCAATTTGTCGAATTACAGTAACATCGTACAATAAAACGGATTAGAAAATTTGATAGGGCTGAAAATCAGGACGACATGTTCTTCATTTGATATGTGGTCCCCAATTCTGTTTTACATTCTGCTGGTGGTTGTATGGTGAAGGTATACGTCTTTAAACATTGTTCTAAAATTATGCTAACACACGCTCCCGGAAGGCTAACAACTGTGAAACAAAGACACGGTCTGAATGAAAAGGTAATATATACCCCGTACCGCTCTAGTTTCCAAGTATAACAGGGGTTCCTTCAATCGACGGCTTTCCAGGGCAGG
This sequence comes from Varroa destructor, assembly GCF_002443255.2. NCBI lineage: Eukaryota > Metazoa > Arthropoda > Arachnida > Mesostigmata > Varroidae > Varroa > Varroa destructor. Next base: position 26,803,539 of record NW_019211456.1, on the reverse strand, counting down.
AGCCGCCGCACTTCTTCATTAAAAACTACAAACGGTTAAGTCACTTCAAAGTATAGTGGTATTAAAGGCACATCGAAGAAAAAATAATTAAAAAATCAGTTTCAAAGCTATATTATACAAAGTTGTTCATACATGAAAAAAATTGTGGTATCACCCCTTTAAATGTTGCCTCTTTAACTTTGTTAAAGGGTTCATTTCTAAAGAAAAGGTTTGCCGCATCATTATGCGGCGACAAGTACCGTTCACTAGTTAGATATAAAACGCTACGCTTACAAATGCTATTGCACATATTGTGTACCATCCCGTAGTCACTATTCAAGATAACTAAATATCTTACTCTTCTCTATCAGTCGATATGATGGAAGCCAAAAATATTGTGAAATACGTTTCCCAGCAGCAACTAACCTCTGTAAGTATATCAGGTCAGATATTTAACAGATATGCATGAAAGACATGCCCCAGGCTTTTTCTAATTGCGTAACTATGGATGTCGACTAACAGTATTAACTTAAGTATATGTAAGCCATTAGATCTCTTCGATTGGTTGCACTCAAGGGAAACCCTGGGCCGGCCACAGTTCGGAAGACTATTTGATGCGTATCCTGTTCTTCGTACTGCCTAATAAATATCGGAATCTGTGCGCGCTATTTCTGTAGTTTATCATATAAAGCATTAAAACTAATGGAGATGGATACCCTTCACGTTTCAATATTAGGCGCGAAACGAATTTCGCTCCTTGAACCGTCGCGCCTAAAAATAGTAGCCCGTAGCCCCATTAAAGGATATGAGATAATGTTTATAAAATGTAAACTTGATATACAATAACTTCCTAGTGCAAACGTTAACTTAATAAGTTAATGTAACAGGTATACATTGAATCTGCGGAAGCTCTATGCTCTCCTTAGCGAAACTGATATTGTGGTTTAGCGTTTATGATTATCTCGCAAGACAAACAAATGCTTCCTGACATTCAGTATCATTTACCTTGAGGCCTTTCTAGACGCCTTTAGTGTAGGCGCCCAAATATAATTGAATCAAGTTTACATCGCTTTCAGTGGACAAGAAATATTCTCTCGCTTTGGGTGGTCGTAAAGAAGCCCCTAAGTATATCCTCTTGCAGCTTAAGAGATCCAAGAAAAACAACATTTCGGTTTAATGATACGTCTATCGTAAACAACACAAATTGCAAATTTTACCAAAAATAATGGAACAAGCAGGCTAATACGGAAAAAGATAAAAATTAAGTTAGTACATTTTTCAAGAATCAAGTTAGTTTGTTGCTCTAGCACTTGGCACGTAACTAGAAAGCGACACAGACAGGTAGATATCTGGCGTTGTCTAATAAGTACCACTGAGTCTTACAAAAATTCGTTGCTACATTATGCTACACACTCACTATACTAGGTCCTGATTCTTAATAAAGACGAGCAAGGCTGCCTGCTCGACATGTTATAATCTCTGCGTTTCGAATTTTATCTCCGATATCGTCGTTCGGTGCTCCGCCAGATAGTTGGCTGGCTCCAAGTACAAAACGAGCCGTGTGCCGATGCCCACGTTCGAATCTAGACCACATGTTATAATCTAGTAAAAGTCAACCTTCTTGAATAGCCATGCTACTTTTACGGCTTAACATAAGGTTGAGACAGCACCGTAGGGTGCCGTTTCAACCTATCATAGCATAGGGAGTAACCTCTAACCAGTTCTAACTTACCGATACTCTAGCTTTAACCATTCAGCTCACGGAAACCTTCCCTTGCAGACAAAACTAGACCGTTTCGTCATTACTGCCACCTTATTTCACCGAGGTGGCACATAGGTTTACCCTGTGGTCAATGCTGTCTGCACTGTCGGATGCCAGCCACGGCGCTGGAGATTTCTCGCCACCGGCCATTTTCGGCCACGGCCTACTTTCAGTGATGTCACAATCCGCGTGAAAAACCTAATTTTTAAGTCAACATTAACGAGGAACTACCTGGAGACTACAGAGTACCCTCCGTATGTAATCATAACTTATAAAACGGGATGTGCAAGCGAATATGCGATTCGCGAATATATATATTGTTGTATTGCGAGTACTACCATTAGTTCACGGCCGAACTTGTCTTCTATCCAGCGGTGCCATTCTCTCGTCTGGTCCTCCTTAGGCTAATGCTAAAGATTAAACCCTGCTTACTCTTGACCACCGTATATTCCAGGGTTTTTTGTTGAATAAAATTTTGCAAATTGCTCGTGGAATACACACGTTCTCAACTCTCTTGGGGGTTAATTCACAATACCCTATTTTCACGTTTTCAGTTTTTGGATTATAATTCTGTAATAACTTACATACGAAATGCCAGTTTTTGCCGACAAAACTCTTAGACTTGAAGCTCTGCTACTATGGAAAACCTTCTCAGCATAGGCAATGCGTTCTTTTTCTTCAAGTTCCGATACCTGGTCCCTTCCTCGCTGTTTTTCAATACTTTTCGTTCTTAAACCATTTGCGCCATTCACACGCTCTGGTTCCCTTCAAGTTTTCTTACTGAATGTCTGCACCAATTTTCGATGAACTTTCGAGGAACAAAAGTTTATGGATGACTGCGTATGTTTTCAGTAAGGTTCAGTAACTGACAGTCATGTTAATGAACTGGCCCCCACTCAAGTGGTCAAGGTGCCGGTTTAAATCTAATTTCTTCCACTGATATTATTCAGCGCATGGATAACGAGTGCCGTCGAAATTTCATATCGTACGAATATCTGTTTTTTTTACAAGAGATAATTGGGCTGGTCTTATTTATGATACTTTTTTTCCGTTCACAGTAAAACAGCGGAAGACTTGTGAGGTCAGAAGGATTAGTTTTTTTTTGTCAATTATTAGGGTTCTGTTGTCATTGAACCTATTTCAAATTCAGGTTCATATAATTATACCCTATTGGAGCAAACAATGAAATTAGGTTACTATTTAGCGGAAAAACAATTAACTATACCTGCCAGATATTTCATCCGGGTGAAATCGGATTCTCCTATACACCTCACTCCACCTATTAATAGATAGATCTTATTAGCTATGCGCTGTACTATTGTCGATAATTGTAGCGTGCAAGGAAAGGAACTATTGGTGACAGCTTCATTGTCGATTTATGGGCTTGCCATTCTCGGCGGCTCAGGTGATCTGGTCACAACCCCTGCATCTTCTACCAAAAGCAACCTCAAATCTCTTCGTCACGGCCTTGGGCCAGCAACACAAAGAGACGGGGATTTCGTTCGTGAGCTTCTCATCAGATCCAACATTGGTCAAGCCGAACTTCATTCTTGTCGTCACTGCTTTTTTAGGATGTCTGTTCAAGTCACCGATATGGCCGGAGTTTTAGCAAGTGCTAGAGAAGATGCGTAAGCTTAAGGTAGGTCATTGCGAACTATAGGTCTAACGAAAATATCAACTTAGCTTCGTGGATGCTAAATCAGTAATCAAATTCCAATACGTTCACGTTAACAAGAAAAATCTCTAAAGAACTCAGATTCCTATTCCCGTTTGAATTCTAGCCATAAGTAAATATTAATAAAATGCAAATTACTCAAAGCGTTCGTTAAGAACCTTATGGTGCTCAGTGAAGACTGAACGATCTAGTTTAGAAGCGTTCGTTCAAAAGAAAACCCAGGAAGTTCCTATATATTCATTGCTATTGTTGTTAAATTTAATCTAAGATGATGGACTTCGATTATGGCACGCGAGCCCTACATTACGCGACACCTAACAAATGTGTATTATGAGCGTAGATTTATCCTCAGGCTGGGACGATGAAAACGAAACACATGAGGACTCGATCAAGCCTATCATAGTTATCTTACCTATGGCGTTTAAAAGAGTATTAGTACTTTAGAAACAAACGCCATCTTGGTGGGCGTTCAGATGCAATCTGAGTTTTCCAATTGAATGGTCGACGTATCATTATTTCGATGATAAATTTTCCCAGGCAGGAAGACACTTTTCCCTATTACTGTGTTCAGAATTACAGCTATAGTTCTATGTCAGTTGGAAACAAGAATTTTCCAGCTGATTGGGCGCCTATTTACATTCACAGGCAAAAAAAGACACTACATTGCAGCTTATGGACTAGCTTTAGATGTATTTAGCGTGAAGATATTTAGTTGTCAAGAAAAACATATATCAATCGAGTCGTATCGTGCAAATTTAATAGAACATAAATTGAATAGAGTTTTATGTTTATGTATGATACATTAGAACTAGTTAATAGATCAATAACTCTTTATGTTATATTAACTAATTATTACCTATTATATAAAACCACTGTTATTGGTTTTTAATGGTATATTATTCGAAGTTACATACAACAATCAAAAACTTGAATATGTAACTCTGGCAGCACGCCAATTGGAACAAAAGTTCCATATGCGTACAAGTATGAAATAAAGCCAAAAACAATCGTGTTTATGTAGAAGTCGACACGCAAGAGTAACTAGAATCGAGAGTGAAAGTCGCACGCTTTAAAATCAAAGCTACACTACTTAACTAATGTTTTAAAAAATAAAAACCTTCAGTTATCAGTACGAAGAAGGTAATCAGATTTCGAGCATCGGGTTGTCCGGCAGCATCAAGAGTAGCGTTTTCGCGAGGAGCAGAACGCGAGTGCTACAAGGGTTCGTATTTACAAAACTTCCGTAAACGCAAGCGAATTATTATCATCCAGTTAAGAGTTTAGATGTAAGTAGTAGTAACTAAAAAATACTTACCAACCAAAGCTGTCATAATTATAGGAAGGCGCATATACAGGGGCTTGCAAAGTAGGCATTTTTGAAACTCGTGAATCACCAGCCCACTTTTCTAGTTTAATGGTCTAATTAAAAGTCCACATATAGTGGTCGTTCGTTAATATTTCAGAGATTTTTTAAAATCTCTATACACCTTGTACGCTTTTCTTCTTAGTTCTGTATCTGTAATCGCAATGCTATCCCAGTTTCTATTGTGTATTATAGTTATTAACACAATTTACATTCACTAAGCCAGAACACTACACCTTTAAAATAAGAAAAATCCATAAAAGAAACAGAGTTTTATTATAGTAAACTGTACCGAAGTAACTTGGATGCTGAAACATTCATAGTAATTTTTCAGCTCGATGGCCCTGCTACGAAATCTGCAAAAGAAGTGCATGATTCCGTCAAACTTAGCGTGCGTTGGCGAATATCACTTGTCTAAAAATCACAATAGCATTTTATAAATTTTCGTTTGTCAGCGCAGGATGTGCCTAGGATGGGTAAAACCTGAATCACATGGTAAAGATGCACTTTTTTCCTGTGTTTCGCAGTCTCTGTCAAAGCTCTGTCATGCTTTGATACATCGGTAATTTGAATAGGTATTTGAAATGTCAAAAAAAATTCAGCGCATAACTCAACACAGCGGCCTGTAAACGCGAAATCTGAGTTCAAGATCTACGTATCTATGTCTTTAATTTTGTTTTGTAGGACACTGCGTGATTATTAAGAAGTAAAAGTAGGCCAACGGGCTAAAGTCGCGTGCGAATGATGAAAGATGAAAGCTATCCAAAAGAAGAGAGAAGAACTCAAAAGCGAACAGTTACAAGTAAATAGCAGAAATTACTTCTGGATATTTTATATCGTATGGGCAACGTAGTATCTTCATGAATTAAGAGAGAATCATATTTGCATTTTTACTATTACTGTTCCACTAATATCAGAATGTGGCTCAAGCAAAAAATATTTCAGCGGGATAAAAACGTAAAAACACCCAGTACGACAACATATTTGCCTATATGTATACGCATGAAAGGTCAGGTGTAAAATAAGTTATACCATAAACTTGACGGGTTACAAATATTTTCGCTATATCACTGTAAAAAAAAAGGCCGCCAATAATTCCAGCCTTACATAATATAGGCCGAACTTTCTTTCCCGAAACTTTACATTATTCGTTCATTTTTGGCCTTACGGTTTCGGACTATCTAAGGTAAACTATCCGGTAATACGATTTGAATGATGATAAAGCTGCCTGCAACATACGGAGCAGTTCCGGTGCTTCACGCCTGTCTAAAATGAACGCTCATTTAGCCTTATTGCTTTGAATAGACAAACCAATAATTATTCTGTGAACCATTCGCGGAATCATTGGCTTACTCTAACATTTCGTTAGAAAGCAATTTTTTTTCACAAATAATGCATTTTGAACCAGTGACTATATCTCCAGTGGCCACAATGGTTACCAGAAGGTCGCTTGCCCTCCTCGAATCACCCTCCTCAAGAGTTCATTTGACTTCTCGACCTTATTTCAGGTAAAACCTGCCCAGTAAATAGCCTGTAATAAAGTTCAATACGAACAGTGTACGTGATCATAAAATTAAAATTGATAAATCCATGTTGACATTGTACAGACGTCGGGTCGTGTAGCCAAATCGACGTGATGAGTTATCAAACGCTTTAGCCACTCAAGCGAGATAAGAACGGGGTGTGCCGAGTAAAAAGTAGCACTTAAGCATCCTCTTTTGGCAAGAAGTTACAAAACCAGCAAATGTAAAAGTTGCAATTGCAATTGTTTAAGTATATTGAGCTGTTCAATATGTAGTTACGATTCATTACCTTTAGACAGCAGAAGCTTAGACGTAGTAGCAACTCATTGGTTATTCAAAAGCTACTCAAGGAGTGAAGTGGGCAACCGGCAACTATAAGGATACATTTTTCTAATGTTCTTAAAACCATCAGCCGAGTGACCACGATGATATTGATAACGATAAGAGATAACTGTAAAAAGAGCCAACTACTAACTTTTATTATTTACGCGTTTACGTTTGGAAGTAAATCGAAAAGCTTTTGAACGCCTTGTTAGCAAACCGAGGTAGCAGCATATTTGGAGACGAGTTCTGGGTTTTGCGGATGCGTTCACTAAGTGTGAGCCGTAAGTGGAACATTTGATGCTATTATCTGTTATACATCTGCCATATCTATAAATGCATAATCATACAAATCGTATACGTGAAAACTACGCTTGAAGAAATAGGCCGAGTTTTATACAAAATATGAATCTTACTGGCAGTAAAATAGGACGTAGTTACTTAATCACCCGACGAAAACAATTCGAATTGGGTAACAATTAAATAAAAATGAGGACGGTAAAGTTCTCACGGCAATAGGCCAGTGGGCCACTACCCTGTCACGTAATAAATGCCATATTCGTGCAACGTCCTGTTCAACAGGTTTACTTATGAGCCTGTGGGCAGAAAAATAAGTAAACGCTTGTCGGGACTTGAGTATCGGTGATGCATGCAAAATGGCGTTCCTTCACAATGTTCATTGGGCGGGCACTGAAGTATTCTGAAATTGCTGCGTACTAGTTTACGAAGTTGGCTTGCTTGAGGCTTTGGGATATAGCTTTACATAACCGCCAGTCTTTGGAATATGTTCTCTCCTTTATGCTTTTCTCTTAGATGTTTTAAGGATGGAGCGACATCTACGTCGTCTCTAGGTGCGACTCTCGTCGTTTACTAATTCAACTTTGTCGTATGGGGTCACAAACTTTCGATCTCTTTGGATTTCGATGAAAAAAATAGTCTGTATTGATGTTTTGATTGATTCGGAGGAAAACACGTGAAGCGTATGCATTTAGGAGGCCAAGCGCGCACTTTATGGTATTTATCACGACAGCGTCTCAAGGACCACAAGCTGTGAGGCACTCCTGGCCAAAAGAAAGCTTGAAGTCTATACTGGCGTGTTGCTTCGTACTCATACACTGCCGAGTCTATGTTGCGTGTACCTTGATTGATAATTCTCAAAGGGTTGGGTGTTCATATTGCTGGAGGGCTGGAATACATCGTGCTATTCGCCATTGTGACTATTCGCGTTCGGGTTACACTAGTAGGTGTTAAGCTGGTATAGGCTTGTTTTAACCTGAATTTAGTGGACTTTAGGGTGCTGGTAGGTTAGATACAGTCGCTATTGGTGAGAGAACGAGATCAAGAGAGCGGCAATCACTTTTAGTTGAATCCCTTAACATATTCTTTCAGCATGAATTTTGTAAGGATTTGTCATTGCACCACTGCCGGCCGAGGACTAGGTACTGTGGTAGCTGTTTGCAAAACATGGAAGAGCTCATCAACGATTTATCAGTATTCTGCACGAAGAGGCGGACCGAAGAGGGTGGACATTTAGTACACATCTCTGCGAGTCCGTTGCAATGGTAACCTTAAAGATTAAGCCTACAGCTAGACTGGTTCATATCCAAGCAAAATTATTACTTCAAAGGCTCATGAGTCACCGAGGGTTACTGTCACAAACGAAAAATAGAGTTAACAGCTGTAGAAAGAGCTGTCCACGTGGTTATCATGCCGTTTCGTAGGTCTGTTGGAGAAATCCCAGAATGGCCCGACAAGACTTACACCGGCTGCTCCTGGCGGGACAAGTCCTTGATGTCGTACCGAAAACGCAATTCTAAGGACTTGTTAATAAAAAAGATATCTACTCGAAGCCGGGTCGGATTGAACTTGTCTTATGTGAACTGCTGCGACGAAAATTAAGTGGATCCTTAGAATTCCATTAAAGTCACGTTCCGCTCTAGCCATTTCGTTGGAAGATGAATCAGATGAGTTGACAGCAAGCTACTTAAAGTTTTTGCAGCGGAGCTTGAATATCCTGAGTGGTCGCAAGCTCATTCTTAAACGGGTTTTTAGCTAAGCAAACGTTCAGACAAACGTGCAGGGAAATCAAATTGTCTATATTGTATTGCCATTAGCCGCTGATGACGACAAAATGAAATTTGCGACAGCCTATATCACGAGAGTATTGGTTATGAGAAATTTGGCATGTCGTGTCTTTCTGGGAGTATTTACTTAAAACTTAAACAGTTGCTGTCATTCGCGTAATAACAGATTTGGCACACATCTATGCTAGGTAATACTTTTGAAAAACAACGTGAATCGTATTGATAAATTTTAATGAATCTTGGTGTGTCCGAGTGATGAACGTGCTGATATTTGCTACAGTCGGGGTTTTCAGCTCTGAACAACGCAAGCTTCCGGAAGAATTGCTTATGATAATGTACTTATCTAAACTTTACTCTCGTTGGAACGTCCAGTCGGTGGTTTACCCCGATAATAAACGGGGGTTGATCCGCATAGTATCTACATATGTGTAATACTCAATATGTTTGTAAACTGATGGCTACTACTGCTCGTATAATAATGTCACATGGACAAATGACGAATCCTTACAGAAATAGCAATAAGTCAAAGTGGAATACAAATCCTCCTCAGGCAGCCATAAATAAATTATTTTAATTCGTTGAACACAGATATATGTATATATGTAAATGTTACATTATTCAGTATATTCTTCATACACAATGTAGTGGAGTGTGAAGAATTTCCAAGACAGACTGTTTGGCGACGTCCTTCACTTATCTGATACGGTTATATTGATCCCATTGGTCAGTTCGACCCGTCGCAGCTATTCAATGCAAATCTTCTTTCTTATTACTTAAACGATTTAGGCCAGTTCTAGAGATCTCGAGTTTAGGGTCTAGAGGAATACTACGAACATTCGGGAGGATCATAAAATTATATCAGTACAAATTAGTTAACACTGCTGCTAGACAGGCTGAACATGAGCCTGCAAGCTCGAAACAGGTACGCTGGCTTAAAAATGAAAAATGGTCCCTGGCTTTCCAATGCTAACAGCAATAACAATGAAAAGAGACGAATAGGTGTCGATATACAATTAAGTCAACACGGGTAGGAAGCATCGGTCGTTACTATCTTGCCACTTATTTCGCTTCCACTTGAAGGTAAAACTAGGGCCATATGTGTGTTGTGAGACGACGTAAAGCAAAACATTCATCGGGAAATATAGCCGATCTGTGTAGAAGAATCATGAAAGGACCAGATTGGAAAAAGCCACGAAAAAAATAGTTTCCAAAGCAAATAAAATTCATGCAATAAGTCACTAGGCCAAAAATTAAATGAAATATCTGAAATAGTACCCAATTTCGTCGACTGATTTAGGCCGGATGTTACCCTAACATTTCCAGAGCATCTGACTTCTGATACAAAGTTAAATATTTAGGAAGCAGAAATTTTGCTTGGTTGCGTCAAAATGATGCTATCGGTTGCTTGCGGTCAATGTTGCGCCTCTTCCAGCCATTCGGAGTTAGTTGGCGATGGCTAATTACTGAGCAGTTTAATTAGTCCAACGAAGGTGAAGATTGTGACATAATTTCTGTAGAAAGGACTTCGCTTAATGACGAACGCTCCTCGTCGATCTGAATCCAGCGCAACATGCAAGATGTGGGTAATATCCTACGCCAGACTTTGTAGTAGCCTCAGCAGTTCCAGAGGGCTGAGAATGCAACATGAAATGCGCAGTCCTGTATTGTTTATCTTGACATTTCCTACAACACAAATAAATCGAACTACCCTAATGCGAAAATGTCGGATTGATCGTCGTATTCTTTCAGCTCAGTATTTTTCAAAAATTACACTAATGACAAATAACAGAGAACGAATAAACAAAATGAATAATAAGCCAGTTTTTGCGTCACGCGGAGAGTTCATCGATTATAATCGTGATATTGCAATAGGTAACGTCTTTGCGTGTTAAATTTGAGGACACATAGTAGTCTAGGTTCAAATCCAGGCGTACTACGATTCTTTTGGTGTTGCAAGGGACCAGTCGTCTGAGATGATGCCCGACGGTTTAAGTACTATACGTAGAACATATATATTTTTTAATTTAATGAGTGGATCAGCTGCGTGTAGTTTATGTGGAAGTGCTTCGAAGGGTCATGAACGAAGTATACTTAGTTCCGAATTTAAAGAAGGAACAATTCTGATGAATCATTTGTATCTTGCAGTTTGTCTATAATTTAAATAAACATACTGAAAAGATAGTATATAGAAACATCTCCCTGTCTATTACGCGGAGGTTGAAATGGTCGTATTGCTTAGGTGAGAAATAAAGTGGAAGTTTATTTTCAGCAGAGAACTCATTACACCTTAAAGCTTTTCAAAATTTATTTTTCTATCACGCCTTTTACATCTGCATTGTAGTGAGTTAACGATGTAGGCCATAAGCATTACAGTGGAATTAACTCAATGACAGGCTCTTTATATATATATATATATTTATTTAGTACAGTTGCAAGTACTGAATCTTCAAAGAAATCATTCCGTACAAAATATCCATCAACAGTGATCTTATGAGACTGAATGCGACAGATCCCGTTTTGATGGCCGTGTAGTCCTTACGAACAGCCTTACGGACTACACACAGACGAAAAAAGGAAACCGGCCCAGAGAGGCTTCGCGAGTTAATATCGCACACGGCGCTGAAGCAAGAGCAACAATTATTATTGCTAATAATGATAAATAATAAGAAAGCATATGCACTATACTATAGTTCAATTACGAGTGTGTATATCGGATAAAGGTCAGAGATATATATACATACACAGACAGACCAGGTAGTTCGAATTCGGACAAATTTGGGAGGCTGCTTGTCGTAGCGGGCATGCGCTCACTCGCTATTCTCGGCACCATGGAGAAAAAAGTGGACTTTCTTCGGAATTCGAGAAAAGATCAATTATTACGTAATGCTTTTGCGCGGGACGAACCCTCATCTTAATTATTTTTTATATTTACTTTTTTGCCAGAAATCGATGGGTTAAGTTATTGCTGGTTTTCATGCGGCTTCTGAAAATTTTGAAGGGATTTGCGGGGGGGGGGGGACCGGGAAATCTTGAGTGAATGTAAAGTTTAAAAAGCTCGAAAATTGATCGAAGTAGCCCAAAACGCTATTTTTTTATACGCCTATCTATTTAGTATCGTTTGTCTAGAAATCATGGCTGTTTCTAAGAACAACATTTAAAGTGCCACTTGGGTCGTCTATATAAGCTTCAGCAACTGATATATTTGAAATTTTTTTGCTCCTTTTGTAGTTGTCGGCTGTTTTGGAAATTCAACTTCGCTTGAGTTTTTTTACGTAGAATATAGGAACGACAGTCTAACAAGCTTACATCTAACGATGTCGTGTGATTACTATTGAAAGGCTGTTTGTTGAAGACGAAAGATTTTAAGGTGCCTAGTGAATCATTTAGGTCCTAAATTAAGAAAGTGATCGCGCTTAATGACACTTATATAGAATAAAGGCGATTTTTATCAAAAATAATTTTAGCATATGAAAAAAGTTGTATTGCGTTGTGTTCGTCTGAATGCACTTTTCGGAGTCGCAAAAAAAATAGTCCAAATTCAGCTTCCTCGTCCTGTATATCAGGTGAGACAAAGCTAAACTTTTGGTAAAAATAAAAGGTCGGTTTACAGTTTAGGAAAATACTGCACACCTATTTTTATCCACCAACTGAAAACGACAGGGATTCAGTAGGGACGATGTTTTACTAACTGTGCGTTTATTAACGGATGCAAGTTTAGCTTGGAAGTTTAGCTACTCATGATACATTCATGCAGAAATTGGCGGGTAACGGGTAAGTGGAGGGGTCGTTCCTGCGGCAGCGTGCATTTTCCCGAATGTTACTAAAGACATGATACACTCCTTCCTCGACCCAAACATTCACTCTAATAAAATACATAATTCTAAGGAATCAAGATGTGTATATGAAGTGCTGTTTGATAGAATCAATAATGCAGCCTTACAGGTCCTAAAACAGGAACAGATGTTCGGCGTAGATTCGACTCGGCGAATGGCGTGTTATACGTTGTATTGTTCTGATACACCTAATTGTCTGCTGCTCCATTGCGCGTCTGCCATTTGTACTATTCTTTCCTTTTTGTTCTCGTCATGAAGAGCATCGTCAAAATAGTGCCCAAGTGCCGATTCGAACACGGAAAGTTGGTTATTATTTGTACATATTATCAGGAACATAAGTATAAGCAAATTGCAAAAATGCCTTTTTCCTGTTGCCGGCATGAGTGTGAGCTAAGGCCGCGTAAAGCTATAGGTTCTTCTAAAGGCACACAATCTAACTTTGACTAGTTGAATGAATGTGTCCTAATTGATGGTAGGCAGAAACGTATGGTTGTTGCTTCTCAGCGTTCTCTCTCACAGCTTCTCTGACGTTACAAATAACCCCGCCAAACCGGTTTATCTTAGTAAAATTCGAACCCTAGTCATCTTATCTACCGCAAGTTTGATAACTCAGTTGTGTTACTATTTTGGAATGTAAATTGCAATTTTTTTTTTACTACAGATCTGGTAAATCATTCAATTGTAAAATAACAAATATCAATAATGGGGTATGCTTTCGAACGATTCAGCGATGAAAATCTAGACAGTCTATCGCGTGTGAGACCAAATTTAGTTCTAATCTACTTGATAACAAAAACCGGCACATTTAGACGCCGATTACAAACACATAACGACTTCTAACAAGAGTGAAGTAATGAGTAAAAAAAAAGATAGAGTGAAAGTTTCCTATTATGTTGGAAAGGCTACAAATAACTCACTTGCGTACAGACGGAGCGATGTGTACATACCCTCTACTCAAAATGAGGCTGGATGAAGGGACTCACGATCATTCCACTGATCGTTTGTCGTCTTTGTTTGAATACCGTGAGCAACTAGTCAGCTGTAGGTATACTGATTAATACCTAAGTAATCCTCGAAGTGCTCCCGACTACTTTTCTCGAGCGCGGCATTAAATTTCTCATTACGCCCGTTATATAGAGTGTATCCAAATGAAGTCTTGACCCTTAAATCTGGTTTGTGGAATTACTGGTTGTGTATGGATCCTCTATCTAGTGAAATCATCTACTAGGTAGGTAATTACTCTATGCGTTTTAATACCGGCCCATTTAGCTATATGAGGTATTAGGGAAGCGATGCTAGAGACTAGACTTTTTGGGTTTCGCTAAACACATTCGCTGAGGACCAACACTGAACGAAGCACGAACGCTTTAGTCAGTGAATGCGACCTTGCCCTTCACGTATGCCCATAGCCCACCGGTCCTCAATCTTTTTGTGGTAATCTTATCTTCTTTAAAGATTTCAGAAGAATGCATTAACGGACATTGTGTGAGGGTTGAAGGTCACTACGGTAATACCCACTAAACACTGCAGTCCTGATCGGATGAAAGGCTTTTTTTTAACCCTTTCTAGGGCGGATACGTCGGAAACCGCATTAACATTGCTTCAGTGTTTGACCTCTCTAATAAGATTTTTTTTGTTGTTTACACGGCCATGCTGTTCGTTTTTTCTTTGACTTTTAAGGCTAGACGATATCTTCGATGTAAGATGCCCCCTGACCTACTCTTCCTCTGACTTCGTCATTCACCTAAAAATAGTTTTGATGTTAAGTTGTCATTACTGCGTGCTTACGGCGTCCCGACTATTTCTAGATTTTTTATTAGCGTAGGGTTGGAATTAAATCAAAATGGCCATAATCACTGCTATGTGTATTTTAACTTACTGTGAAATAGACTTTTTTGCCCAGGCTCCCAGGCGGATTGAACTACGTCAGGGAGCCAAATCGAACTTTAAACGCTATTGGTAATGATTTCGAATGGCAGTAATGCTTTGCCGAATGTGTTTAGTGGCTGAAGATGAAAGCCATTTGAGCGAAAGACTGGAATAGATAGGCATATTTTTGCAAATGAGTTTTTTTTTTTTTTTTTGCCAATTTTACGCATTACAAAGTGCACTCAAAAACACACTTTAAATGCCGGACAAATTCAGCCGTAATGTGGAAATGTATCTTTTATGTCAAAAAAGCTCGCCGTGCAAAATGTACCTTATTTCATTTTCTATTAGAAATTGTAAAATGCTCGATACGTCTTATTGTAGTTGATACCATTAAGCATGTGTACAATTCGTCCCTGAAGTCGTTTTACAAGCTATTGAAGTTCATGCTAAGGCAACTGAGACGACTTCAGTCGACACATTATGAGAGCCTGATACGGGCCTATTCATAACCGAATTGAAATTAGCGTTTGTCACGATAACGCAAACAGATCACGTTGTTACTGGTCATCAACGGTAACAGCTGTCAGACTAGTCTATTGACAATTACCTAATACGCGAGCAAATTATTATGTCCATTATATATTTATTTATATATATAATCTATTTATTCACTTAAACGCTCGCCTGTGTCACACAGAAGTAGTCAAAAGTCACCAAACACCTATTTTGCCTTACCAAGCTAGCAGTATATGCATTTTGGTGGTTCTCACTACCTGTATTTGAATTTCCCATTGTTTTCAAGTCTTCTTCGCACTTTTTGTAACAAACTATACAAACTATCACTCGGATTTACAACGTCTTTTACAATCCATTATAAATCCTTATAGTTCATTTACGAAGTCCAAAACACTGTAAAAACTTTTAGCCGTAACGCCTCACTTATTATCGAATTTCGTACGAACGCGGCAGTCAAAGGCCTTAAAGGCTTTTAGGCTTTTTACAATACAACCGTACTGTATTTGTAAGTAAGCTTGCAAACCCTTACGTCTAAAAAAAGATATTGCGAATCTGGCATACGGTAGCAAGCCCACTAACCATAAGGTCATCTAATACGAGTAATAGCAATAATAATCTCGCCTATTTTGTTATCCAGAAACTATTCATTCCGAACGATCATATTATACATTTTTGATTTTATGTCTAGCAGAATTCAATATGAATGTTTTTTTAGCCAAAAATCTCTAGCAATGTGTATGATTCAAACTTAGATTTATTTATGCCATTGTCAAATTCCACTTAAACACTTATCACTAGCAAACAAACAAACAAAAATTACAGTAAGTGTAAGTAGGTTTTGTTCTCTCTTCCAGAATACCAGCGTTTTATTGCATTTCAACTTTCGAATTTTCAAAGTCATAGTTTATCCATGTAGGTTGCTTTTGTGGCGACCTCTAGTGCTCGATATGTGCGCGAAGTCCGCGAAATCCATTATCATCTCGACTATCGAGAAGACCTGCAGACAGCCATTTACGTAGCTACGCTGCTGACTAGTTATAATAAATAATATACTGCTCCTTTTCCATTTTCACTGAAATTGTCACTGGTTCGGCTTTCGCCTGTAAGGCCATTTCCCGAGAGCGAAGCCCACGGAAAAGCGGCCTGATATCGGTCCGGCTACACGGCCCTATCGTGAACCTTTCCGGACTTATAATCACACCAACTTACGCTCCAGTGCACAATCGAGACTGTTATAATCTTTGTCGCCACGCACTATCGTTTACGTAAGGCTCGAAGCAAGCTTTGCCACTGCAACAAGCTAATGCTATCCCCAATACGGACCCTGCTTTGGTTACACCATCAGCCACTCTGAGAGAGAGGACGAGGACTACCCACTCGCTAATGAACGGAAGTAGACCCACGGTCTCGAAAAGTGGCATCGAAATCTTGAAGGCGAGGTGACAAGGACCGGGCAAGAGTCCATTCTGAATACATTTTTACTGTAGAGAAGTAGTAAAGATAAAATGTGTGACCGCAAAAAAGGCAAGAGCAGGGGTTATTCAGTTGGTAATACTGTAGTTCTTCTCTGCCTATCAAAGATCACGTTACCGAGTGTAATCCGTGCAACTAAGCACTCATATTCCTTCCAAAATTACGTTGCCGGGATCGAAGAGTTCGTTGTAAAATGCGTGTATCCGTCCTACCCTATTTGACTATAGTATAAAATGGAGTTACTAACTTGTATGTGAACACTTGGGTTTAACTGTCGTTTTTGTAGAGTTAAGCGATACATCGGAAGACAAAAACACGGGCATCGTTCTCAACCAAACAGGCGAGCCTCACCGCTTCGTCCTTCAATTTTTCTACGTACTTTGTAAGGTACTATGTGTACTTTGTACATATGTAAAATGTCCTTTGTCAAGCTGATTTCGGTCGGCATGAACAACGATTTAGGGACAGCCGAACGGAGAAAAGATCAACTGGATATTCTCTACTGAGCGAGGCTCTGAAATTCGATAAAAATTTTAAGTTAAATCTAGATACTATTCTCATTCTTGTCCAATAGCCATGCGTCACATAGAATTTATCTACATAGTAATAAAAAATACATCTAAAACGACAATGAACCATAAGTGTGACTACTTGATGCGTTGATCTTTTTATTTTAAAGTGAAGATAGCCGTTGAACTCAGCCGTTGAGGTAGGTTGTCTTTACATCAATTGACGTGAGTCCGTCGAATATCTACTGTTAAAAATAGTATTCCGGTATATTTCATTTTAGCGGATTTAACTGAAACGTTTTGCAATACTAGTTAATAGACAGATTTGTATCGAATTATACAAACAGCTTTTTCTTGCTTTGTAGGACTCTTGCTGATATGTGTTATAATCATTGGTTCTAGTCAAAATCGATTTCAGTAACATATATACAATTTTTTTTTTCATTTATTGTTTATTATGATCACTCTTATTATGTTTTACGTAATAAACTGATTCCTCTATTAGGGGCCATGCAAAATTTTGGTACTTTCTTTGGCTCACATTGTTCAACGTATAGAAAACTGTATGTTAGAGCGAAATGCTCGAATATAGGGTTACTTCGGTATCTATACATAGCGTCGTAGCGTTACCTTGAGTAGCCTATTATCATGGCCGCGTAACGGTGCCCTCAAGCATGTATCTATAATTTACCTTTTAAATGTGTGTATGGTCTTCTTGTGTGGTCTGGTCTATTTAGCATCAATATTAGGGACTCTGGCTTTTTTTTCAAGCTTAGATATATTCAAAAAAAAAAATGCCCCACAACTACGAACAGAACAAGAATAGTCTATGCTGAGTTACAATTCTCGAATTGAGGATATAGTGCTCTGATGCTCACGTATCACGACCTCAATTAAAATCGTTAAAGTTTTTTTTAGTTAAACCTATGAAAAGCTAGCATGTTCTTTCACAGCGCATTCAATTCTATCAATATATAATAATAATCATAATATATAAAGTAAAATAGTATATAAACAATAAGGACATTATCTCTTACACTAGTTGACTTTTAATTCATTTATTTACATTTGTATGAGCGACCGTGTACTGCTTTCTTGTGTTATTGGAATTACACCGTTAGCCACAAACAGCTACACTCCACCAATGTACTGTTATATTTCGAACGACTATTTCGTATAGGTTTTTGCGGCAAAAACCTTATAGTAACCTCTAGCAAGCGAGCACCTTTTCAAAGCGAACACCTCAAAACACTTCTAACAGAAATATATTAGCTATCACTGAGGATTTCAAAGTTAATCAATAACTTGCGTTTCTATGAGGGCTCATGTGTATGAGTGGCCGGCCAGATACTTCGCTCAAAACGTTTTTTGCATATTATTTTTTGTGTAGGATCTATACGTTTTACTATACGTCTGGATCTATACGTACCGGATTAAAACATTACGAGCCAAAGTGGCGGGGAACCATAAAGTCGCTTTTTAATAAATCGGTAGAATCACCATGACAAATAGCTTTCAAAACATGCATGTACTGTGTACAACGTTTATAGCTCTATCCGTACGCTACGCACGTACGAGAGCGTGCACTCTGTTTCAGATACATTTTTCACTGTTGGCCAGAGTCGTTCAACCTCTGCGCATAATGATTATTCGACCTACAGTTCTTCCGGTCGACAAATCTTCTAATCTTTACAGTTGTCACTTAGATTTATACTGACATTTGATTTTTGACTGCTAACAAAAACCATCGGTTCTAATCTCAGGCCTCCACTCTCGTTTTCACCCGTCTCCGAGACTTTGTTTGATTGAGCTAGTTATCCACTGCAACCTTCGCGACGTTGCTAAATTGAATCTCATCGAGCCTTGTCCTAACAGTGTCTTAGAAACAAAATCAACACGTCGATCAGAAATAAAGTTGACCTAATCGTCCAAACTCTACACGACTCTAGGGCAGGCTTTTGCCAGGATGTTTATTTTTCTCTATTTTCATAGCTTGATTTAATGTGAACTGTTAAACGCATTCATTTCTCAGACTTGCAACATTAAAAAAGCACCTAGCCGGCCTTCAAATGACGTCCTATTTCTTTAACCCAAAACATGGACCACATTTTAATGCCACTGATTTACGCTTACCGATTAATACTAGGAAACAGAAAGAACAGCTTAAAAATTGACATTGTCTATTCCCTACAATTTTCCCTAATCCATGAAGATATTCAATAATATCTTCAGCACAATTTTTTACACGTAGTGACCGTCAAATTATTAATAAAAAAAACAATACATACACAAAACTCTTTTTAAAGAGCTAAGATTTACAACTGCACTCATTGTCAAACAGAGGAACTGATCATAATAACAACAATACGTATATCAGATAGAAATGCATAACACATTCGCTCCTTCTATCAGCCTGTAAATAGGACAGATAAATCCCCATGCTTCCAAAATGATCCTTCAAAGAACGAATTTCAAAAATTTATAGGGGTGCCTCCTTCATTCGGGCACATACAGTGGTGACGGCCGTGACCGGCTTGGAAGATTACCCAAAATACATTTATTACGGTCGTGCTTAGCTGTTTTCAATCGCAAACTGACGTTCTATTCATAGCACAATAAGTTGCGGAAGCGTGCTATTGAGTTAATTAAATGCCGATGGCCCTATAGAGATTTCAATTTAGTACCACTGAAGTGACCTTGAACCTTGATTGTTGAACCTTGTTACTATTTCTCCATGTAGCATGGCATAGACATGCAAGTACGCTAACTAATCCGATAATTAAATTTTTGTTGGGAGGTTACAGACCCACAATGCTGTTACCAATTATTGCTACAAGATCGAACTTTCTGTTGTTCGCAACGGCGCTGCAAGCTGTGCTATGATAGTAGTAGTAGGTTTAGAGCGAGCGTCTCGTATTCGCTTGCTAAGCGCAGCGACACGATGTGAGCTAGGTTCGAATCCTGGTAGGGACAGATTTCGCTTCGCGCTGGGAGCCAGCCGTCCTAGGGAACGTCTAACGGTGTTATCGGACGTAAACAGAAAGGTTACGCTAGACTATTTTACTGCTGAGCAACGGGACGTTCATAATACAGTAAACGAGACGAGCGTTCGATTGTGTGGTCCAAGGTGTCGCCCATCGGACAGAGGCGACGTACGCTACTTTTAATCAATTTCGGCCAAAATAACGATCATACCGCTTCATCACTGCAAAAAACGTCTGCATACCAACATAAGCATTTGTTAAAACGGTATCTATAAATTAACTGTATTTTATAATATGCTTAAATTTTTCTCTTCTAGGTTACACCTCATTATCCAATGACAAGCATTGGAATAGTTTATGGAAAAAACTAATTTTCCTCTCATATTAATACTTAATGTTTAGTTACTCTCGATCATTTGACATAAAGCAAGATGAATACCAGGCTGCGAAAATGTTTGATAATCAACTATGGGAATTCTAACATTTTAGTGATGAACGGCAACTCCATTTAATATCGTTCGGTTCGAAATGTTGCACTTACTAGCCAATAGTGGCAGTGACCGAAACTGAATTGTGTTCAATGGATGTAAAGCGGCGTATGAACGTCATACGATCATCCTGATATAGCTGAATAGTATATTACCTATCGAGTTATTTTGGGCAATGGGTTATTTTGCGGATTTGTTTCAGTTATTCCTGGGGTTATCGGTTACATGATAAACACGCAGCCCCATTAAAAACGTCCCCCCCCCCCCCCGAAAATGTCGCTTGTGGTGATTAGCATCCTAACGGGCCCGTATCAAGTAAACCGTTTGGTCAATTCGTGTCGTTCGTTTATGCGTAAAAGTCCATGCTTTGTGCAACATTGAAAAACAGCTATTTGTACACCTTTTTTAGCTGTTGTCTTTCGTAGAATCTTTCGCGATCGCCGCACTGCTTATATGTTTGTTGGGTTTGTCTATAATAGTCTTCGGGCCGATCAAACTACACGACCAAAATGCTTTCTATCCGACGTTGGTACTTACCTCTGCTGTGAAACGCGCGCCTAATGACGATATGGATTTTGCAGTACATAAAGGACTGTCGCACAGTGTCTAGGAGATCCTGCCAATACTGCTTGTAGAGCTCCAGACTACGAGAAGCTGGTCATAATGAATTGCAGACCTCTCTGCTCGAAAATTCACCAATCCGAAGACTTTACGCAGCTAGGAGTAAGTCGCATCACTCTCAGCAACTATTAGACAATACGTTAGAGACAATAGAGTAGATCACGCATGAATTCAGGTGGAAAAAGAAACCATTGTTGCACAAATCGGTACCGCTAATGAAAATCGACCCTTTACGATAATTTTCAACGCACGAAAACATCGTTAATCCTCGGACAACTCTAGGCACGGAAAATTAATAAAATTTGGTGGAATCTAACAGAGGTAAGCTACTACGAGTTTCAGAAAAATAGTAAAAAGACGGGTGCACACTGTCACTCGACTCATTTCTTAGAAGTGAAACAAAAATGCGGTTATAAAAATCCCCGAAACGCAAAAGATCACCCGGAGTCATGGGTTGTAGGTCAACACATGACCCTACGGGGTTTTACGTGACCTAGAAAATTTTCTGAGGCCCGCATTGTTCACCTTGGTCTACCACGTTACAACTATACATTACTGGATTACAGCCGAATCCATTTAGTGCGGCCTGAGGCAGAAAGTGGCTTAGGACATGATGCAGAAGTCTAAATATCGATGTCTCAATGGATCACTTCCATGCATGCTTCCAAGGAATCTTTTTTCGTGAGGCGAGACATTCTTCCGTGGCTTGAGTGATGGAAGAAGGCCAAGGAAAGGCCAACTGGATGTTTAGTAGGCAAAGTAAGACTTCTTCAAAAATCAACTCAAGCAACTCTCCATGTTCACTAAAAACCGAAATTACTTTCTGACAGACCTAAAATTAAAATACGTTCGAAAATTTACGACTTGGTCGCCCTAGAATGGTTGGTCTACAGCCCAGCTATGCAAAATCTTTGGAACGCGTTTTAGCAAGCCGTTATTGATGCCTACAAGTTTATCCACACATAGATCTACACTTACTTCTCAGATAGACACAGCCTCTGTTCTTATGTCACACTTTAGAACTATCCCTAAAGAATAAGACAGGGTTTCGACGGGAAAAATTATTGCTTTTTTTTTTGTACGTCATAGACTAACTGACTGATGACTGTACGAGCAGACTCGTAAAGTATTAAGTAAGTAACAGTAGAATACACGGCTGGCACTAAGTCCTTCCGGGTGATTCTAGAACAAACGCGTAGAAATCAAATAGATCAATATAATAGGGGGTAACATCTATTAACTTAGCAAAGTTACTCACCTTTGAAAGTTGAAGGATTTTAAAGGAACAGGACACAATTGCGGAAGAAAGCCTCGTAGAGAAATTCTAATGCTGATTCATAGTAGCTACTGATACGTCCCTTGTGAGCCGATTTGTATGCTCTGATGGATCAGCTTTATAGCTACCTTTATTTCTGTGCGCAAGGGCAGAAACAACAAAAGAACGTTTAGCAACAGTTTAAAAACACGCTTCGACCACGATGGGATGACCCAATGTCATCGGGCTGCCTGATTTATCCCTGCTTATAAATAAAGGGTGTTATTTGATTAGTTGTTTGACTTGTTTCTGCACTCAGTAGGGTACAAAAGAAAACTAACTGCTGAGCCCTGATTGTATCCACGGATTATATATATATATATATATTTTTTTTTTATCTTTGACGCGCTTATTGATGAAACCTTGTAGTATATTCCAATATCAGAGCCTGAGTTTCAGGTACTTAAATATCTGCATGGCCATTTTTCCATGGCATGCTGCAATGCTAGGTATTCTGACGGGTGGCTATACCATGCCAGTACTCGGTTCGGTGGAACATTTTGCCGTGATCCACTCAAATCATTTAGGTGATTCGCTGGTCGATGAATCAGCACACTGTGGACAATCAGACTCTACTATGCTACATAGGTCGGAGTCGGTATATCCGTCTTGGTACGTCCAGCGGTGACTGATATTCATTGCAACGCTTTTTTGCCAATCAGACTCTCCGAACTGACAGCGTAAACAATTGGTTCAATTATGGTTTAAATTACAGATCATTCTTTTCCTCTGTGATGGATATTAATCTCGCATATGTTGTGGTTCACAATAATCGCCCAATCTATACTTTATATAGTTGGAATGAAGTAATTGTCGCAATTTAATTTTTTTTTCGAGTATACAAAACTCATCATATCATCATGTTCCTCTTCACTCGACCAGCAACTCGTCAGAAACGTAATGAAGCTGTACGTAGGAGAATAGTACAGATACAGGACAAAGATATTTGATAGAGTAAAGCGCAACGTATTTAATTAGGTACAGTATAAGGCTAAGCTTGCCCTGAACGTTCCATGGGTCCCCTATCACTTTTCGATATATTCTGTCCCGCTAGTTGAAATTCAGAGCCTGAAAAAACGGGGACCCTCCCCCCCTCCCTGCCCGTCGAAAAAACACTCGTTAGCTTGACAAACTCGCCTTCCTGTTAAGTTAGCACTGTTCAAGTGCTTAGATGATCATATTGTGTAGATAGCTATTAGCGTCAGCTATTATTTACTCCTGTTTCATGAAGTGCTCATAACTTTCTTTTTTCTATATTGCAGTAAAAGCGAGAAAGTGGGTGGTCGGCTGGCAGCAGACAACTTCGGCTCATGTATATGTACTTCTTGCAACGTTTCGAAAAATTGGGCGAGTATCAAAGCCTTGATTGGACGCATAGCATACGTAATTTGACAGTGCAACCTAGCATATACTCCTGTCGACAAACACGTTCGTTAATGACGTGGCGGAAACAGCTTTACAAGGGTACACCTTTCTTAGCTCGTCGTCCGACTCTCTAAAAGGTATTTTAATCCACAATTATCGTTTTCTCCCGCCGGAGGGTATCTCAGACAAAGCAGTAAACTTATAATACGTAGGCTCAGTCACGCAACAGCGCGTGTTGACTCTGATGCGTTTTCGACGGGTCATCGTGCCTTTTGCAGTCATCAAAACCATCGAATCCGCCAACACTCCAAAAGCCTCTCAGATAGAGCAAAAAAAAAAAAAGCTAAATTATCAACAATGTCGTACTCATATCATAACTTGGGCATGTCTTTGCAGAGCTTCTAATTAGGGCCAGCAGAGCTTCTATATCGCTTAAAGCTTCTGTCCGACGAATAAACATTATTACTGTTAATATTATTTTTCAGTTTTGTCCGTTTCGCTCGTACATGCACAGGATGCTTTGGCTACCAATAAGTGTCGTTCAAGCATACAGAATTACAACATTTCACGCTTAAAAACGTTACCCAAATTTAGTTTCTAAATGCATTGTCTACGCTCATATCGCCTTAACATTTTTATAATTGATATGTGCGATGAAAGTGATATTTGGCTCTCTGCCAAGAGGTCGTAAGAAATGCAGTTCTTGCAGACGAAAAGTTGTCTCATGTAGGCCGTTTGCTCTATGCGCAACGGAAAAGCCTTGTGACCACGGAGGGCATTTGGCAGAATCGAACCGGCAGACTTCCTTTCCCTCGGAATACGATCAGGGTGTTAAAGCTAAGCCTAAGGTAAGCCCCTTGTTAACCCACTGAAACAGAAATTTATGTTTAAACTAGTATTTAGTTGTAACTTAACGCGTGTTGTGTAAACACGTTGCGAGTGGGACCCTGCAAACGCTGGTGCATATCCGGAAGTTCTGCCGCGTGTTGAAGCACCGTTAACGAAAATATGGCATCACTATATTTGTCATTAGCAATATCTGTTTGTGAGACGTAATTTTTTAACTGAAGTTAACTGTGCAACATCGAACCTATAGGAAAGGTCTACGTTCTCATAGGCAAAGCGCATATGCCCTATAGTTATTTTCTCTTATGGTGATGAATGCTGTATCGTAGAGAAGCAGAAATTCCAAACAAGATAATATACCAGATTGACGTTTCGAAATTATTCCCGTTAGCAAGCATGAGCGGAAGTTCAGTCATATCTACATTGCACATTGGTCCAGTTACACTATACCGCGAAAATTGCGTATGCACCTCAAAATGACCGATTGATATTATTTCAATCATCAATAGTACCCGACAGAAGGGACGTTAGCTTAGTTTTGCTTTATTTGGAGTTGTGTGAAGAGCGCCAGCAACATTCTCAGCGCGTGATTAGTTGAAAAAACATTGTTAATTTTCACTGTATTAACAGTTGAAGCTGAAGTTTTTGTGGTACGAAAGTCGCACATATTATTTGTGGTTAGATGTTTAATGTAATCGTGAAGCACATTCTGGTGCTGGACGATAGATTTGGTCCTGCGTTAAATTACATTGAGTTGTGATGCTTCGAAACAAACATTCGAATAACGCGATGTGCCAGTCAATGCACACATAGGATTAAATCTTGAGAAAAATATAGCCAAAAAATTGTGCTAGGTGACGTTTCATTTGCTATGATTCCGGCACATTGTCGCGCATTCCCCTCAATTTAATGCGTACTCCTGACGGGGATAGTCTCTCACTTTCTCCAAATATGGACATTTCATCCCTGGTTTGCGATCATTAGTATGGGATCAGCTTTATCAGGAGCGTGTCACCTTTTATGGTACGTATAAAAACATGACATGACTTAGGGAGAAATGTCCTTACCGGGTTTATCGCTATTAAAGGAACCATCCACAGAAAACACAACTAAATTCACCATATGTTTAAAACAAACACCAGTAGATTATACCGTGTAGGCTGACAGAAGCTCTAATTCGAATCTTGCACTGGAACATATCTTCGGTCCCAGTTCTTCGCTTTTGCTTTAATCCTCCTAAATTCGTATTTGATACTTACCCTTCTGCAATCCTTTCAAGCAGCGAATTTTCGAACTATAGCATTAATCGCCGAATCCAGAGTTATCAACATCAAGACGCTTCATGTTAGGAGAGTGGGTAAGTTTTAGCGGGTGATTAGCAGAAACTGGCAACACAGAAGAAAATGCTCTATTGTCTGAGGACGTAATAATGCTCTACACAAGCAGGAAAACACAGCCGTAATTGAACTGTGAATTAATTTTTCTATGGACAACAATAGGGCTATGTTCGATGCAAACACGAACAGATTAAATGGTCCTTGCAATCAAAATGTATCGGTCGATCGTTGATCAGGAATGGGCCGTAAAAGCTCAAGACCTGACAATGCCCGACAGTATTTTATTTATCCAATACGCTAGATTGCATTCATTGTTGTGGATAAACGCGTTTACAGGCTATCGCCACACTCAAAGTTCATCATTCGTTCAAGATGTCTGCCTAGCGTGCCACAAAAAAGAAGCTAGCTTCTGCTACGATATCTCTGAATGCCTCATCGGTATTTAATAAAAATTGTATAATGGCGTTGATGTCCAAAGTTTAATTAATCAAAGTTTACTGCTGATCAATTGGCTATTTCGCTAATATTCGTCTGTTCTATTTGCTATGACTAGAGGTCCCACAACGCAGGTAGCGGGTCGTATAAAAAGTTAAGGTCCATAGCGAATGATTTACCAGATCGTTCACTGTCCTATTTATTATAAATCACCGAAAACAATTAGTTGAATGGAACCTTTGCTGGCTTTGACCCCTTCGCCTTCATCTCAGTTTACTCTACGACTTCAGAATCACCCACGCCAGAGTCATCAGAACTATTCCACTTTTCTATTTCGCCAGCCGGATTGGCGCAGCATTGGACTCAACCTTCCTATATGGGCACGTTGGACGATAAAGTTAAGGTTCGTATAGCAGTCCATTACGTGGGTAAAGCGCTCTGCGCTAGGGTACTCAGCATGAGAGGAAATACGCCATTTGAAAGTAAGTGGGTAAATAAGCGATCATTGAATGTAATGGTAGTCCTCCAATGGCTTCTGGTTTAGTGATTAGTTTGTTTTGATGCTTCAATTCTACAAAATGACAGCTTACATGAACACGCCATTCGATTCAAATCAAAGTTGCTCGGTATTCTAAACTATTACGCGTACTGGAAGCACGATGCGGACTCAAAACAATCTGTACATTTGGCGAGTGATTTCCGCAACAATGGCGCTCTAGGGTCTCTATTAGAATCGTAAATAGAACAACGACACGCGCATTGAAGTAAAAATCAGCATACCGAGATGGCTTAACTTACTAAGTTGTATTCGGACCAATGGTAAATGTTTATTACGAACCTTAATGTTACTAGAATAGGCGGGCCGCAGAAGAAAGAGAACGATAATGTGCATTGTCCGTCACATGTCAATTGCGTATGTTTTGAGGATCTTGAATAGTTAGTTTTTTTTTTCTTTTTTCTACATCATGAAGTCTTGTACGTGTGTGTATCAGTTATATCGATTAGGAACCATCTCGCATTTCACGTCCGTAGACCGCTGACTGCCAGCACGAAACGAACGTGTTTGAAGCTAGACGACAACGTGTCCCTAATATCAGGGGCGCAAATTATGCTACCCACTACGCCAACACGGTAACTAGCTGCGGCATTTACGAGGCCAGTGCACTATGAACGTTTCGCCGATCAGTCACCATCTTAGAAGCGTTCGGTGACTCACGTTACGCTGAATTCTAGTTTCTAGACTGCTCATAGCTCCTATTAGCGAGAGCTTCTCTGATGTGATCGAGAGAACTAAAACACAACGCTTAAGTGAAGATTTTTTTAACAAACGTACTATACATAATTGATGACTAACAATATTTGGAGACTTTTTTGGTCAAATTTTTTCCTCATAAATCTGTCAGGAAGTCTAATTTGGGCCGCTTTCCGCCATTTCGTTAAAACTCCACAAGCACTAAATTCTCTATTGTTGGCAACCTGCTTTGGTAGTGTATTGTTTAAAATGGCTGAAGATAATGAACGAGATATTTTATCAAATGGGTTTGTTTTTTTGGTTGTGCACGTGTCCATAGTATACATCTGTTGTTTTCGTCAGTGCATATAGATAGAGATATCATGAATGAAATTCTACCAAGCAAAATATATACAGAGTGCGGAATTTAAATTAGGATTTTCCCTTAAGATTTGCTTCTGCGACTTTATCTGGATAAAGCTTTCCTTATAAGTGCTAATGGTATCAATCGTGGCAGTTACGTTTATTCTCTATGGCGGCAATTTCACTTTAGTTTCGAGCCTCAACCATTAACAAACCATTTTGAAAATATTTCTTCTTTTATCCACAAATAACTTTTTAATACGAACCGCATGTCTAGCGACATTAATAGCTGTAAACTGTATTCCTAAGATAGGATGCCGAATGGAAATAAACTTTAATAAAATAATAATAAAAAGTTTAAAAACACAAAAGAGCCTAAAGGAAGCAAAAGATGCAAGACAACCTAAAAGGGCTGTCAATTTCTGAATTTTTGAATATAAATAAGAGCCTGTTTGTTGTAACCGACATGCGGTCGTCCACTATCTTGGGCACCGAAAGAAAGCCGGTTCTCTCTCAAGTATAAAACGACATATTATGGCTGAAGGCAGCTACATTGAATAAAGCGCCAGCACGACAACAGGCTTTTTGGGTTTTTCTGAACCTACAAAGTACCGCGTTGCAAATGACCCTGCGCCTAGAGAAGAAAAAGAAGCAAGTTGCAGCATAGCATAACTGAAAAAGAAACGAGGCAGAGAAAAGACACTGCGTACTTCGCTGTTTTCCCGATGTTTTCTCCGCCCGTCTGTTGCAAAGCCAAAAATCTTCAAGTTAGTAAAATTCGCCGAGTAACACCCAGTAGTAAGTGGTGGAAAAAAAGTTAGCTTATTCACGTTAATCATTTCCTATTTATAGCGACTCTTAACTGACATAAAGTATCTTGGCTCCTTTTAGCTACATGGGAAATCGACGTGGTTAAGGGTGATAAGCGTAGCGCTGCCTTTTCTTCGCTTTTTAGGCACACCTTAATTTTCCCTAAACCGAAAGCAACCTTGAAACACGTAAACAGTGTATAACACAACAACGGAAATGAGTTCAAAGTTCCAATTCTAAATGGCTGCCTACGTTATTCTTTTAGAGAGCTGCATTTGATTCTGCCAGGCTTCTGAGTTCTTCTGTAAGAAACTATTTGAAAAAGAGAAGAAAAATTTCCAGTTTTAGTCCAGACCGTTTTGGAACATAAAGGCCATAATCTGCCCAAAGATCGGCGGGTGCAACTTTCCAAGGTAACAGTATGATGATAACAACAGCTAAAAAAGCAATCATTTTAAGTGCCAGCAGACGCGAGCTCATCTCGCCGTGTGAATACACCGTGCAAAAAAATGTCCACTGTGGACTGCTCCTTAGATTTTTTGGCTGTGAGTATTCCTGCAACATAAGACAACATAAGCAACTTCAGGAGGACGTTTGAAGCCACGCCGTTATGACACTAAAATTTCTCTGAATTTTTTTTATTTTCGATGAATGTTGGTTCCGAGCTGGCAAATTGGATCTCCGACCTTCTTCACTGAAGGTTTTTAATGTCGCTCAACTCATGACAGCCTAGGGATACAGCATCATGTTTGTTTTTTCCAGTAACTTCACAAAGAACGCACAAAGAAAGGAAGGGGGAGGCATTTTGCGCATGCTGATGGTGTCGAATTGGCCCCACGCCCCTGAAAAGCGCAAAAGACCTTGTCTCTCTCTCTCTGCAAAACCCTTTCGATGACTTCTTGTGGATGATTTGAAAAGATGGGACTATTAAGAGTCCAAAAGAGCAGTCAATGCAGAATAAATTTCAAGCTTAATTAGATACTGAGAGAAAACAAGTTACTTGAAATTAGAGTTGCTAAAAGTCTAGGCCTTTAAGTTGCGGCGTATTTTATAACTGAGGAGCAAGTCAATTTTTCTTTAGTGAAAACCTATACTCCCTTCTAGGGACGAGTCTAGAAGCTAGTTTTTATCATATGAAACTGTTTGTTGTGCCTTTGCACTCGTTATATATATCTAGATCTGGAATCCGCTTATATTTGAAGTCTTGGATTTACAGAAAGGAATGAAACGAAGGTTCCTTCAAAGAGTTCAATGCAAATTACATGTTAATCGGTACAGCCCTCAGCTACCCTCATACTGTGATTGACTTCAAAATACTTATATAACACGAGGCGAATGATAAAAAATAAACGAAAGCGAACTCTTTCGAGTTGCTTTAAACAAGCTAAAATAATTTGTAGGATCGTACGTATGACATATCAGTCTACAAAATTAGTTATTGTCTTACTACCTTCAAGTAACAATGTTAAATTCAGTTTTCAATAACCATAGTAGCTGTCTGTTTCTGCTGGGCAGACTGATATGGTTTTAAAGCTTGCTTTTCGACTACCTGCTCCAGAGCCTCGCCTGACCTTACAAAAGTCACACCCTGACTTCTCGGATGCGCTCAGAAAACTTTGATAGGGCTCGAACTTTGGTCATAACTTCAGGTGACATTAAGAGTATATTTCACTTCACATTATACGAGCTGCCAGCTTTGCAAAAGTCGGGTGGATATTTAGTTATCCATCCGTTTCTTGGCACACCAAGGGCGCATCATGAGCACAGTCAAAACACGCCCTTGGCCTAAGTCTATTACTTAGAAAAAATTTCTCACTAAACCCACTAGCTCTAGCAATAATCGAGATTTCCCTTTTTTTTTTAGTTGAGAGCTGCAGTATTACATACTTTATCAGTACTCGGCAAACGAAGATAAGTCCAAGTAGCCGTCTATGAGTCTTCTATTTTAATCAGCCAAGTGAAAAATCTAACGGAACTTAGTCTGTTTGCCCGATACGTAAAATTCAAACGGAGAGAAATAATGCTCTCCAAATCGGGAATGACAGCTGCTACATCCGTTTGACGGACGAAATATATATATAATAAAAAGAAAATGTACACATGTAAGTGTCATATCTATCAACGGCATAACAAGACATCTGCCAGAATAACAACGAGCAGACGTATAAAAACACTACAAATCTACTTGCAGGCCCGATATATAGAATGTTTCATATCATCATCACCGTATTCATGTTTTACTTGTAATACGCGCGCGTTGCTCTAGTCCTTGTGGGTCAATTGGGTGTGACATTGACCACGGTTGAAATTAATTAAAATTGAAAAAAAAAAAATAAACCCTTTATATATAAGTACTTCCGGGAAAAAAATTGTTAATCCATTTAAGGTCCTCATAAGATTTAGCGAATTACTATATATCAACTATACACTATTAATACAAGCGTCACTCTCCACTTTTATTAGGAACCACTAAGAAATCTGTATGATATATTGAATTTTGCATAGTGCATTGGAAACTGTGCTACGTAATCAAAATGGCGCCTCTTGCATGTGGGAACGGTGCACGTAGGGCTTGTAGACTATCGATATACTACCTATCTCAGCTTATTTCTTCTGTTTGTTTACGTTTCGTGCTACTTTATCACTTGTAATATCGATTAAATGATAGCATATTACATAAAATGTAACGTGTGTTCATTTGTGAGAGGCCTGAGCCATAGTGAGCTCCATCTACATCGGTGCGTTTGTAATACGCCCGGTTATTCATGCATGAGCTGTACTTGAGGTTGGAAAGTGAATCAAATGCTTCGTTGACCGTATATAGCAGAGCTGAGGTGGTCTATGAAGAATGATGGGTCTAGCTTTCGATATCGAAACTTTTTCGTCATGAAAGTTTGAGGTAGCTGCATCTTTGGCGAACCAACTGTAGAGAACCTACCGGAACAAACAAGGGTGAATTTTTTGTTAAAATATTCCCATAAGCGAGATCCCGAAGAGACACATTGTGTACGTATTTTTTTCTAGTGACGAGCATGTCCCGTTTTATCTTCTGGAGAAGCCTATAGAAAAGGTAAACAGCTATTGTCGATTGAACGTGGAAAAAGGAATAGGATTCAACAGACGAGTCTCCCGAATAGTGAAACAGCCTTAGTGAGAGGCAGGACAGCTGGCAGACAGCCGGTCAACGTTACAACCCCTATATTGCACTGCTAGCCATTTCTGTCTGAAAGCCGGCAAGGTCTGCATATGGTGCTCGCAATTGTCCGGGCTTGTTGTGCCCGTGGGGTTGTTTTTTTGAAATAGCGTGTTGGAGGAGAGGGGGATGGGTAGCGAATCATTTCTATAAGAACTGAAAAAGATACTTCTCGAAATATATTTAATAGAGCTAAAAGTTGATCTGACCAGAGAAATAGCTTTTTTCGTATATTTGTCATGACGAAACGCGCATCACGCGACATATCCCTTAACTGAATAATAAAAAGTCATAGACAGTCACTATATCGATTTAGTACTATTTGTGGAATGTATTGCTGTACGAAGATGTCTTTATTATAAGTAGCGTCTATCTGTCGTCTACGCGCGCAGCGTTTCGACGGAAAGACAACCGCTCGTGGCATCCATGTACGTAACTGCCATACTCGGAGCGAAGCGGAGCGCGTTCAACAACTGCTATTAAAGAATAATTTGTATAACAATAATGGTTACGCCACAATAACATATCACGTGACCCGGATTTGTCCAGTAGTTGTGTATTTTGTCGTCGAACCCATTGGGCACAAAATAACTATGAGCGAGGCGCGTCAACGTAGCGGCGAGACGCAGACGATACTGTGAGGGAAATGGCAAGTCAAAAACGTACAACCTCAGATTCACGAGACTTCATTAATAATAGTAGATAATTGTTGATCAGCTAATACGGTCAATTCATCGATGTTCTGTGCATCAACCAATAAGAATATTTGTTCAGTTATTTTTTTTTGTTTAGAGGCGCACTTCAGGAATAGAATCAGTATTTACTTTCTTGTCCTAACAGACGATATCTAACATGATGAATTATAATATTCTTGAGCCCCTTTCGGCATAAAACAACAGGTTTTTGTGAAGTACTAGGAGGAATTTTTAATTACTATCGGCTGCGTCCCTGAAACACTCTTCTTTCGTCAGAAGTTATCAATTCAAATATCTATTGAGCTGGAACTAGTCATGACGCTGGCTTTACGCCCCCATTGTGAGTATCCGTAAACACATACCCAACTGCTAAATGTTCCAAGGTAAAAATATATTCATTATAACATATGATATAATACATACGTTCCATTCGTTGTTAGATGACAAAAGTTCTGATTATAAATATATACGTGCACAGATTTCACAATGAACCATAGAGTGAGCACTAAGCTATATGCACAAAATATCCTCTGCCTTCCAGACCTTTGGCCGCATGGGACCAACGTTGATTTTGCTTGAGTCATCAAACAGCCATAATTATTACTGCTTCATATGCTATATATATATTATATACCCAAGTGACTTGTCGATCCAGAACATACCCGATCCAATTGGGCTTATCTGTCATAACTGTCAACCCACTAGCATTGTGGTTAGAATTTTGTAATTACGCTACTTCCCGCTCCGAGATGTATCTCGATTTTTAATCTCAAATCCGACTGAATTTATTTCTGACACAAAGTTCGAGTTAGCTATACAATCTTGATACGTACTGATGCATTGACGTATGTGCTAATTTCTTGCAATGTTTTGTCTACTTGCTTACCACATAAATGGAAAAATGACCAAGGTGAACCGAGTCAGTGGTCAAGTAGCAACACCTCGAAGGAGGTCAGGTGACCGAAAAAGCTTTCGGTACTATATATACCAAGGGCATCCTATCTAGTTAGTCCAATTGGGGTCCATGGAACCTAGATGGGTAGCTAGCAGACATAGATGCCCACAGGGTCCACGTCATCGACCACATAACTGAGTCGACATAACTGAGTAGCTTGCTATTACACGTATCAGTTCCTAAAGAAAAGTATTCATCTGTACAATAATAGTAAATCACTGTTAGGGATACTTTTTTAATTGACAGCTATATATGTACAATGCATGGGTTTCACTTATTGGCAAACCAGGATGGCTTTGGTCATCACGACGTGACTAGGCCTGACTATAAAGGACTACAAAAGAATCTGTGCCTTTGCCAGCATATAACGGTACTCAGCCTGAGTAGCGAGGCAACAGGATTTGCCGGGGGTATAAAAGCCGGTTGTCATTGTACACAGCGCATGGTTACTACCAGAGAAGCTGCCCAGTGAAAACCTTACGACCACAGAAATAGCATCGTATCAGCGCGCTGAAGATCGCTAGCGCGCGATCTCTAACCAGCGACATGTACATAGCGATCTCATCTGCAATCGACTTTCTGTTTATTCAATGCGCGCAGCGAGCATCCATCCGAAACGGATAACCCACGTTTGAATTAGTATGTTTTTTGAGACGATTTCTCATAAGATCAATGCTGAGTGGCAGCTGGAAAAAGGCTACTACACAATAGAAGAGCGGTAAGAACAAGCGTTTAATGCGTTTATTTATGCGTTTAAAGCGTTTAATAATGCTTATTGTGTTCACCCAACCAAATATAGCAATAAAGAAATTATTATCGTTATGTGACGTTTTGTAACTTCTATACAGTGAATTGGCTTAATAAAACTTCCTCATACCGCTCTGTTTATATGTTAGTTAAATCCAATAAAACTAGTGGCTATATTCCACTTCTTTTCGCAAAACTCCTTAAAAAAAACAGATAGTTGTGTGTATCAAAGTTTTTCTAATGACCAATACTATTGGACGCGATGTGATTAAGATCCAAGAAAACTAGGCTGTTGCCATAAGCTAGAGTTGTGTGAATTTAACAATACAACTTTCGTTACTGTTTATAAGGCGTTTGTTTATAGCTAAAGAAATATACGATAGCTTGGTAAAGTGCACACTAACTTTTGCCATTATAACCATGTACAATAGATGCATAATGAAATAGACTCGTAGCGCAGCACTAAATTAGGTTATTTTTTGACCCATGAAAACAGCGTTATCTAGCTTTACCCTGGTACTCCAAACGTCAGTAAAGGAATCGGCAATCATCTTCTCACTGTTAGCAAACAACAGTTGCTAACATTAGTACTCTATGGTACCGCCTATTGCAACAATAACTGCCGTCGTCACTCGTTGGAGCATGTTGCTGATGCAATTTCCAAACTGTCCCATCTATGAGTAGATCCTGTTAGCACATATATCAATGACTCACTCTTTCGCAGATATTTGGAAAACTTGATGTTTCCTTTTTCTACCGAACCCTTGATTTCACGACTTTCTAATTTCTCTGGTTTGTCAGGTCACGGCAGCATTGACAGGTCATCAGCGTCGATAGCCTAAAGATACTCTGACCTCTGTGGTAAGGCGCTGTACACACAGACATCGTTACAATCAGAGACCATTGGCACTTTGTTGACATTTCTATGGCAAGCTGTTCTATTCTTGTTGATCCCGATACGATAAATCATCCCATAGACCTTTAGAAGGAATCATAACTATTTGATCTGCGACACGATCAAGTATTCAAAAAACTGCTTCGTCAACCTGTCTGAAGCCATGATGGATGTGTTCTCTCGATAGTACAATCTTTTACACGTTTAGCCAATGAGGAGAGGTTCGTTTCCTTCGAACATTCAGCTGAAACGTTTCGAAAGGTCTACTGCCCTCGAACGTTCCCTGTTCGATTCAACGACGAAGCGTAATCTTCGACAGAGCAAGTCCATGATTTTTGAATCTGCTCTGGAAGACATTAAAGGGGACGAAACCACCTTTTCGTCCGTAAAGCTCGTAGAGCATATTTTTTTTCAATCTTTGACATTTTATCTATTATTATTACATGTCGATAGCGGGAGTTTTCCTCCCAACCTTCCTCCAACGCTAGCGAGTTGACCACGGCCGACTACGTGAAATTTCAACAGTTTCACATTGTGTACAAGTGTTTTGATGAGGCCATACCAAATGTTTTCTTCTCAGTGGCCCCCTGTTCTACTTCTCATTTCGATACTTTACATATAGAAGCATACAAGTTATCCAGAGAATACTCAAATCAGTTAAGCTCGCCTGAAAAACACTCGTCAGCAACGGAGCTGTTAGATGGTGAGGTAGAACGTGCCAGCCGCACATGGTATGAGACAGTAAAAATAAATTGGAACACTGCCGCTTCCATGAATCAAAAGTTGCTTAAAAGTATCTTGCCTTAAAAGCTGTGCATTTGGCCTGGTAGCTTACTAAAGCCAGTTGATTGAGTTTATTTTAGCCTCTACTGAACGCGTAACGAAGAGCTAAACTGCCACCCTAGCGCATTTTATTGATAAACCGCAATCTTGCAGGGTGATGTCACTTTATCCACCATATGGCGATAAAGTTCTTTTAAATTGATCAGCTGAAAGTTAATATCGTATATTAAATGAATTGAAAAATTATTTTCACTTATTATGTAAATAGGTAATAGTATAGTACCCGTCATATTTTGTAACTTTGTTCTGTTGTCCATCAAACGAAAATCGCATCGCGGTCCGAGCTTTTATTTCCGGGTTTATTTCGCCGTCGCGTCATCAGCAAGAGGCTTGCTTTCTCTTTATTCCGCCTCGACGATTCGTGCTTCTAGCTTTGAGAAGCCTAATAAAGAAATGAAAAAATACTAAGTTGAACAATACAGAATTGAAGCAATCTAGTATTATGTCAAAAAAGGTTCTATCCATATTTTGTTCAGGCATATCCTGCCACGATGGCTTCATCTAGTTAATACTGGCAGACCAAACATAGATGGGGGAACACATTCCCGCGGTTATTCAAATCGAATATAAATTATACTAGAACAAGATCCATCTAAAACTGCTCGTGTTGGCCTGTTTCAGAATAGGAACCTATAAAATCAACGATAAATAAATGCTGACACGTTGCAATCGGTCTCCAAGCGGAGCGAAGAAAATTTCACACTGATAGCAGCAGTTAACGGTACATCGTCATTGGAGATGGACCTGTGTTTTAGACAAGTTCTTGTTGCTAGTCATGTGGTACCTACAAAGCCGCAATTATATACCTGTAGGGTACATATTATATTTCGTAATACAAGTGTTGTACCACGCAATTCCCTCTATCTGTCGTCTTATTTCCCTTTCGTAAAGCTTTGAGCTTTATCAAACCACGAACTGATGAAGACTTGAAAGCCTTATCGTATACCTCAGCCCTACGGCCCTCTAGTCTTTTTGATTCCGAAATAGTATAATGTCCTATTCATAAGCTGTAAAAGGTTATCATACACTTTCACTGTTGTGAAAACTCAAAAGAACAGCTGTGGGTTCCTTGCATGTGTACTAGAAATTAATTGCTA
Source organism: Varroa destructor (assembly GCF_002443255.2). Lineage (NCBI taxonomy): Eukaryota > Metazoa > Arthropoda > Arachnida > Mesostigmata > Varroidae > Varroa > Varroa destructor. Next base: position 26,766,409 of record NW_019211456.1, on the reverse strand, counting down.
GACAAATCGAATATGAAATATTTTCAAGAAGAGAAACATTTAGCCTTATATGGATCAGGTATACACGAAGTCCAATAGCATTCCGACATATGCGTTTTATTATAAAAGCTCAATTTTTTTTTTGTTTCTATAGAAAGTAGTCCTCAGTCTTATAATTTTCTCCCCTCGGACAGGCTTTTGTCTGAAAATTGATCCTAATAGCTATAGAATTGTGCTTGGACAAATGTTACCAGCGGTACTTCTATTTACAAGTTATATCTAACCTGTTATTGCGCAAAGGTCCTACGTTGTAACTGTAGAGGAACATCTGAAACGTTTTCTTTATTTGATCATCACTGCGCATCAGTAAAGACGTTGGTGATACGTAATCTTGGCATTTCAAAGACTAATATCGTACGCGCTCTGAGTTATTCTTAGGAAGTTTAGATCAATTTTTAATCAAAAGTACATTCAATCATCGTCAATTATGTTAATAGGTAAAACACATGCCACAATCGTATTGCTGAGTGATACGTCTAAACCGAGAAATGTTCTTATCACCCCTTTCCATGTGTGTATTCAAGCAAAAACAAATATCCCAACAACATTTTTGCCCACCGACCGCCAGAAATATGGCTCGAACCCAGGACCTAAACTAACAATAATAGTTAACTAATTAAGTAATAAATTTTCCATGTATTACTGCCCTTATCTGCCAGTAGCTTTTTAATGATAACCAGACGTCAAACTCTATTAATAGGTGTAGATGCACTAAAAAGATATCACTCAAATACGTTCTGCATTCTTGCAGTACTGGCATACTCTGCGAAAAGAACTGCATTCTGGCTAGCAGGCCAAAGGTTCAAAAACTGCAATTTTTCAAAACAGCCAAAAGGCCGAAAAGGTAAAAAAGTTAGAAAAAATAAACAGGACTATTGTCTGTCGTTTTTCTAACTAAGTCAATTGGCACTGTACATTAAGAATAGTTGGCTAAGCCGCGTCTGAAGTTATAGACTAGGTTACACTGAAACAATGGTATGTGAAGGCTCTAAACCATAGTAAGTGCTACGGTGAAAAAGCCTAAGTTTGCGTCGGCAAAGATTGAAAACAGTTTTGATAGCAGCGGACCTGAAACGCTTAGTAGATTGAGCTTGGCCTTCTTACTTCCAACCGTTACAAAGAGTACTTAAATGGATTTAGGCCTTTCTGCTTTGACAGGCCTAAAATTTTCTACTCTTTTATCCGACCTCTGCTATTTCATTCAAATAGTCAGAGCAATTTGGAATGTAAATATCTGCTCAAAATGATCAAATGAATGCCATTTAGGACGACGCTTTTTGCGGAAGCATTCCCTACGTAAGTTACAAACCATCGATGTTTCTATGTTCGAGAATTCCAATAACGATACCAAAGAGTTGCCGACTTCGACTATATTTAGAGCACAAGGGCTGGCTTTTATAACGGCATTACGTGCATATCGCTGTGAAGCAGAACAATCATCCTGAATGCATCCTGCCACTAATAAATATAAGATTGATACCGGAATTTTTTGAAGGGCGTCAACTCACTGAAGTTTAAACACCTCTCTTTAAGTTCTTGAAGTGGAATAGCGTGATAATATTGTTGAGCTCTCTGATTTCAGCAGAACTATATTAAGAACGAACAGATCGCACAAATTATCGTTCATTGAAGACGTTGGTAAACGTTGAGTAATCTCGTTTGCCAAAATTCCAGCCAACGAAGTAGCCTCTTAGTGGGTTGAATCCCGACTGACATATTCATTTGTTAAAATATTCTACATATATAGCGTTTCAAGCATATATATATATATATATACATATATATATATATATATATATATATATACACAGCTATATTTGACCAGCTACTGAATGCGTGTTTGAAACGCTAATCGCTCGCTTACGTACGAGATGGTTCACTAGAAAAAAAAACCGTTGTGAACGCTCGTGATCGCAGTTATTATAGAAAAGTTAGTACAGGTATTATAATGTAGGGAAGTTAATTTTGTAGGAGAATGTTTTGTCGTCACGGATAATTGAATCGATAAGTAATAGTTTGTTCATCGCAGGGAGCATTATCAGTTATTCTTCTAACCATGAGGTAAACGAGAGTGTCCGATGTCTAAAGAAACAACACCGACGGAAGGGGCTGGAAGCAAGGAAGGTGCTGTGATCATTAGAGACGGTAGTCGAAAATGGCCCGATACAACTCGGTCGAAACAAACTGCTATTTTAGATAAGTTACCTTAACTAGATAAGGTAACTTATCTAGTTATTTTCTAACTTTCATTTCGAAACATCGAGCATAAGATATTAACGAAAAGCGTTAATGATAACAGAGTTAGTAGAAATACATGCATGGGTTAAGATATCTGGGTTAATACTGACCTATGGTTCTATGTAGCCCGGAGCAAGCTAAATTATTATTATTAGGGCACTCTACAATCAAGTTAGATATTAAATATCAATGTTCGTAAAGCAATAAAGTTTACAACATCTTTGAAATAATTATTTAATGTATTTTTTTAAATATACGTTGAATAGTGCCGTTTATGTATAATCGGGCGGAGCAAAGCAGTGTCCATCTGGTGTGGACCGATAAGTTAAAAGCTCGGCCCAAGGGGTGGACTTCATCTTAAGAGAACCACTATCCACTGAAAATTAAGCACCATTTAGGTTACCTGAACGCAGTATCTCTGGGCAATTGATGAATTCACGTGAAATAGCTTCACAAGCAGAAACCAACTTCCTATCTAGGCGACCGTGACACCGATGCCCCATATTCTAGAGCAGACTCTTAGGCAAACCTTTGTAAATGAACTTTTTTTTCTTAGGAATTATCAGTAATGGTAGTGCAGTGCTGCCAATCATAAACCTATCACTCCACAACTGTTTACGACTCGATTCAAGCTTCAACTGTATAGGGGATGGTCAACCCTCTCCAGTCTCTATATAAATCCCTCTGTATAAATTCATGTGCGTCTACATTTGCTTGGATGGATTACACGTTAATAAGCGTTTCAGCATTTGTTTCCAGTCGTGTTGCTACCCAGCATTGCTCCAGACGTATGGCCTCACTGTCTCCGCATGGTCCCTAGCCTAGACCACCTCACATTTAGGACGTGCTACATCTATGCTACTTTTTTCACCATATTATTTGCAGTAGATGTTGCTGGACTTGTTTGTTGTGTTTCACTGTGTCGTCATTGGGGCTTGACGATACCGTGGTACTCCACGGTAAACAATAAAGTGATCTGTTATTTGAATTGAAAATGGAAAGACTCCAATACATTCGAGCTCGTTTTCGTTATTTTCCAATACTAGCTTAAGTATACAATGTTTAACCAAACAAACGGCGTTTTCTTACAGTGGTTACTGTTTGCTTTACGACCAGGCAGGCAACAGGACTTTTCATGTGTGTAAGCCATTCATGATATCAGTGGCCAGCGTACTCCACAGCAAAAACAATATAACCTGTAAAAATTGCAGTAGCAATTCCAACCTACAGCATCTGGTTGTTAATACGCCATACTTACAACAGGCAGACACTTAAATACAGTAAGACTGAACCGGCGTGTATGTTCAGCCTTGGCTCGTTTTTCGGCCAGCCGGCTCTGCTGAGGCAGCGGGTTCTCCGCTACCCTCAATTCAGTGTAATGAAAATCTCCCCAAATATAATAGCGGCATCTGCCTCAAACAGCCAACCAAAAAACCTCTAGTGTACGTATGCTTGCTGCCTTATCTAAGAATAAATGTCTCTAATGTCCTTCTTGACCTCATCTTATACCCTACCACCCGTTTCGATTGCCGCTGCAGGAAATAGGGAGGCCGAACTTGGTTAGAGGATTCCTAACTCATTTTTGTATCCTTGTTATGCCGTGGTGTGACTGGGTTTTTCATCAGCGTAAGCTTCGCGTACGAGTCTCGAGCTTTGGCCAAAGTTTTCCACGCCGAGGAACAGGTTAATCTAAGACTGCCGGGGCAATCTGTGTGCGTGGATAAACAATTGCAGGTAGTAGCAACTTGATAATCCTGAATCTAATTGCAACCGATGAAGGCTTCACTGAGTAAGACTTGTCCTTTGGCGACCTATCTGGTGACTCTTGAAAGATTTACTAAAGTTGATGTGTATGGATTTTAATATTGAGACGAGAGTTGACCATTGGTGTTAAAGACGTAGAAAAAAGCCGGCAGCTGTAGATAAATGAATATATACTGAGCAAAGTTAGAATAGTAAGTAGCCGCATGCAAGCAATTTTAGGTTCGGGTTGGGTAAATCTATTCACCCCAAAAATGCGTGTCTATACAGAACTGGCTCTCGTTTCTATTGTTTTATTCAGATATTTTAAAGACGCCAGTTGTCGTATATTAATCCTATGACGGGTTCCCCCGTTATTTATCATTGGAGGTGTAACCATGATTGGGTTTGCAGTAAAGCTTTTTTTTTTTTTACCTAAAGCTCTGTGCGTGTCGCATGATGATGATCGAGCACAAAATTAAATTAAATGTCTATTGTCAGCTGGAAGCAATTAGGGTGGGAGAAGCTAAAAGAACAGAAGACGTTGTTTAGAGCTAGAACTGTACGGTGATGCACTCTATGATAGAAGAAAATGGGTGAGAGAGAGTTTTCGCTGTCCTTTACGGCATTTCAAATACGGCCATAGTACAAATGTCAATCGTGAAGAAGCATATTCATTTCGTAAACGCAAAGGCTGATATGTTTATTCCGTTCACGAAGTTTTACTGTCTGGTGGGAACTACGCTTGAGGTTACATATGGCATTGGTTCTAACTTTTATCTGCTGTTGATTAAGCCCGGTGGTATCCCGTAGGTGATCTGTTGGATTAGAAGAAGCAATACTAAAGTTATTTGTAATGAGTTGCAGGCTAGTCTTAAGTCTCTGTAGTCTGCGAGTGCTATCGAAGACAGCGACTTGTAACAGGAAAATCCTTATCTAGACGCCGTCCTTCATTATCTACGTTTAGGGATCACTAATGACGCAAACATAACGGTAGTGGAACCAGCTTTACTTTCGTTTGATTAAATTGTGTATCTAATCTTCAATAGAAAAACGGCTACCAAATTAGGAAACGTTCTCATATTATTCTCTCATATAGAACTGTGAAAGGGAAAGTGGAGACAATTAAAAACTAGTCTTCATTTTCTTTTCCGCAGTTTCTGTATTAGACCTAGCAGGTACTGAAAAACGCGGTTCGGTTTTAAATAATATCAAATAATAATTGACTCGATTCCACCGAAAACTTTATTACCTCTTCTAAGAATGAGCACCGTAATTAAAATGTAATAAAAATTTAAAAAAAAAAAGCCATATGTAACAACAAATAACAGTTTCATAAGTTCACAGTCACCATCGTATTGTCGGTGAAATGATTGCGTTATTGTTGTTGGTTCATGAAACATCTTGTTTCTATGCACGAGTTGTTGCCGAAGAACGGGAAAACTAAAGTCCGATTCAAAATGGAAGCTTTATGTGGAACTCTGTGACATTCTGTGACAGTATGAGACATTGTCAAATTGTTGTAAACAACTTTGACAAGATGCACCCTTTTCATCAGCATTAAGTAATTAGGAACCACAAATGATCGAGATGATCGGCTACCATGAATATGATGAGTAAAACTTACAATGCCTTTATGCTACTCTGAATCTTTCCTTGAATTGGCAATGATTCAATTGAACGAAACTTCGATAGATAACTTCGACAGACACGCTGTTTTCTCTATGGACACGCATATCTGGATATGCCGAGCGCTAGCCGCCGATTCCCTAAATAAGACTGCGTTGTCTTTATTAGGAACGTCTTATAAATAGAACTGTTTGCCATTCTAAAGGTATTTAAAGTGATTTTGGCCTATATGAACTTAATATTAGATTGCATCATGTTTTCAGACGTACAGACAGTTACAAACAGAACGTACTTTTTTTTTACTAGAGGTTTGACACCGTTAGCTATGTAGAGTCTGATGACAGATCTTTGATGCACAAAATTCTATTAGCAATAATTTTTGTTGCTTGCTACCTTTATTTTTATTTACTTTTATTTACTAAAAAATTAGACATACAGAGAACGCGTAGAGTGGTCCTTAGATGTCCTGCAGCATTATTTAGTTCAATAAACATCAAACCAGTTCATGTCAATCTATACCTCATCAGTACACAGTTATGAATTAAAAATAGATCCGTAAAGGCGACTAAGCATTGCTTCAAGCAGTTGGCATCACAGAAAACAACGTATGGCTACGCTCGGTTTTGAACTCATGTCAACTTATATGTCGTGAAGTTCTGTAGACAAACATGTTACCATCGAATTATAGCTGGGACATTGGTTATTATCTATCATTATCTGAGCGCCATCATAAGCTGTCTATTAATTAAGAAATGCTAACTACTCAACGTTGTTTTGATGGAAAGAAATTTCTCACAACTGATTTAGTATATTTCCCAAGAATACAAGTTTGGCAGAGTTACAAGGTTACAGAAGTGCAAATTCTTATTTACAAGAGCAGTAGAACTACAAGTCACATGGGGGAAAGGGGGGAATGAGGATGATGACTATGCATATTAGCCCCTAGCAGATCAGAAACGCGACCCCCAGCGCTTTTTTTACTGATGTCAGCAAAAGTGAATGTGAAGAAGACCGGCGGTAGCTAAGTAGTCGTAAGTCGATAAAAATGCAATTGAATGCTAGCCACTAGATTTGGACAGGGCTTTTACAGAAGGCATACATTTATACCAGCTTATCCTTTCCTATGTAGATACACGGTTAATCACAGGGCGAAAGATAAAAGGTACCATATTCAGCTACAGAATCATGGACGTTTTGCGTGTGCGTCTTTCCTTATACTAAGCGAGCAGGCAGGCTGCTCGTTTAGTAATTGATTTAAATTTAACTGGGTTTATTTTGCAGATCAATGCTTGGCCAAACGGGGGGGGCATAACGTCCAGCATGCGGCAACTTGTTGACGCAACTTGTAGGACATCAAACTTACGTGCATCCTTTGTAAAAAAAAAAGTCGACTTTAAACCATGTATAATGTGAACGCAAACCTGGTGTTATGCGCTTATTCTTACCAAGTTATAACTTGTTAAACACATGCCATTGCCACATCCTCATGGATAGTCAAAAAGGGTACAGCGCCGACGCTCGTCACGTCAGAACTACAAAGAGCTTACAGCCTAATCCGCTTAAGGTGCAAACAAATGATCGCAACTTGTACACTAACCAGAAACATTAGAGAGTATATATAAGCCAAGCAAACTTGACGTTAGCTGTTGTAGTCATAATTTATTTACTATTTTCATAGTAACCTGGACGGGATCGACAACGCGGAATGGCAAACTCTATTTTAAATCGGAGCAACTTTACGTGTACGTGTTCAGGAGTTGGCAAGATATTGTTTTTTTCTGGATAAATCTTTCATGGATAAATGTTTCTGAGAATGTACACTACGTAATTTTATTACTTGCTGTTATAGATACGAATCGCGGCATGTTCTTTGCTTCGATTAGAGTGCGTCCCCTCTGGGACATGGGTGTCAGACAACAAGATGTGTGCGATTAGCGCTTCACTGAATGCATATTAATACTTGTGCTTGTTATCAGACAGGAATACATGGCCTAATATTTCAGTGGTACCATTATAGGCCTAATATAGATCCTTGCAGGTTAGAAGGTTAACGTAAAACGCATTCTATATTCTGTCTGTGTTTGGATGGCAGCATGTCTCGGAGCTTATAATGATGACGCTGCTGAAGCTGTCCGAGTGTCCTCAGCAGTAAGATTTTTTCCACTTGCATCTCTGGCTGTTTCATCGGCGTGAGCACCCCCAGAGCTCGCGGTACCAACAACGGGATAGACTATTAAGTTGCTTGTTTATTGAGCAAAGCATCAGAGTGACCGGTATACACTAACAGAGAAAGTACCCGATTTAATTGATGCTGTCAAACTAAGAAATAGCTTCCTAGGCATTGAATATTTACGTAATTTTAGGTCAGATGGAGAACTTTCAGTCGAGTTAGTATCTCAGTGCATGAAACCCAAACGCTGTCTACAGTTTTGGGTAGCTATAATTATTATGAATGCGTGATTTGCTGAACTAATCATTGACTAAATTGATTTATTTATCTAACCCCTTGAATCAACGGAAGCCACGGAGTATCCACACGAGGTGTGTGTTTTCTGATCTACTAAAAATATTAACAACTATCAATTGGAATCGCGCGTTCTTAAATACACAAATTAACAGTGATGGATTGATAAATAGTATAGTAATCTCCTCTCTAGAACAAACGCAAACACATTTCTTTCAAACCCCGACAATTAAGGTCCGCTATTCCTACTAGCCGCTATGTACCTCAGTATAAATTGATATATTAATGGCGTGATTTTTCTAAATACCCACGCATTTTACGGGATTGTGTGTACTACAAAAAAGTTACCTGTAAAATGATCTGTATTGTTATTGTAGATCGGATGTAAGAGGATCGATTTGAGTCCATTTTCTCCCCACACTTGTATTTTGTGTAGACGATACATCGCAGGCATTGGACATCGAACGGCATCACAAGACAACCTCGTGCGGAGGAGCGTCAGATCACCGCTATCGTCCATCATTTGTACTCCGTCGCCAGGTCGTGTCGTACGTAGGCAGTCTTTCTCGCTTTGGGAAAATTCTGACACGTAGGACGTATCTATCATAGCCATGAAAGGTAGACGTTATCTGTCCGAGTAGTGTGGTACGGACTCAATCATTTGGCCAATATCAATTCTCTATCGCGCTAACGGGTGGGTAGACAGAATGGCAGGCAAACAGCTTATGAATTTCCACCGATATCGTTTCGTCTGTGCTTTATAAATATGGAACGATATGACGAAGGCGGCTCTTAAGCTGAAGATTCAAAAGGCCTTTCAACGGGAAAACAAGGCGTGAGATGAAAAATGTTAAAGGCTTCTCATTGCGACATCTATATACAGGCGAGTAAGGGAGACGTGGCGTTCTCGGATATGTTTATATCAGAAGAGTATCTAGTATGCAGTAGAAATGCCGCTTAGCTGACGCTTGGGCTTGTAAATAGTGCACTCTTTAAATTAGGATAATCATCGCGGACCCTATCTTCGCTAACGAAGCGGTGGTAAAGATAGTAAAGCATGTTGCTCGGAAACACCAATAAAGATGCGTGTCTTCTTGCATTACACTAACTAGACGCACCGCGCAGTGCAAATCTACAGTTTCAAAAGCAATAACAGGAACTTGATAACCTCATGGTTTGATCTTCTACAGGTGCTTGGTATGACGTTTTCTTTCCAATTTGCGAATAATCTTCCAGTAGTGATCGTAAACAATGTGATATTAGTTCATCTATGTTTGTTGAAGCTATACACTATAAGCGGGAATTCAAGTTGTCGAAAACTTTGACTTTTCGACGAGGCCCAAAGTATCAGAAGCTTACTTTGCCGTACCTAGTAATGTTGTTTTTGCCCTGTTCAGTACAATGCTGATTCATCGTTTACCCACAACTTACCTAACATCGCAGTACACAGTTGTTGTGCTTTCATAAAAAAGTGCAGCCCCATACCGCCATCCTCATAAATCCGTATAATAGTTTTACCCAAAATGAAATAACTGCTTATGCGACTGGCTCTTACATTAGTAACACATATTTTCTCACAAGGAAAAATCAATAGGGGGACGCATGGTATGTGTTCAAGATCCCTTTAAACAGTAGCGTCAAAGCAGATAAAAAAAATAAGTCTACTGGCTTTTATTTTTTCAGAGATTATCTATTTGATTTTCGAGGTACAAGAAGTGAATTTGTGGGCTTCGTGAATTGCCTTTTAAATTCCAAATCGAGATATCATTATTTTTAGCTTTTTTGTGTTTTTTATTGAGTTCTAACCTTTTCAGGTTATTTGCTGTGAATTTTTCGCGTTGTGTGTAGAAGTTTCTCCCGGACTTTCTGGAGGCTTTACAGAAACCGGCAACGGTTATTATACAAGCAGATTTCGGGCGACCAAAGATGTTTACAACCTTCGGGGTTCATCCGAAGGGTTCATCTTCGACGTCGGCCAAATCGAAGACTTTTTGCGTCCGCCATAATGAGTTTATGGCTTTCCTTTAGAAAAAAATTAGGTTTCTTTTAATCCTAAATACACTGGTTTGGCGCATCGAACGGAATTTACCAAAATTTGTCTAGATTTAAACGGACTACCACGTATATACACACGATGTTAAGATGTTTGTATCCATAAATTCTACTTGCTTTATAAATAATAATTATCTTTTCCAATTACTAGAACGAAGGAAAACGATTTGCGCCGACAAATCCAATGGGAAAAGATAAGAGAAATTTGCACGAGCAAAAATAGTCCGATATACGATCTTTACATAAAAATAGTTAAACTAATTCTTTACTTATTTCTAGAATAATTCACAAATAGTAACATCCAATTTATTTAGTATATTCCCAAGAAAAATCTAAACTAGACTATGGAACAGGCTTATGTTTGGTCGGATTCCTGTTATTTGTCTCCTTAGACTCCAGATTTTCACCTCGCAGTGCGGCTTCCCCAAAGCACTACTATAAACCGGTCGTCTATCGTCGTTCGTTTTCCCATAGAGGATATTGTTGAACTCATATTTTACCATTTTCGCGGCTGTTCGCCCACGCGGTCGTGTACATTGCCACGACGCCTGTGCCTATTGTACAGGTATATTACCCATGAACTTACGCTCTATGTGTTCAGAAATTCTGATGTGAAATAAATCTTTTATTTTAACTATAATATGCTAGATTTTGGCGCTTTTTCGTCGTCTGCTTTGTCAAGATGCGGTCGAGGATTGTTTTGATATTTTTTCTTTATCCTTTTACTTTTAACAGACGTTTATAGAGTCGGGATCTTTTCCGCCGGGACGATGACCTTTGCAAATATTTTTAGAACAATAGAGGCTAACAAAAGCACACAGAGCAGATTCTAGAATGGACTTTTAAGTCAGAGTGCTATGAAAGCATTCAAACAAAGGGCTACCTTAGGCAGAACGCTGAGTCGCTGTCCTTGCAGCGTCTTAGCAGAAGATACGATGCAACTCTACCAAATTATATTGGATGCGTATTGACTTTTATAGGAGCAGTAATTTCGTTGATGCGTAACTGCCACCAAGTAACAAGCTGAAGTACAAAATTTATAAAATTAGTTAAAATTAAATAAATATATTAAGTGTACGCGTTGTCGGCACTGGACAGTGGGTATGAATGAAATTCCACACAACTTTGCGCGTCTCTGTGGGCTTAGTGGTTCCCTCTTCAGGCCAAACAGGAAAAATGAGGAATATTTAAATTTAGGGACTATATTTAGGGACTATATGGACTCATACAAGATAAACATATGGCAGTTGGCGCTATTTACCACCTTCCGATCGTCTATCATTTAGAAGTATTATTTACTCGGCCTTCAGCGTGTCGGCACTTGATAAAACTATTCAATTCGCGAGCTTGTTGGCTGGAGGAATTACCGTAGTGCCTTGAAGGCTCACCACATACGTTTTCCACTTAACTCTATGCATCCCAATGTCATCTGCAGTGGATTATCTAGGCTCCATTAGTGACGCATGGCTGACTTGCTTTTTTGACCACCTGCACACATGTTTCCTCTCCATTTTAATATAGACGTTTACAGCTAGGGTTCGCCAGTTTTTCGCGAGTGGCTCCTTCGTATCGGCGGTGATGCAGACGCCCAGCTCCAGTACCTCTCAACGGACGTTGTCACCAGAACTACTAATCTCAACCTACTTGCAAACACTTCTTTACCGTTCAGCTGACATTGCCAAATCACTTTCAACCTAATACAATTCCTCCATAACAAACTACACACTCGTGAACATACCGCTACCTTGTCCTCTTCGTATAGGGACCCTAGAGCCATCTGCTTCATCAATAATCGTCTCTGCGCACCTCTTCCGAATCGTTTCGCGCATCTAGTCTATAGCTGACATAAATGCCTTTCTTGGGCATGTTGACATATGTGACCGATTTGTCGGACGGAATGTCCTCTGCAAGTGGCACATAAGGCCTCGTCTGAGTGGCCACTTTTACTGAATTTTTTGTTGCCGCGTTAGCGGAATCCGGGTCACTGCTACCTACGAAGCCGCTACTCATCTTTACGAACAGTTTGCAATTCAACAAAACAGGTACCGCCACTGATCAGCTCCTGATCGATTGCGTCATCCACTTCCAATGTCCTACCTCATTAACTAAAGGCCCTTAACACAGCGAATCGCGAACCCTCACACTTGAGGAAATCGCAATACGACTGGCCCTTTTTGTTTCATATGCTCTTGATTACCTCGGCTACCGCGCAGCCTTCCCCAGCATTTCTTCGACGGTCCCGATAAACACCTACGTTTATCAACGATTATCATCGCCGGCGCAAGGCACTGCTTGGAACGATTCGTACAACCTCCGAGTTCACCATGGCGAATACAAGTGGCCACCAGTCGTCATCTTCACATGTCTTCAACGAATTCATCCCTCGTTGTCGGTCAGACAACTTTCTAACAAGCCACTAAAGGCGTTCTTTTTTTGCGTAGTCACACTATGTGCATCCCGTCAACTGTGGGTTGTTACGTACGCAAGCAGTCATCAATATCGCTGATTCAGAGCTCAAGTTACAAAGAAAGAGATAGTAAAATTAGCAATTATTACCTGTCTATGTCAATATTGTACGACTTCGAAAATTTGTTGAGATAATTGATAAATTAATATTATTTTTTTTGCAAGATTGGTTTTAAATATCTATTATTAACAAATATTTTATTAAAATATTTCTTGTTAGTATTGGTTTTTACCTTTTTTTTGGATGATGCGCCTTGACCCTGGAGACTTTCAGCTTCTCCTTTTGCTTGATTCAATTTGTCTTCTATTATTAACGGCAACTTTCGCGTACAATGTGATAGCTATGATTCAGTTTGTAAACGCGAATCTGTTAGAAGCGACTTCAAGAGTCACGCATTTCACGTGAGGTAAAATGGCCACATAACCATAAAATCCCATTGATGTATTACAGATGGATAGTATTTGCTGAAGTGAAATGCTTCGTAAATATATGTTCCGTGCAAGATTTGCTGTGTCATCATGCTTATGTCCTTTGGTACTTTAATGGTTTCCATCTCCATTTTTTCAATTTGCGGTTCTTCGCCATGATATTGTCGTTGACCCTTTTTTCCCTTGTTTGAGTCTTCTTGAAGCGTACGTCGCTCTTTGACATGTTGACAACCACATCTTTTTTTGAACAGGAAAATTGCCCATGCATAAGATACTCTCTTCGTCTATTCCCACTCCTTAGGAAGACAACGTTTGGAATTCCAAAAGGAACCGGCTATCCTAGTAGACATACTGATGTAAACAGGTTGATCGTGCCACAAACCAAACGCCTGTCGCTCGTCAGACAAACAGACGTATGTAAGGGGTTGCTAGAAGCGTTGGAATTGGTGTTGCTCCGGGGAGCCGGTTTCACTTGACCATTGGCATAGCTCCCTTTTCAAGCACTTTCAAATACTGGTGGCCGCTAAGTTCCACTGACGGGACATCTGGTGGTCGTTTTTTGTCAAATCGCACAGACCGATCAGTCTATGCTTGGAAAATGTACTACAAAAATGCCTCTTTATAGTAGCTTATTTTAAAGCACAGATTCAACGACAACTAAGGTGTCTACTCTTTTCGTACGCACTGACGAACGTACTGCGAGATCGAGCGGTTTTTTACTCTTGCTTCTTCAGACTATCAAAATACGCAGTACATTGAAGATACCAGTGTATAATGACTAGAATAAATGGGCCAGCTTGTATTTTGAACTCTGAATTTTGTGTATCCAGCAACTTATAATAGATTAGTTAAGAAAAATATGTTTGATTTTTAGGTCTCTGAAACTGGATGACATAAACGACCTAATGAGAATAGTGACCAGCCATTGTTGCCAGCCAGAAGTTGATTCGTCGGGCTGTTGGCATTAGCAACGACTGAGGAACGCAAAACACAATTTCTGGGTTTCAAGGTGGTATGGTATTGTAAACAAATAACGACTAACAAAGAGCAATTAATTCCATACGGGGGCATGACCACACTTGATGTTTAATATGGCTCGTTAGCACTGAACATTTGCCACCCATGTGCGCCTCTAAATTTGATCTACACTGCACTAATTATAACTTTGAAAGAACTTTTATATGCCCATGTGTAAAAATAAGCTATCGATGATGCTATAACTCATTCAGCCGATTCACCTTTGAACTCCCCAGTTTTCTTTCGTAATGTGCTTACGTCCACGTTCTAGTTTTGGTGAACGCATACAAGCCATAAAAGTATACCAAGCAACTTATGCGGTTACAAACTTTTTGACACTACCGAATGTCTTAATTTTTTTTCCGTTTTATTGGTACAGATTTTTACCTTATTTAGCTGTTTATTTAACAGTTTGTTTGTTAACTATAATTACTGCTTTCAACTTTTTGCCTATGTTGCTTCGTAGCGTCCAGGTGACTAAGCCCCCGATACTGATACTCTGCTTTTCAAACACAGCATACTAAGGATTGCGAGGACTTTAGTTAAGGACAGGGCGGGAGTATCGATTACCGTACAACTTAATGGCAACGGTTCGTGCACTTCGGATTCAATCCTTTCCAAGGAAACAGTAGCTGTCCATGGTGACGCATTAAAAAACGTTTTACGGATGCTTTGCAGCTGGCATTTTTTTGTCACGGTGAATTAATTTGATTGTAATGAGTCTATTACAAATGGTAACTCCCTCCATAAGCTGAGATTTAATTTGTCTACAATCCTCTTGGTTCTCTGAAGTTCATTTCGTTGGCAAAGCTCAGCTAACAGTTCGATGACCTCATTCTTGTAGCATCGAAGTAACAATCGTTGCTGGCAAAAAGGCATTCTGAACAATTCCGGTCGCGATAATGGTGTACCTCGGTAGTACTAGTGTCAATGTCAATAACCCAATTTTTATTATCAATGTTTATAGTTTGTTTAGCTCTACAGTATAATCAAGCACTACACTAGCCTCTTTCCGCTATTGTGACGGAGGCGCCCATAAAAGCTTATGATATTTTGACCCGATTTCATTTACTTACATATGAAAGATGTTAGCTACTGAATCGTTCTTTCTGGTCTCTGCACCACACCGTAACAATTCGAAAGTTAGATTGTATCACAGGCCATTTGTATATTTCACACAATATGTACACGCACTCTAAGAAAATAGTTCATCTTTGGATACCGCGCAAAATTTTCCATCTATAAATTTTTCGATTAGATGTTTACATGATCTGCCTGTGCCATTTATGTCGTATCGTATATACGTATCATCAATTATCACTATGCAAATTAGAAGTTTTTACCCGTAGCAGATGCAAGCTTTAGCACAGATCGAATGAAGAACAACGCGGATCTTAACGTAGGTGTGTCATTTATGTTGCGCTCTTACGAGAACGAAGGGCCATGTTGTTATCGCTACGTAACGCAATAAGCTAGGGTCTGAGTGAATCGGTTAAAAAAGCAGAAAAAAAATCAGAACTCATTTCAAGTCTTTTTCGAAGCTTAATTAAATATATTCTGGTCAGATTTTGGCCATTTAAGCTTATCGAATCTTGTGGAAAAGGCTACGGTAGTTTGTCGGTGGCTTTCCGTTGATTTTCCGGGGTTATTCGAAGCGGAGGGATACTGATTGGGCACCGAAGTGGTTCAGTAAGAACATCAATGTTTGGTACTTTGCACACCAGATAGGACTGGATTGTGCTGGGGTAATGGGGTGCATTTGCAGAAACCCGTGACAAAGCGGTGTCTCCAGTGAGAAACATTAACTTCGTAGGCTTTTCTTATTTACCTGATATTTTAAAGGACAAGCCTTCTCACCGAACGAACAACAGAAAAACGATCATTCTTTTTATGAAAAGTAAAAAATAGGGCTCTCTGATCAGTAGGTTTATTATTTTATGCTTACCAGTATTTGGCCCCCTGCAATCCTCGTTGCGCGTTATTAATCTTCCGGTTTCAAGGGCCGTTTACAGTTAGGTCCTCAAATAATTCGTTTGAAGCCGTTCGCCCTTCGACACCGCTATAGCCGCTTTAAGGAATTGCTGACTTCTTCCCCGGAACGCTGTCGTCGAACGCTGCACCGCTTTCGGTCGATGCGCGAGCTGTTTACCATCACACGCTGCCTTCCAGCTCTGATAATTTCGTCACCTCATCAGTATTAGACGAGAGGTCATTAATTGGTCCTGTTAGGCCCGAAATCAATTGAGTGATGTCAGACGCATGCGAATGTTCTGAATACATAGGCTGCAAGCTACAGCGGAAGAATATAATTAGCGGATATGTAAATATTGTTTCGTGTGAAAACAGTTGTGAAAAGGCTGTCCACAAAGCCATGGCGCTGCAGGTAAATAATTTAGGGATTATAGAGCATGCTTAGCTAGAAGTAAGCTGAAGCGCTAGCGGATGTACACGTTGCGTTGTTACACTGGTTCTTGTTATGAAGTAGAAGTAATGGCGGCAATTTTGATTTGCCTCCGCTTCTAGAACTAGGACGTGAACATTAGCATGCTCCGTTGAAAATGTTCACTAGAAACGTCTACGTTATAACTGGGCCGGCTACATCTGTGGCCGAAGAGGACAAATTGTTGGCATTTTGTCATCGACATATACAGTGCTATTATGGAGGTGTTCCCAATGGACCGATTATAGCCGTAGAGTTAACACTATCGTTAGTATAACTTAGAAATTAAGAATCGCGTTCATTCCTCGATTTAACAAAGTGACGACTTTGTCTATTAGTGGGAAAAACGTTGTTCCATGACGCCACACAGGAGTTAGAACTACTCGCGGCTACGCTTCAATGAATAACAATCTTCAATCGAAACTGCGCAATAACTTCAATGCGTTGATAGTTACCAAATATTCATATCTTCTAACGACGTAGGCTGAATATTCTTGAAAGGCGATAGAATTTGAATCCGTCGACACAGTTTGCTTGAGTTACGATTTACATATATGCGTTTATGCTGTATTATCTATTTTCTAATAAAGAGATACGTATATGACGTTATCCATATGACGTTTAGGGATACTTCTCTACGATGTGTAATGTTTGCCGAGCCACAATTAATCTGCGAGGCCCTGTTGTCATCTAAATATACATATCTATTTCGTATTGTGTGTTAGGTGAGACGGCTGTACCATCGTGGCGCGCGATCATCTTATGTACACCTAGCGTCGTATTTGGCTGACAACCTCAGAATGCTTGCACCTGGTTCTTAATTGAAAGGCTGCGTGAGGCAGGTTCGTTTGAGACCACTTATCGTATTCGGACCGTCGTCTATAGCAGCAATCCATCAAAATAGAGAACTAGAAGCCAGAAAAAGCGACTGAAACATCATGTGTTTCCTGAATGAAAATAATCGTATATAGATATTGAAAGCTGTAATTACTCTTCAGGACCACCACTTTGGTCTACAGCTTTCCTAGCTGTATCAAATAGATTGGAGAGGCTTATCTCTGAGCCACGTACCACAATTGCAAAACGTGATAATTTTTTTATGATTTTCCTTATTCACACAAATTGTGCCGTAGTAACGTGACTATTAAAAAATCACAAACGAATTTCAGGGTGGAAAAATCTGTTGTATTGGATTCAACGTGCAAAGCGTCAAAGCCATTGGGAATGGCTCCAGCTATTCGATCGTTAGCCCTCGATATCTTCCGCCATCCGGATGATGTATCATCTTATCTTCCAGTCAATTCCTTTTCAATGGTTACCCTAGACACCGCCTCTACCCAGGAAGCAGAAACTCTCGTCCGTTTCTGAAATCGGAAAAAGAGACGCCTCTTGTTCTCTACGACGGCGGAATCGTAGTGGATCCCGAAATCTTACCGGTGAGCCCCGGGAATAACAGTACCTGTTTAAATGTCCCAATGTAGAATATAAATGACGCAATAATTAAATACAGAAAAAAAATAATCGGAGAAGGAGTCAGTGGCGAAAACGGAAAAAGAGTCGTATATTGAAATATTATCTTTATTTTATTGAAAATACTCGAAAATATGGTAAATACAAAAAAAAAAAATAAATAAAATTCGCATTTTTTGCTTTTTTACACGACGTTTTTAATTTTTCAAAACGATCTCGTTGAAAAAATTCTTTATTGGGCAATTGGTAAAAAGGCTGGGGACTTACTCTAACGAAAAATTACACCTCGTTATCCAGAAAAATCCATACATGCATGTTTTCGGTGCGAAATTAAAAAACAAGATCTAGGCACTTTGTCGATGCAAAACATTTTTGTCCGATATGCGAAAGATAACTGATATAATCATCTTTTGTACGTAAGCTAGCTGGAACTTAATCATGACACGTGGAGTATAAAATAAACATAGTTTTATGACAAAGGTGTAGGCACTGGGGTAGGAAACTCATTGCGAAGATATTTTTGCTTAGTGGCTCTAGCTATGAAGAAATAAGGCAATTCTTACATAAAGTGCCATTTCAAACCAATCTATGAAATTAAATCTAAGACTTGTGTTTAGCATAACATCGTTCTCGCAGATTTAGTACCATATATATATGGCATAACTCGAGTATGATTCTACGCCATTTCCGATTCGTTAACCAAACTCATACACAATAAGGATAACTAAGTTATCTGCTGTTTTATTCTGCCTGTTTCCTATTTTCGCCAATCTAACGTTTGTGGCCAGCAGTTCGTCCCTAGTAAACTGTACTGTCCAACTGAAAAAAATTACGATTTCTCTTGTGTTACGGCTTTCCGGTCACTGGTACGAGGCGCAGGACGTCAACGAAAGCGAAGTTTATGGCAAAAGCGCATACTGATCGCGGCGTGTACCGCCCGCATAGGGAATGTCCTAGGTACCCTTTCGCTTCGCTGTGGCCAAGGCAGCTGTAACGTTGTGGAGTGCATATCTTCCATCTGTATGCCAAGAGTCTGTTTTCCTATTGGAGAAACGAAGTCAAATTTCTTGACCCTGATTGGTTATTTGAAAGTGGTGCAAATCAATGATTTACACAACAAATACTCTTTATAACTTGAGCTTAAATCATTTTAACAGTATTATCCTACAGCGAAGTGTAGGTTAGTATGTAGACGTTATCAAGTACAACCGCGCACGACCGATACGAAACCAGCGTGGTAGAATTTATCAAATTCTATCACGCTGGTTTCGTATAAAAAGGGTGCGATGTCCTCGTCGCAGACCCTTTATAACAAACAAAGTAATTTCTGCCGAAAGCATTGTATCGACTTTCATTCCATATGAGTTTTGAGGTGTTGTTCCGTTACAGGACTATCACAGTTTGGCCTAGTGCTGCTTGCCCTGCCGAATGGAAGTGGCTCGTAGTACTTTTAATTGTTTCGAGTTATTGATGTCAGGCCTTTCGAAACTAGCTACGATAATCCAAACGAAGTTTTGCGTTATCAGCTTGTGTTGTGAGCACCCTAATCATGCGCCATTTTATGACGTCGGGCTTAATGGATTCTGAGCTCTACTTGAAAATTCATCAAGGGAAGGCAGCGTAATGCTTGCAGGAACGAAGAACTTTATAAGGGGCAAGCGAAAACAGCGCAGCGAATTCGCATATTTGGATTTATCTTGCGTTAGGGTGGAAGGTAAAGCGACCTTAGGATGTATGTTGTAGGGTTACTAACTTGTGAAGTCTTCCCTATAGTATAGCGATTCAAAGGGGGGTAACTTATATTTCGATAATTTAGTCTATTAGTAATGCTTAATAGACCAAGCAAAGTATATGATCTAAAGGAGAATAGCCTACTTTATCTACTTTTACGTCTTTTGCGAGATAGTGCATCTAATTTTCAAAAAGCGGCTTTGATATGCATACTCAATAGTATTTTGGTGTCGTTAAAATTTGGTTTCCGGCTAGGAATTTTTATACATCCGCCTGGGCGCCGTGTGGAATTCTTCCATACTTACACACAAAGTACCTTCGCCTTATCCACTATAACCCTTTGAATTTTCTTCTAGTTCTTAGTACGGTATTCGAACCGCGTAAATACTATAAGCGACAAGTAGCCCGATATAGAGTAGTTTACATTTTCTGGATAGGTTTACATGAGTATTGCCCATGTCCTTAAATGAGCCATTTTGCCAAACGCTGATGATTGCTTCAACAAGAAGAGTTTAACGATGTTTCACTGTTCACAAAATACTAGCAGAAATTCATCATCGCAATTAATGTACAATGTAGCCAAGACTATGAACATTGGCCGTCCACTATTGAAACACGTCTTTTTTTTTTTATTTTACATATTTTCATAGATTTACATATGACAAACAAGGGTTATTGTTGTCATATGTAAATCTAGAAAAGCCAGGAATAATACGTCCTTAACCACTAATTATTATGCATTAGTTAGGAGCTACTTTGTTTGATGAAAGGCTGCAGCCCGATAGTTCAGGCAGAGCAATTACTCTGGGTCATGGTAATAGGCCCGTCCCCTTGTTACGACGGGTTCTGGCGTGTTAGGTGTCTCGTGTGCATAAATTTTCGGATGGGATACGTACTTGTAGGGCAGCAAATGAATACAGTCAAGCATCTTATACTGCTCGAAGAGGTCAGCCAGCCCTTTGGACATCGTAATTGATGCTGTACGTCGCATCCTCAAAGCCTGGCTCAAGAAGTCCTTTAGCGGAAGCACATAGAAGGTCCATTTTTAATGAATACATATGAGCCACTGGGTGACAGGTTGAATGACTCTGTCTAGCCTATTAACCGCATGCGGTTTTGTGTGCACGTCACTAAATACTGAACGGTAGTTGTTAATTATGATTCGTTGCCCTATGTCTGGCTTGATACGAAAAGCCATAAACTTAATTGGATATATACGGTGAAAATAATACTACTTCTTCTATAAACTAAAAGTCTTTCTACTAAGAGCCTGTTGGAAACAAAGGTCGCATTGTTTACCATTTACAGTTTTTATTAATTAATATATTTAAACCACGCAAACATTAGCCGGCTTTTCTATATGCATAATAAGTGTATATAAATATGATAATTATTAAATTCTTCAAGGGCACATTGTTGTGACTCGTGTCAAGACACCAGGAAAAAGTGCCTTACATGTCAGCGCCTAAGGAGTTTGCTGTTGATGATTACACCTGGAACGAGCTGGGGTTGCAATGAAGAGATGTTTGTCCAATGGTTTCATCAACACGTCCACAGATTCAACCGGTATTTTTACTTTCGAGAAACAGAAGCTTTATCACTGAATATTGATCTGTAGCACCAAATCAATCTCTGTCTCTGAATTCATTGTTCTTTAACAGTACTCAGTGAGCTTAGCACCGAAAATGGCCCAAAACTGAATATCAACGTTTACACAATGCCATCTACTGCTAATGCGTTGTCTGAACGTTTCTCCAATGGCATGTAATCCGTTGCCGTTGCCGCACGAGTACAAGGATACCATGTGTTCCCCGACCAGATTACCTCTTACGTATTTTGTTACAACAGGTGGCTTTTTCGCCAGTTACTTTCGGAAACTTAAACTGAAAATGAACTTCTTCTCACCTCGCAGTACGAACTACAGCTGGCCTTTAGAGAAAAAGAAATTATCTTCGAGGAATATATATAAAACGTTAAAAAGGCGTGATTGTTTTTGTTACAGCTCAATATATTACCTGAGTGCTAGAATTACAAGGTGTAGTAAGTTCGACGTAGGAAGAATAGGCTATAAATTAGGCGTAATTATAGTGTAAGCGTTTCACGCGATAGGGTATATATAGTATTTTGTGGACACGAATGCCGTTTATTGTTTGCGTACTAAAACAGTGATTTGTTTTTAACATATGTGCATAATTGGATAGATAATTGAAAAGGAGACTGAGCCAACAGCTGATAAAGCGAAATGCGAACCATATTAGTAGCACGATAAGTCCTAAGGACTAGCTCCGTGCTCAGTAACTTGTATAGAAGTTTTGAACTTTAATCACAACGATTTAGACTAGAACTGTTAATGGGTGTTAGGCGACTTATTTGTAAAGAACAGGACGGCAATCCCCGCTACGTAGAACGAGGCTCCTATAAGGTAAATCATGTATATGACTTCAAAGTGTAGAATTATACCATAGATAAATATTTAAGAAGCCGAAAACCAACTGGGTGCTCACAAGAATAGAATAGGCCTTCTGGAATTTATATGATAACATGTCTTGCCGTATTCTCAATCAACCAAATTTTTAGCGAGTCTCACAGTAAATCCCTAAACATGGTCATATATAATAAATTACCGATGTAGTAAATTAAAGAATAACACGATCATTTGGTCAGTTCTCGAAAATTTAACACTAATATATGAGGTAAAGACAAAAAATGTATTGACGATTTATTGACGACGTGAAATAAAAAGGAAATCAGCTGCAAATCGAATTTTTGCACAACGTAGTCTTTTCGCACTTCAGCTCAAAATATTCATAAAAACTTGCCCTATGCTTACTCATATCCGCCCTAGGCCTGGCGCCCCCTTTATTTAAGGCGAACGCTATTCAATATCCAGTTGATGCTTTCCGTATCTCGCGCCCTTTGCCCGATTGTCAAGATGTCGACTAAACTTGATACACACCGTTGTTGGGATACCTTTGTGAACAGTTGGATAGTCTCTCTTGTTATACTGCATAGAGAAGTGTGACCATTGATCTCCAGGTGAATCGTATTGTGTATAGGTCGAAGTATTGCCCACGTACGAACATCTGCTAAGCATGCATCTAATAATGAAAATGTCGTAATACGAGGGCATTGTAAGTATGAGAGTAAGGGTCAAGGCACAGGTTGCTAGCGAGTACAGAGTCTACAACTTATTGTGAGGAACTCGTTAAGAAAAGCTAGGGAAATAGGCGAATAAAGTGAATCATAGGCAGAATAGGTTCCAGGTTCTATGAATAAGGACTCGTCAAAAGCCACTGCAGGACGACGAGCGGATAAAAATATTGTTCATCCATGTGAAAAGTAGTGAAATGTTTACCGATTGTAAAATCAATGTGGATCGGCTACTGCGTGTAGCAGTAGGGAAGACAGAAATCGTGGTGTGAGATGAAAATCATGCTGAAACAAACCTCGCTCAGCCAAAAAAGTAGAGTGGTAAACGCTTATTATTAAGTTACTGCAGTACATAGCTACAGTGTGTATACATATCTATGAATTCTGCGAGTACTTGTATATGTCAGCGTTCTAAAATGAAATGCAGAGACTGAGTCTAACGGGACCTTCTTAGCTTTTCACTTATCAGGCACTTCACGGCTTTTTCCCAAACAGTTCCGCCCTTGTCGCTACTGAAACGAGGGTGAATCCATAATGAATCAAGCTTTCGGGTTAATATAGGAGACCATGTTATCTGGCCGGCCAGCTCTGCTGCCTATCTATATAATATTATATATGCTCGGCAATAACGATAACTGCGATCGTAACTTCCACATTCGCGTCCCTATTAGCCAATTGGCGAACAAATCAGTAGTGTCGTAAATCTAGATTCCGTGTCGGGCATACCATGGTGTTGGCTGCACTGATTAAAAATGGCACGAACCTATTTACAGGTGTTGAAAGGACGACAGCCTAAAAACAGATGAGACCTGTGTGGTTACCTACCTGTTCAGGTATCGAGCAGAGCTGCAAGAAAAGGATAATCTATATTGAGTATGGCTACTCGTTCACGTTTTTCTCATTGCACGTCCGATGGTTGCGCTAAGTGAAGCTGCCGCGGCGGTGGCTATTGTTCATCGGGGCGGAAACGCCATATGATGACGGGTTTTTCGACTATAACCATTTCGCGGAATCGCCCTGTAGGATACCATCTTTTAAGCTTGTGTACACGTTATTTCTACTTCTAGTTTCTGCTTCACTTCTGTGGCTGGAGAATCGCATAGTTTTGCGCTACGACCAATCATCTAAAAGGTAACTAAGGCCACCTTACGACTGGGCCCAAGCGAAAATGACCCTAGCTATGACCCGCGATCCTGTTTGCATTCTAATGTTTTTACGCCGGATTCTCCAGGCGAATAACGATGAAGAAAAGGCTTATAAAACTAAAAAGAAAACGCAACAGCTTCGCATGCATTTGTCACGTGGATTTCGGATCCAACCTGATCGGTCTTCAAAGGTGAACGCCCAATCAAACCACGTAGATTGGCCGTGTTCAAATGCTGTTTCTGACGCAAGCTCCAGACTGTAGAAGCGCATTTGTGATCTCGATTTTAAGTTAAATTGACAACTTCATATTATTTAGCGCGAAAGATACTTACAGTAAATAATCAAGTAGCTTCAATTGAAACATAGAAGTACCGCCTCTTTGCAAAAGCTTATTTATTAGGGACACAATTAATAGCTTCTTAAATCCTTTAGTTTTCTACTTAGAGAATGTGATGCAGCGGGTTGAAAAAAGGTTCCGCGCTTCTAAAAAGAAAAACTGTTTCCTTTACGTTTCCGTAATATTTACTTCCGATATACCGTTCAAGAGCGCTTTTAGGTGTTGTGTTGCTAGTGGAATTTCATTTAAAAAAAATTCTCGGAAACTGATATTCCGTGTGGAAGAAATAGATTCGCCACACACTACCGAAAAGATCTTCCACCCTCTCCAACCGTCTGAGTTTAGTTAGAACCGTCTGAAGAAAGACCGCCGATAAAAAACTCAGGAACTGGCGGAAAAGACTGGCTGTGAACATACGACCACCGTCGATCATTTCAAATCCTTTGACTTTACGGAAAAATTCGGAGTTTATGTACTTCATAAACTGTTTGACTCCAACAAGGGACTAAGACTTCACGCTGTAACGGCGGAACCACGAGGGCGTGATTCACCAATTGATGGGCACATTTATTTGACCAAGTTGCATCGAGTTCAGCGGACTACTCAGGAGGAAGTACTCGACAAGTGACGTCATCTCAGCCAGCTCCATGGCAGCATGAAACCACACATGGTAAGTACACAAGGCACACTTCTGGATTTTGAATAAGAAATTCAGTTGCACTTTTTATCTTCTCCGGATCTTTTTGTCAATGGAGTTGCACCCTTCCGTTCTTTCGGCAGTCACGTTCGTGGCCTTGGCTTCGACACGGATGAACAAAACGTAGTCGAGAACCTTCTTTGAGACGAAAGCCGCTACCCGCTGGCGAAATGGCATACACTATTTGGTGGAAAAACGAAGCATGACGGAAGAGACATATCATTATAACTTAATATCACAGAAATAAAAACTGCAGTATTTTCTATTCAAAGAGAAGTTCGGGAACTTTATTTCTAACCTAAAAGCTTTCCGCTACTTAGTTTAACGTTCGCACAGTTTTTGTTGTTGATGTTTATCAGCAGGGTAAGTGCCAAACATGACGCTGGTCTTATTAACGAAACAAGGCTTCGTTATTAACTGACTGCCCTCTCATTGGGAAATGGTGACGACAGCTTTTTTGGCGGCGCATTGAGGAACTAAGATCAGACTGGTTCAAACGGATTAATGATGTTGTTGAATCGTATCGTAGTGACCGTAAATACTACAGTATCATATAAAGCTTTTATTTGTATGAATTCAGTGAAGATGTCCAGATGAAGCAGGAAGCATATTCTCGGCCTTATTTCTCAATTGACTTTGGTAAGTTAGTGGAGTTTCGAACTAGTTCTACTTTATTCAATTCGCTGGTAGATGTTTTTGTTGGCCGGTCGTTTCCCTGGAGTGTCCAACCGCTCCCGACTTTGGAGTTTTCTTGGACACTACTGCCAAGAAAGCTGAACGCGTCAGGCCTCGTAGCCACGCGATCTCTTTTTGTTTGTATAGGAACAATCTCTATGAAGGCGTTTGCTCTGTTCCTTTTGTTGTCGAGTGTTACGTGATTGTAAGTAAAAACGATAAATGGACTGAGTTCTCTCCTGAACCGGTAATCTCACGACGTACATTGGTTATCTGTTCTTTTTGAAAAGAGCCAGTAGTTTTTGCGACAAAATCAATGAAAGTCAAGTACTATTTACATTGAATTTTAAATTTAAGAAAAACAAGACCGTACCAATATCAGACCAATTCTCTTCTAGGGTAGAATGTATTAGCATACTTAAGAACGACTAAAGACACTGCAAGAGTGTCCTACCTCTTAGTATCGGTGCCAGCTTGCTTGGAGATCGTACCTTTTTGCGTATTTACGTTCGATTTCAATGTGGAATACTTCTTTAGATGTCCTTGGATGTAAATTTAGTACGCGAACAAGTTTCCACTGCACGATTACGTGGGCTGTGGTATGCAGGGCACGCGCTACCACGCTGTGTAGGACCGAACGCCGTTATAGCGTACCAGTGCCAGGCTCATCTTGCACAGTTGCGTGATTACATTGTACAGAAGAATAAACTACGAGTGTACAAGCTGCAACTGTGTGCTCGTGGGTCCGGTGCCGACCCTCTTTGAAATCGGACGTTTTTAGAACTCAACTAGGCCAATGCTGTTAACCAGTGAAAAAGTACGTATTGCCTCAGCTGACACGTTGGCCTAATAATTTTTTAGAGCAAGGCCTGTGTATTAATATTATCAATGCGAGTAGCATTACCATCAAATGGTGCTATATTTGCGGTCAAAGTCGCAATTTAATCTCTGAAACAATAGGAAGCTAAGCTGTTAAACGTCACGACAATCAGTCCGTTTTAGCATTATGTACCCTGTCTCATACAGCTGTAAATCAGCTGAATCTATGACCTGTACTGTTTCATCGTCAGACCCTTTTTTTTACAACTGAGAACCGTTTCCTATATGACGCGTAGCATTATCTTTATTATTCAGCCCCTTCACCGTTACAAACCGCGCTACGATTTTGTCTTTTCATCACATTTACCTGCTTTATAGTCGGCATACTTTAAACGCGAGTTCCTGTTAAGAGAATAGGGTACATAGTAGTGGAGAAACTAGATTGTGCCGAAGGATGTCGTCGAAGGCAGAATGTCAAATGTACAGCAGCTTGTGCATCTGCGAACGATCGATCTGTCCTGGCGTTAGCATCCCAGGACCTTCACATAAACGGCGGGTCCCAGCGGCTGGGAGAAGCACCCGAAGAGCATCAACGTATGGAGGTCTTTTCGCGATAGAGTAGTCATCAAGAGGAAAGTATGAAGAAGCAGAGCTATAAAGAGATACTCACATAGCTATCCGTTAGCAGTATAACTGCACCGAGCTTTTTCAACGGCGGTTGTTGAGAATGATGGGAAGAAGTGGCAATGAGCGTATTGTTGTAACAGCTTTTGATACTTAGTTATGTATCGTTAGGGCGATGGAATGGGGTTTATCCGACTGAGGTAATTCTGACCCATGACGGGACTGGGATTGGAGAACAGATTTAACAGGTGCACAAACATTTCGATTAATGTAATCAGCCAAATAGTAAAAAGGGAAAAGAATAGACAGAGTGTCAGAATATATTAAACTACTAAATTAGTGATAGATTATAGACTACTTTACCATAGAATTGCTATTGCTTGATGAAACTGGTCGTCAAACCGGCCCCTAACAGAAACAATTGAAATGTTTTATATATGTCCTTTTTCAACAGCTTGCAAAAGATGCTATCCTATTCCTTATTTTTGTAAACGCTCTTTTCACCCATGCAGCTACAGTGGAGCATTAAACGAGTCAACAAGATATCCTGCAATGACAAACCATGGCAACTGAACCATGGAATCCTTTAAAGAATTAAATTTGTGTTGATATCAGCGGGAGCCGGTCTACGCTTTTGCTGACAAAACTCTGGCTTGCTTTGCGTGCCTCAGTGCCTTCGTTACCGGCAGGTGGTAAAACCTAATGAGTTACCGACCGACCTCCGCAATCCACTCA
The DNA here is from genome assembly GCF_002443255.2 of Varroa destructor. NCBI lineage: Eukaryota > Metazoa > Arthropoda > Arachnida > Mesostigmata > Varroidae > Varroa > Varroa destructor. The sequence continues at coordinate 26,738,511 of NW_019211456.1, read as the reverse complement.
CTCAGGGGTCGCGTTGCGCGAAAAATAAGATCCTCGCACTAAGTCAACATGGAAATAATTTTAACAAAGTTCTAGAACCTGATTATATTCCCCTCATAACGTCAACATGTCGGTTAATGGCCAAACACAAGTTTAGTATCACATATACATAAATAAAGATTTTGGAAAATATTTATGGAATTTACAGTTTCAGATGAAGCATTAAAAGAGTCAATATTTGTTGGTTATGTTGTATAACTACAGCGAGCTCTGACAGGTCGTGGAGCAGACTTAGAACGCAGAACATCTTTGCCATAGAAACGAATGTTATATCTTAAAGATCTTGAGGTTCAGTCGATATACATAAGGTACAACCAAACCTGTCAGGTCTTCTTCAAAAATGTCTTCGATTGACAACTTTTTTTACAAAGAAAATCAATTAGCCAAGCGCAAGATCACTTGGCCGAAAACAGATCATTTGACCGATTATGCTCGCCTGTCATACGTACACTGACGAAAAGATGTGTTGAAGTTTCCCAAAAGTTTTGCTTAGAGACATATTCGTTATTTATAATAGCTGCTCCAGAGGTATTCTGTTTAGTACTTTTAAATAGTGGACTTTATAAGAGGTGCCGTCGACGTTTCAATGTAGCTCATGAAATGTTTATTGTTATACGGTATTTCAACTATATTTTAGGGAAAAAAATGTACAATCAACTAGCTAAACCTTTTGGGTGTCAGTCGAGCTTAACAGTGGTATAGTCGTTAGAATAAGATGAAGTAACTGTGATTCTAAATATCTTTTCAGTCTTTAGTGTGCTACCGGTGGCCCACAAACCGGGCTAAACCCACAAGCAGAATGACTGAATTCGAGCTTAGCACACAAAACTTATTATTAATGCAATACAAATATATTCTTACAGGCGCAAAAAGGATTACATTATGGGTTTGGAATTGTCTCAAGTTGACTTTAACGGCTCTGTCGTTTTTTACATAAGGGATCGCAAATGTTTTTCTTACGTGAGAAACAAACACAACTTATAATTTTATTTATCTACAAGTTTAAATTCTACGCAGTTAACAAGGTGATGGTTTCCATCGATTGAGAAATACGTATGACATCAAATTTGAAAACATGTAAAAATCTTGCAAATGAATAATAATTGAATGTTTAATATAGTACATCTAGATCTAAGCAATCTTCTTTTTATCTGCTCGATAAGTACACAAGGCAGATATGACACAGCACACGGTCCTTGAAGAGAAATCAGCACAAATATATTCAACAAGCAAATTTTTTTGTTTATAATAAAAAATAAATATAAAAAAAAAAAAAAAGAATTTTGTAACTCAAGAATCTTGCAAATGCTGACTAATGTACCGCTAAGATATACTTGAAAATGTTCAGTATTTTAAGCAATACCGATTCCATCAATCGACCATTCTATTTCAAGGCAATAAAGCTTAACTACACCTAGCGATACTCTAGGGCCGGCATAGGCGAAACTTCTCTACACCGGCCATCCATTGCTGGGCTTCTTTAAGACGCTTGCTTAGTTTATTTCAAACAAAAGCATCATCTTTGTTTCTCTTTGGTACATTAACCTCAAAACTGAACTACCGTGCTCGTCGAAATACATTGGTTTCAAATACTGGTGCTGGATTAAAATATGGTTTTTTCTTCTAGACTTCATTATCGGATTATTTAACACTGAGATACTTAGCTTACGGCATAGTCACTCGCATAAGCCATCTGTTCTTATTGGTCTCAGCTGGTTCATATAAACAAAAGGATATTTTATGCTATATAACGTATAGATTCAAGTAACTTGTGTTTTAAATTCCTCGCCCCTTTTTCAATCCGTTACCAATTAAGCTTTGTCCCTAGGCGCAGTTCGATCGAGTCCTTTCGTTAGATGTTACTATCTTTTGTTGTACTCGATGTGTTCCGCAGTCTCTAGCTTGCAACTCTGAACCACATTTACCTGCCTTCTGTGTCATCGTCCCTATCGATAGATATGTACGCTGTCAAATGCAAGCACGAACGTGCATTTGTCTCGCTCCTACCTATTAGGCATAGCCCCAAAACGGGCTACGCCTCGGCCTCTGGTCATACGGCGCACAACGGTACTTGGCCACAGTGCACAGGCAACGCGCTGTGCCTAAGCAGAGAAATGAGACACAAATGCCCGCAGGCAACTCTTTGTAACAATTTACGGTCATGTTCGTCAGTAGTCCTAGCTCTTCAGCACGACGACTGAACCGCTCTGCTCTAACCACATATATAAATATGCATTTGGCACGTTAGGCGAAACCTGGAGCTAATTAAAGCTAAGGAAATCCCATCTAAGTTTAAGTTAGTAGGCTCTTGTTGCGTATTTTGTATAAGTAACAACTGTTCATAGCGCAAAGCGACGTGTAGAAAACACGCCAAAGAGTTGTAGCATTATTGTTGAATACTATTTGCAGTACGTTACGCTATGTATAATATTGACGAGTTAACATCTCCCTAATGATATGGCACACGGGCTTATCTTATTCAGGCTTATCTTATTCAGAGATTCTTCTTAATCTTAAATCACTTTGCAGTCAACTATTTTTTACGATTAGAACAACGTTGTTATCGCATGTTACTTACAATCTACTGACTGCTTCCCATTGATCATAGCTTAAATCGCCAGTTGTTTTAAATATGCCGCTTCAGTATATTGATGTCAATTTCTAGGGCGTATTGGTTCCTTGTTTCTGACTTCTTTTACTACCACTTTTACCAGATACTGGTAATTCAAACAGGTAGTCCTATTCTGCTTGCAGTTCAAAGTTCTCACCGTACAAGTGATATGTCGCTTAGAACCGAGCTAAACATTGTCGTTATCGAACTCGATTATTCTTATCAACTACGGCGTGGACGAAATAGTCAAAGGGACATGTACAGGAACCGATAAAGCAACTAAAACTAGAAATGTCTGCTGCCACATTTCCGAGTGTGCCATGACGTTAGGCATATACAGTGCCTGTATAGAAGAGCTCTAATGCGCTCGCAAGACGAGAAGGAACCGCCGCTTTGTGTACGTTGGATTTCTAACGCAACGAACGCCACCTTTCTGGTGTATGTTGAACAGATGACAGGAAAATAAATGAAAGTGGGTTCCACGAATTCCAGCCTTCTTCCGTTCGGATTAAGGACCAGCGATACCTATAATTGAAGGTAACTGTATGTTTCAGCTATTATTTGTGGGTATTTTGCTTATCCGGTGTGAACATCTTCTAGGAAAGATTTATATCTGATGACATTGATGTATGTATCGATAGTGCAGGACTTGTACAACTTGTTCCCGAACTCCATGAATAGAGTCCTCGATGAATGGCGCGAGGAGTAGCCGTGGAAGCATAAAGCTGAATCTCGGCCGTTTAATTCAACTTGCGCAAACGTTCGCACAAACTGAACCGGCCGGTGTATTTAGCTATGTTTCCCAAATGTTATTGACCAATTAAAACACGACCGGAGAAATAGAAAAACGTCCCTTCTCAATAAACGCAATTATTATCATCGACAAATGTTTAGTAAATCTTTGAATCTTGTATTATTAAAACCGTTTCTTTACGAGACAGATTCAAGTCATCATTGTTCCACTGTCCTGCTGGGTCCGAACGAGTGACATGGCGCCGCCCGTTGAATCCAACACGTCCGTGCGTCTAAGGCCCACTTCAGATTGCTGCGAAAGGTATCAATTACGCGCTTGTGTATATATACTGTGCCTTTGGGACCCGAGTGGCTTCTACAGAGTCGCCTCGTACCCTTTAGATGTTCGACTTGTTCTACTCAGATCTATAGACACAGTAAAAAAAAAAACGTCTACGAAAAAAGTCATTTGTAAAACAGAACAATTCATATGGATCTCATATAGGCACGAAGCCTTACTTGGGAAAAACTCAGAATTTCTAAGTACTATTATACAAATGTGTTATGATAACTGCAAAAATAAACAATAGATTTTATTAGAAAAAAAAGGGTTACCTAGAGATTGACATGGGTTTCTCATGAAGAGTTTGGTAATATTAAAAGATGCTATAGGTAACGATAGTGCGTCCTCTGGAAATTGAGCCCATAAACAATGTCTGTACTCGCCTAAAAATTTCTTTGCCACTAAGTGATTTTCATAAGCCAAAACATTGTTATCTTTAATAGATGTAGGCGTCTAATCACAATGACGAGACGATTCCTGTGAAGTTTTAGGTTTTTTTTTTCGTTAAAAGTATAGATAAATACAGTATTAAGCAAATGCAAAAATTTCAGTTTGATGTCCATTGCGCTTTATAGGACAGTCACCTGATAAACGATAGGTCTCGGCCTAATTGTGGTCGTTATACCAAACATTGACGACTGATATTCCTCTACTGAGAACACCGACAATCGGAGAAACAGGAAATTGCGGTGTATTTATGTAAAATCATAATACGAATTGCCCAATTATATGATTGTACGTAACGTTTACAGATAATTAATAAAAAGTATAATTGTCACATGTTAGTATATATATTGCCAGTTTGAACGCATGAACGTTATCGAGTACAAAGAACCGTCCAACCTTGTTCCGGACCTGGTGATAGTAGTCTTGCTACACACATGTACGGTACACGCGATGTTCATGACGTTAAACGTATTCAATCGAAGTGTTTTATGCTATAACGGTAACGAGAACGGATGTCTATGAAGGCATATTAGACACGCAAATTTCTAGCAGTTCTATCCTGCGAAGCTTATACTGCACGAAAAGATCACCACGGGGTCAGCAAGCAGATCGACCGTATGCACGGGGTCAGTGGCAACAGTTACATGACAAAACAGTCAACATAATTATTATAATTTTATCAACCGGCAACCGACAGCTGCACACGTCGATGTGCAGTATTCGACTCGCACATAATTACAGACACAGTGACCGAATACTAGACACATATTTATTAATAGAGCGAGTAACGACGGTACGATCTGAAAGAACAGGCGTTTTTTGGTTCGATGGTGTTGTACATTGGCTGGTCTCACGATTGCAATGTCTGAAACGTTTCTCTATAGGCAACTAGATAGATTTGGCCGGATACGACCCCTAGACAAAGAGAAATCTTTTCACCGAGCCAGCACAAATGCTATTCTTCTATTCAACGTAAGTAGAAACCGCTAGAGCGCCGCTTAGCTGTGGAAGAATGAATGACTGCCCTTTGTCCTGCGTCTATACGCACTTTTTGTGGGATGTTTGCCGCTCTTGGCTTCGACGCTTACAACATAAATCTGCAGCAAGACGTCACAGATCCGGACAAAGCGGCCAATGAAAAACTCAGTACAAAGCTTTTCTGGGTTTAGCCTCAAACTATAGCCTTTAGGATACTGCTCTGCGTAGAGAAGGTCGTCTGAGTATTGGTAAACTTTTGAGATTTGAAACTTCGCAAATTTACTTTTTGAGAAAGCGCGCTCGAGGAAGTTGGCGAAGAACTGGTAGAACCATATTTTCCATGGGGTTGTATTTTTTCCGCTGGCAGTGAAATAATTCGCCACACAGCGCCGACCTACGTATGTGTGCAAACCGGATCATATATGACACATTGTATTGCTGCAGTGTATTTCAACAAGCTCTTCCTTTGTAGCTTGTTTTTGAAGCTGGTAGATAATGTGACATAATTTGTGTCCACTAATACAATGTTAAAAACGGTAGGTGAAAATGACATACTGAGTTATTGTGTTGTAACGTTTAGAAATGTTCTTGTAATATCCTCATTAACGTATTTTTTGTAAGAAGATTATTATCTTCTTACATAATAATAGAATTCTCGGAGCATAACAATCTTGGATTGAAATGTTGATGGCCTGGTGGGTTTCAAAGCTGTCTTCATCTAAAGAGATCGTTTGAGAACCTTTTTAAGTCATCGAATCGGTGAACTTACATCTCCGCGAATAATAGATAACAAGGAAAGTTTTCTTCGAGAATTCTTAAGTTTTTACTGTGACATAAGTTACTATCAGTAATTGTTTTCAAGATCACGAGCATTTCGAATAAGATATGTTGAAACAGGATGTTTAAGACTAAACGCTCTATAGGTATGCCGGTCATTTTGCTACGTTTTTTTTGCAAACTCAGCCAATGGCACCGTAGGGACTATGTGGTCGTTTATCGAACCCGTTCATCTCAACGTACCCATGTATCCATCTTCATGCACGGGAATATGGATGGTCTACTATACGGAACGTGTGTTGGTCCTGCATATGGCCATTGGCCACCCACTGTCTACAGTTTTCGGTTCTGCAGGTTCAAGGTGGTGCGCTACTTCTGCCAATGCTTCGGCCGTGCATCTAACGGGAGTCAAGCCTGTCATCTGCTAGTGGTGCCTAAACTCTCTATAATTATATGTATAATATATTTAATATATTCTATAATTTTTGAAATTATCATTTGTGTTGATCGTTGACGAGTCGATGCGTAAACGACCGTTGCTCATCGTTCTATGCGAATATTAAAGGTACGCTATACACATACACAGTCACTGTCTTTGATCCCTTCTAAATGACGTAGGCGCACCATAATACTACCTGCTTTCGGAAATAGGTTCTCGTATAGCACGTGGCTATGAGAAAAGGAAAAAAAAAAAAGTGAAGTAGTAAACGAAAAGTTCCATTGCTTTTTCGAGAAATTTAATTAACAACAAGCGTAATATTGTTTCTCATTGAATGTACGAAATATGCACGATTCTGGTTCGAATACACGTTGGCCTAATTCAATGAGCACGATGCATCTGTGAAGAACGTTCAATTGGTTCACTAGACCACAGGGTTCTATGTACGGATATGTCGATATCTGTACAATTGAACAAAGATCAACTCCCGGCAGATGATAAATGCCTTTTGACATTGACCTAATTCAATTAGACGAGATATGGCCATACTTAGATCGGCATGAACATTAAAACTTTCGATCAAATCGTAGGATCAGCGAAACCGTCAATCGTTGACCGGTAGCCAGCCATCACTGAAACATTATTTGGCAGCCTAAATTCTATCCGTATCGGTATTTTGTTATTTTAAAAATCGTTACTTTTAGGTTAGTCACTAGATAACGCCATCTGTATGGCTAATGCACATGTTTTTTTGCCGTGTTGCAATACTTTTCTTTTTTTTTCATTTGTCGTATAGCATACACAATATTACAAAATAAACTTTAATTTATTTGAGGAAGTGCAGCTTTGATGACGCTAGCAGAAACAATGTCATAACAAAAAGGATTATGCAAAATGTCCCGCACGATCATTATTGTGTCGTTATTGCATTGTCACAACTGGAAGTATAGCACGCAATCAATAGCAAATAGGGGCCTGTCTCATCTTAAGATATATAAGTTATTTAGTTATTCTATCAGTGTAATATTTTCTTCAGATCATCTCGGGACGAACGCTTTCTTCTCTCAGTAAATATATCATTTACAAGATTTGCACACAAGTGATTATTCTTCATGTGGCCTCATAGCCATAACTTACACCGAAACTTAAAATTCCCAGAGCACATTTTAACATATTTCTCTTTTTTATGTACATAGCAGAAATATTATCTCCTGTTTGTGCCCACATAGAATGGGAACAATGCAAAAACTAGCATTATTTCCGTTGAACTTGACTGATTGGTATGTAAACCCTGGGCGAATCCCTGAGTGCAAACCGAATGCGCCTACAGACTGTTAGCTGCTGCCAATCCGTTCGTTGCAAGTTAATGTGCAAATTTGTCATAGAGAGTATTTTTTGCGGATAAGTACGATCAGGGAAAATAGGTATCTATGGAAAGCTCCTCAATTTATCGTATGTATCTGTGCAGAAATTCAACTCGCAGCAACAAAAACCATGATTTGTGAGAAATTCGACAATTTAAATAAAGAGTATGTTGTTTTCGACAACAAAAAATCACCGATGTTTGTGAATTATACCAAAAGATAGGTCGACAAAGAGTTAGGTTAATAGGTAAAACAGATTATATATAGATATCGGTGTCTCGTGTATTGCGCTGGATATTATGAATATCATGTATGAATCAAGGATCATGCAAAAAACATATGTCCTTCGTGAAGACGGCTATATCGCTGCTATGATGTAATGATTACTACCGTAGAGTTATCGAGAGAGACGAGATCAAATCTGGAGTGAAACTAGAGCTTGTAAGTTCACCGAACTTTCAGTAAACGATTTTCGATCCAACGTTGTTGCTATCGAGTCGACTTCAACCAGAAATGGTCTTTCAAACTTTGGGCTTTTGATCCATATACGGCTATTGCCCACCAGATGACACCCACTAAATAATGTTTTATTTAATCACATAGGAATGACAGCTAGGAGGTACAAGAAATTTGACTGACTGTTACGCATAGCTAAACGATTGTATGATATCTAGTATTGATGAATCTCTCGAAATGATAAACTATGAAGAGAATTAATGGTTAGTCAATGAAAAGGAACCCTTTTATAGTTTAAACAGGGCAATCGAATTGCCAGGACAACAGGGATGATTCGGCCAAGGAAATTCAGACGAAATGTTTGTTGATAGTTATCATTATGAGCCAGCCCCAGCCGTATGTACCGGGCTACTTTGAATGTAACGAAGGGCCTGGCGTTCAGGACTAGTCCTCAAAACTTACAATAGTATCAATTTCTTAACCTTTAAGTTTTAGTTGAGAAATCTACATCATTTGCGAGAAGATTCACTTTAACTATATATATATATATATATATATATATATATATATATATATATATATATATATATATTCAAGATACAACTGAGATTTTCTTTCGCCATTTATAATGATTCAACTGAAAACTAGACTCTAGTATGTTGAATCAAAATGAGTATCGTTCTGTAAAGAAACACACAACATAACCTTAAAGAACCAGTGTGTGTGTAAAAACTGATAAATTATCCTTATATGTACGGTATACCGAAAATTACTATAGAATTTGTGTGATTATAGCTTCAGTTTTTATTTGCATAAAACTTATATTAAAATTTAAACAAAATCACATTAACTTAAACTCGGACCGATGTTCAAAATGACAGCTGTTTTAATTAGACTCCTAATGGTGTGGGCTATTCATTCGCTAACCTCAGCGAATATTTGATTTGGTATTGTGCCATATTCCTGATCAATTGAAGCTTTTTAGTCTTCACTTGTAATCGGTTTTTTAGCGTAATAACGGGCAAAGTATTCTAAATGACCTCTTCGTCCCATGAAGGTACCTCTATAAAGAGGAAACAAAAAGAAAAAGAAATTCACTTTTTTACCAGTCTTCCCGAGCGCTTGCTAAAATAGAGTCCCGCACTAAATTCGAGTAAGTTGCGCTATCAAATAAAAAAAAAGAAACGAATTTCAATTAATTTTTTACTTGAAGTACCGGACCACTCTATAACTTCTACATGATGCTTCAACATGCAGATTTAAAGTTACCCCACCAAGCGCAATGATGCCGAATAATTATGCTATTGATTTAAACGTCCTTTTTATTTACTTAAACCAATAATTTTGATCGAAACTTGTGCACCTTGTTAATTCTTTTCCTAAATATTATCGACGAAATTGTTTTGTGCTGTATGTACCTCTGTTAGGACGTAAGGCTTTCATTTACAGCTTCCCTAAATGCGTACTTGAACTGCTAACGCTAAATTCAGGATCTGATCGTTTTACAGATTTCTGGGGTATTTCACTGTAACTTTCCCCTATTTTTCTTAGCTGATGAAGTTCATCGATGTTCCTGGTCGTCCGGAACGTTGTCGATGAGCATGCTAAGGGTTCCATCCGTTTCAAATTTACCTTTAATTAATTGCGAGTCGCATAAATGGAGCTGCCTAAAACTACTTACGATTTGTCTGTCTACCTCTACTACATCTTCATATTTTCAAGAATAATGTTTTGTCCTCGAAGGTTATTGTTGATCCACTCAATATGTCCAACAAAGTACACCTTGCATAGACAGAACGGTAAGATCATCATATCATAAAACAATATTTTTTCGACATCCTATATATATGTATATATTTATTACATACTATATACCGGAGAGATACTGTTCCATATTCGGTTGATCCGTCGCCGAAGTGTACGTGAAACTCGTTTAATATATCAATTTAATTACCAACATGTATCCTTAGGCAATAATTTAACCGCATATTTGGGCGAGCAGTTACAAGAAGGAAAACAAAAACATGTCTTTTGAACTACTCTAACCTTTTTCGGGTGCGTATATCGTGTGATCCCTATAATCGCCTTTGTGCTTACGAGGCAATTCAGACTTACTTCGATCACAGTATTCTGTTCCAGCTGTCTTCTTTTTCCCCACCACCACCATCTTTGTGTTACGGCTTTTTTGCTTTTTCCCCAACGAGGGGAAGCAGGCTTCGCAGCCTCATGTGTTAGACCGAAGAAAAAGGACGAAGTCTCCTTATTGGATTTTCGAGTGTCGGCGCGAATCTCGGCGCCTCGTTGCCTGGCTTTGTCGATCCACGTCATAGCAGGCGATGCTCGGAGGCGCTGGCACCACCTGTTCTTTCTCGAAGCCCAGCTTCTCCCCAATTGTCTTTGATAAGCCTTTTGCCGAAGCGCTCTGTAACTTCTGCTGCTACGATTTCTACAAGTATTACCAGTAGATATCTTTAGAACGCATATAACAGCATCTGTTCTCGTTGGGTGTGAGCAGATCATGGGAACTCGGACATCAGGGAAACTGCTAGCTAGCTAGCTAGGCCTTGTCATCCGCTTGTGATATCGAAATTGTTTTTGTCAAGATGGTCCCAACTAAGGTCGTACAGAATGTACCAATTATTTCTTTTCGCATCCTTTCAAATTCAATGACAGGTTACGTTAAAAAAATAGGCTCTTTTTCCAATCGTGGCTTACTCATAGCTGACAACTGTCACATTGATGAACTTGTATAATGGTATCGAACGAGCGATGCGACCTGTCAGCTACCTGCAGTTTATCTACAGGCTGCAGCAACCGTACAGTACAGGGTCCTGTCTGTGTGACTAGGGCCAACACGAGTGGGTAGTGTTTGATTAAATGCATGAGCTACGCGTCATCTAATGCATCAGTATTATAAGCAGCCTTTGACGGTGAAGATGTCCAAGAATTCAACAAGATCTGAGCTCTTATTACCGTATAAGATGACAAACGGATCAAATTTTTTTATGGAAAATAAGTGTTGTTTATTACAATTGCTTGATGTACGAATGTCCTTTTTTCTCACGTTGCCTCTACCGCAGGCAGATCTGGCTGGGACAACAAACAACGTGATGGAAGAAAGGCTCAGTGCTTTTGGCAAACGATAACCAGTTTAAAACAGGTCAAGTAAATGCAAATAAGAACGACAGGAATACATTTTAATTTACTAAACCTTAAAATCGTGTTGACCGCGAGACGCAGGGTTTATATTATGTTAAATAAAAGTGGAGCAAAGTGTAGACCTGCACAGAAATAAGGCTGTTGATATAAATCAACTTGAAATATACTTTTGATTTAAATGGTGCTTAAAATTAGTGATTGATTGTAGGACCATCAGCCAGAAGCATCTTTAAGATTTATCCGTCATATTGGGATTGTTTGTAGCCGTTATATAGAAGATATGACAAAAATTTCTTCCCATTTTAGGGAAGTAAACAATATGTGTGCGTCCTCAAGAAGGGCGCTGGTGTTGTGAACTTGTCCTGGACTACAGTGAATATAAATGCAGATCCGATAATTCGGCTGTCGCTGATCTTCAAGTATGCACGCTACATTATGTTTTGCAATTGGATGGCCTAAAAAGGTAAGGCTAGCATGCGTAATTTGAGGGACTATAATGCAACAAATGTACAACCATCGTTATTAATTGATAGTTTATCAATAGTTGTAAACTAGTTGGTTTTATGGAAGTGTGTATGCCTGCCGCTTTTTAGGTAACGGCCTAAGCCAAGAACGCAGATGACAAAGGACGTTCTGCACTAAATTTCGCGTTATCGGATAAGTCGTTTTTAGGTTTTAAGGCTGACACTTATTAGTTAGATTTCTAACAGTTTGCAGATTTAAAGTAGACCCAATATCCACCTTTATTTAGATTAGCTTTCCAACTCACTTGACCTTGACTAATCCTACCTTGGCATTACGAAATTTTGTATTCATAAAATAGTTTGACTGACATTTGTACCCACTACTGGAAGGGAAATAAATGTGGTCATTTGAAGAAGATATAAATCTTGAATTATTTGTGTTTAAAGTTTCTGTATATAACATCAAAAAGGATTAACACACGCAGCAGGATCTGATAAGCCGTTGCGGTCCAAGAAAGGAGTTAGCGGACGCATGCCCGATTCGGAAGCTTTGCCGAAGTATTACTGATACACAAGTATACAATGCTTTCTATCAAAATATAGTAGTCTATGATATCCTTTTGGTCCTCTGCATTTTGCCTAAGGTTGCCCGCAACATATTTCATGGGTTGAACATGCCAAGGAAAGGAGCTAAGAGAGGTGCAGCCAAAACTACAAAATTACCGTAATAAGCATTATGGCGAAGCTACAATGAATTGCTGGTGGTTACTTCTTATTGTCATCTACGCTAAGTCTGCACATGCGGCTTGAAAAACGGGGTGCGGACAGGGACAAGCGCAAACGTAGTTTTGAACTCGACGCAGTCAACCGTTCGCTTGTCCAGAAACGAACTTCACTTGAGCTTCAAGCGTAGCAACGTATACGTGGGTACCTCACGCGACCGTAGTATTTCAATTGAAGTTCTTGCGTGGATGTTATATCAAGCGTGATCTCGATCCTCAAACAAGGACAACGTTCCTGTCGACCAGAATTCATTTTGGCCACTCTCGGTTGCTGTTGTACTTTTGCCTACAGGGCGTTATGTTTAATTGGTCCCATATCATTATTCAAGTTCACGTATTGAACGTAAGATGACAGTCAAACCTACGACAACTGTCATAGGTAACCAGCGTTACTCTGGCTATTTTTGGCAATCTTCAATTAGTTACGAAAACTATTGCGTGAAGTGCAGAAATAGCGTTTTTTTTAGGTTGTTTTTTTCAGTAAAATTATTTGTATACCGCTCCGACTCATGGTGATCAGAGTTGGATAGCGCAGTAGCGTACGTTGTGGATACAGTGGGCCGCAGTAAATAATTAACTAAAGTTTGCTAAATATATGCACCTTTAAACATAGCATTGTACACATTATTCCTAATTCTATGATTCATGGCAAATGATGATGGGTCATAAATGAAAGATTTCATTGAGGAGAGATCATGGAACAGTCGATCCTTCACGCATAACTCCATAGAAGTTATTGTCTATTATATAGTAGAATAATGACCCGATCTAGACAGAACGGAAGCAGTTCGGAACAACCTAATTAATACGTCTCAATATCATTCATCCGCAATTCTCTCCATTTCGATTTGGTTAAAGCTTGATGAAAATTGACTGCCATAAAGAATACGAAGGCTATCATTTTCGATGACTGTAGCAGAACAAAACTATCGCTTAACGCCTGAGGAAGTAACTCAGACTGTAATCATTTCAACTTCGGTCCACGTCATTCGTGGGGCTGTCTGAAGTGTGACGATTCTCTGTCAACTTGTTGATTAGAAGACAGGGCGATCGAATCGAGGCGATGCAGGAAAAGTTATTGAAGTTTGATGCGTAAAATGGGACCTACAAGAGAAAAATTCCTGTTTGTCTGCAGACTGCACGAGCTAACGAATGTTAGAGTTATCTGCGTCTTTTGATGGCATCAAGGAATCAATTTGATGTTGATAACGAAACATGGAACGCTTTAGTGGGTTCTAGAAAATATACCTCATGAATTCCGAATAGGTATACTTTGGAAATAGTTGTAGTTATTTGAGAAATACCACGCTGTTTCCGTTGTGACTTTTCTAGTTCAAATTGCGGTTTATGTCCGGGCTACAACTCGTTAACCTTTAAGCTCTCACAGCTTTCCTGTTACATCTCTTGTTAAGGCGGAAAATATGCAATGATCATGTTGATTCGGGCATAACAGGCTAACCTGGGGATCAGTTCATGTATATATACATATTTTTGTCAAAAGACGGTAGCAAGTACTGATTATTTTTTGCAGCCAACGTGGGATTGAAAAAGGAAGATAACTCTAAGCCTGATTTAAGAGCAACGGCGTACAGATAGATCTCTGTCGAAAGCAACAAGACTGATGAACATGAAACTTCGGTCTCCCTATCGTGGGTCTGTCGTTGAAGACCAGTAATCAATTTCATCCATGCCAGTGACTTCATCAGCACAGGAGTTATCGACCACATTAACGTAGCCTTTGACCTGTATACTAATGCGTTACTTTTTTCGGACCATTGGCTCAGCGACACTTACAGGGTATCGTACAAAATTTTAGGGCACAAGCAACTAAAGAGATTGATTATGGATTTTTGCCCAAAATATTTGTTTCCCTTTAGCTTCAGATTTAACTTAACATGTTTAAAATTAGTGCCTAAATTCGTATTTTTTTTGTTTGTGGAGACAAATATGGTAAAAAAAAAAAGTACAGACAGCTTTGACTTTTGTATAAACATCCCTTCTTTTCGGTTCTCTTCGGATTTTTTAACCTAGAATAAGCAGATCAATAATGAAGCTAACAACGAAACGAAAGCACTCAGATATATATGTACATAATTATAGCTAAATTTCTGTTCGAGCTATAAAATTCAATTGGTAAGCTTCCTCTGCATCAGTTACCTACAAATAATAAAATTGGATCTAGTTCTCTGTTGAAGATCAAACCTAAGAGGGTAAATGGCTGCTTATAGTTGGGCAGCCCATGTACAGTGCGATCGCAAACCCTAAACCGTACGTCTTTTCCCTTTTCTGCTATGTAAATATGTTAGGCAGTCTCCTCTCCTGGGGCAGTGTCCCTAAATCCTAGTGCAAAGTCCGCTTATTTCATTATACGTCTGGTATTCGGATGAACCGTAATAATAAAGATGCTTTAAAGGGCTAGCCAAATGCTGCGACCCTATACGATTGTTATTCTTATTATACAGCACAGCTTGGACTCATACAGAGGACAGCGATCGGTGTAGGACATCCATTAAGTATTGTATCTAAGAGATCTTCAACATCTATAACCGTTTAACGGCCGCATACAAAGAATCAGGAATATCCCCGTGCCAAAGCTTCGAAAACAAATCTGACCCCGAAAATAAACGATCAGTTCGTCTGTTAATTATTTTTTACGAAATTCTATAGGACATAATTTTTAAGAAAGTTGTAGAAAATCTGAAAGACCAAGAATGACCATGGGATGCTAATTCCAGTATGAAAGAATTACAGTCCTCTTCAATATCGTTGGCTTGTGGAGTAAGTCTGGTAATCCAGTTGATATAGGATATTATGATTTCGAAAGTATTTTTGCTACATCATCTATTTCTATCTCATTATACAATAATACATTAAGGCGATCGATAAAAGAATTGCTGGGGCTTTGCATCGAGATTTCTATTTCTTATTCCCTATCCTGCTGAAAAGCTTAAATTCGAGAGCCGAGGGAATTAGTGAAAGTCATTTTGTATGTAAAGGAACTAGTTTTGTATGAGCACAAAAATATTCCAAGCGTAGCAGACTCTAATGCGGGTCTCCGCGATAGTGACAGAGTTGAGACTGACCGTAAACGTGACTAAAACAAAGACGATAAAGCATAGAGGGGGGGGGGGGAGGGGGCATCACAGTGACTGATAACCTGTATACCACCTGGCCGCCTCTTGTTTACACGAACCGGTTTCCGTACTTGGGACACAACGTATGGGATAAGCGTCATTTGGGAAGACCTCGGACTGGAAAACCTTTAACAATTAAGTCGCTTTAAAGCTTTCTTCCGCAAAACAGCACTGGAAGTATACATATTGACTGGAAATAGTTTTTCGTATCTCCTAGCCGACTAGTCACTTCTCTGTGAGAACCCACGTCACCGCTTTGAGCTCCCAAAAGCGGAAGCATTGAACATCAATCTTAGGAACTGGATCGCGGAGATCGATGGGAGATTTGTTTGTTTCAGGTGCGATGATGGACGACAAGTAAAAAGGGACGGTTAAGCAGACATATTGATGCTCGCTTTGCGTGGGTTGCACGACAGACTCGGCAGAACACCGGATTTTCACGAGCTTAAAGATACATGCGGGTGTTTTATATGTGGGGGAAACTGGTACATATTATGCCGTTCGCTGCCCCCTGGCACCGTGTTTAAAACATCCGGCAAGTGCCTTAAATTCGTTTTGTGAATTCAACATAACCTATATTACCCATATGTCACAAAGTGTTTTCAGTGGTTCCATATACCTTTTTGATATTGGAATATTGTGCTGATCACCTGTATATGTGAAGCTTTTGACTACTACCACGAGGTCCCGTGACGTGAAATAATGCAGCCGAAGGCCGCAAGCCGTTTGACGAGCTGCGTTGTAGAACACTAAGTCTTGAAACGACTGAGGGCAGCAAGAAACGAAAGTATGATTTTTTATAGACACTTGACCTCAATAAAAACATAGCACATATAACAAATCTGAATTCTCCATCGGGCTACTGGTTACCAAGGACGTTATACGCTAAGAATAAGCATTTGTATTATACATTATGCTATATGAAACTTCCGTTGTTTTATTACTTCTGCACGGAATCAAGGACCACACTTGTTAAAAATAGATGATGTCTCTCTACGAGAGAAAATGCTGGAAAGATTTTTGCGTGAAGTGAAGTTTAGATGGAGTTCCTAATGAATATCAATAGCAATTATTTTCTACACAAACACGAGAATTGACTCACACTGGGACATAGATCCGAAGCTCAGTCGCAGCGTCTGACAAAAGTATCTCTGTGGCATATGACAAGCATCGCAAGCATTGACTCTAATTCAGACTCAGTAAAATATCAAATGATTTGAATTGTTAATAGAAGCGTGTTTATTCGCTTGCTACGTATGACTACACCTATTCGAAGTTATACCAGTTTTGAAGAATCTTCCATTAACGGAGGTATTGATGCTGATCCAATAACAGTGTAAGAGGAGCTCATCCAGATAAGTCAGGTCATATAGTTTTTTAGATACGCGGAGCTCGCATTTCAGGATATGTTCTGTTTCAGCTGGCTAGAATATTGAGTAGCACTGGTTGGTACTCTGCTGCGAGCCGGTACGGTCATGCGTACATCAGCACTCATTACTCTAACCTAGAATAAAAATAAACAAGACACAGTAAAACTGTCTGCAATTATTTTCGAGATTATTCCGATTTTGGGGAAAAAGTATGGCAGATAATGATCACTGTAGTAAACTAGTATAGACCCGTAACTGCACTGAATACGGTATGGCTATGCAGCTGCCTGGAAAAATGTCAGTGCATCGATTTTGTTTATCATGACATCATTTATTTGGTCGATTTCTAACTGATGCTCGACCAATGTTTGAACAGTTTATACCTATTATCGCACACATGTAATCCTGAACATTCACCTAATTATTATGATACTACTAGCCAGCCAGAAGACAATGTTTGCAAGTCCACAGAAGCAGGAACAGCCTTCTTTCGAAAGTTGCTTGCCGCGGCTTTGGTCTTTGCAAGAGAACGTACAGGGTATCTATGCGTACATTTCATTTTTCGAATATACAGACAGTTATCGATAAAAGATATCGCCACGAAGCATGAACGCCTAGGATGATGGAGGGATTTACAGTGATATATAAAAAAAAAAATAAATAAAAATGAGTTTGTAAAGACTGCGAAGCTATGGGCTGCGGTTTTAGAATCCAGAGAGGCTTCGTGTTGTTCAAATTACTGCCATTGTATGGCTCTTAAACGTCCCGTTGTCTCATTTGATATCCTGCTATTTTCAGCCGACCGACTTAGACAGCTCGTTTATCTTCATTCTTTTCTTTAGGTGACTTTCGTCTTCGTGGACGACGTTCGAACGATAAGGCGCCGGATTTTAAAGTTGACCAACCAACGGTTGGCGACAGGTGCCCATGGACAATCTCTGCTTTTATATTACTATCATGTTGTAGACCGTGGCCCTGCGAACGCACACGGGGGCGTTTGGCGTCCGTCGAAATACTTTTCGCCAGTACAACCAAGACAGCCAGATGATGTAATCAGAAAAGTTATAGGCTCTAGGCGAACTTGTTTTTCGCAATCCGACGTTAGGACAGGAGAACAACAGATTGACGATTAAAGAGCTGGCGGCACAGTGAGCCAACTGGACTTAGAAGTTTAAGCAATAGGAAAAGAGTAAACAAAACAGATACTTGAAGCTCACTTTCAAATGAGATTGTTGTTGCGCGTGGCAAGAAGCTTACTTTGGGCAATTCTCATCTAATCAAACCGGCATTTGACAACTAAAAGAAGTGTGAACAAGGGCTAAGAGTACAGCGGCGTTGTATCGAATAGGAATGAATTGAAAATTAGGTTATCCCTAATTTTCCCTGCGAGGGGGTTGAGTAAACTTTTTTTTTCCTATTTGCTAAAAATTTCCTATTTGCTATAATATTACTAGCCTTATTAAAATTCTCGCAGTAGATTAAATTCAATTACATCCGTTAAGGGAAAGCGTAGCTAACCCGCTTAAGAGGAGCGCAGCAGAAAATTATTTCCAGCAGATTTTCCTTATCAAACATATATTGTTGTTAAGTATAAGATTGTCAATGTATTTTAGTAAGTGTCAGAGAAATTTTGCAAGTGCAACTTTGACATAGACCATAACGAAGAACAGCTTTATTGTAATTCTTTTGATTAATATTATACGCCATCAAAAGGTTTTTTAACACCTGCCATTATGAAAAGTTGTCATTTGGGGCCAATTGCTTGAACGAAAAACAAAAATTCAGTGAATTTATGCTGACAAAAGTCATGATGATAATTTTTTAATACATCCAGCACTTTATCAGGTAATTTTTGACACTGTCATAGATCTGCGTGGATTTTCAGAAAAGTACGCGACTCCTGTCACAGTTTGGGAATTTGTCAATAAATCTCTCTTTGTCTATCAACTGGGTTACTTCCCTACAGATTCGAAGGACGCGGTTGTTAATGAGCTCACATATACGTACAATAAACACCTGCACCAAACTTTAGATACGTTATACGCGATCGGCATGTTGGCATGGTCTTATTTATCAAAAAGGACAAGAACTTCTAATGACTGTAATCCGTAAAGACACAAGTTGTCCGTACTTGAAGTTCTGAGCTATAAGTGACTGACTAACGAGCAACGACAGGTGCACGAGAGATGCATGTGTTCACAAAGGAACGAGGCTGATAAACAGCTTGATGCCGAGTCGATAACCCGAACCGTAAAAAATTACGGATTCAACGGACGGACTCGTAGAGCTAAAACTATACCACAAACAAAATGATAGATAATGCTACCGGCGTTAATAGAATGTTTCGCCTTTCGTGCCAAATTACTGTATATCCCAAAAGTGTTTTGATTTATTTCATAAAAAGTTTCTATAATAGACCTAAGAGTTGAGCTTTTAAAGAATTGGCATTATATTATTATTATATATGGTTATTCTGTTTTATGTTACATCAAATCCCGACTAGTAAATTTAGTGTGCAGTCATTGTTCATCGTGTGAAAGGTACGCCATTTATTCGATTTTTTTGTAAAAATTTAAATATTCTCAAATTGGCCACTTTGCACGTAGGTGGAGGGTTGGTCCTCCATATCTGACCATAGATAAAATCATGTAGCCTTAAGCGTGTTTTTGCTAATTCAGCGATAATTTTTCTAAGCCAAAGCCAACATGCTGAGTTACTGCTAAAGAAAGTTTTACAAATCACAATGACTATATCGCAGCTTTATTTTTGAACGATATAAACTTACGATATGTTTATCGCGTTTAACGGCTCTATCAATGAAAGCAGTAGCACATCACGCCTATCCACTCGAATACGTCAAAAGGATCTATTTATATTTTACCTCTTCTTGTAGGAGCCTCTTCACATATATTATTCTTTAACCTGTCTTCAATCGATTACCGCTGTCTTCTGACATCGAATTCGCTGTTCAAAAACTACTAGTCAGCCGCCATGGCTTGAAGCCAAACTCAGTTTCTGAGGCAGAAAGAGACCCCAACCTGTGTTTAGCACATACAGATCGTATGTCATTCTTATCACTGACAATAAGAAGGATGAAGTTTTTTTTTTCTGTCAATAGATCAAACAAAATACAAATTGGAATTTATATGGGCTTATGGTAATAAGAAAACTTGCCAGTTTGGCTTAAATGGCATTGAGTTTTCTCTACACCCAAGAGGCTTTGAGATGCTGTATCTATAGGACACGATCATTTTTGATCATACATATTAGTGTGCCCAAAGATAAGTGTTTGTTATCTAGAAACATATGGTTTGTGATGACAAACTATGATGTACCGCTTGTACACAGTTGCTCAAAAGTGTATTTTCTCTGACATCTTATCTGCCTCGATATTGTATAAAGTTAGCTTTAGATTTAGCTAGGCGGTGCGAACCTGTAGCTGTGGTTCACATTATATAGCTGCATATTTAGAGACCAACTGGAAAATTACGATTGTAGTTTAGGGGATGATCTAGGCCTCATGCTGTGTTATTTGTGTTTTCACTACGTGTAAGATAGAGAAATCCAATCAACTATAAACCTAATGGATGGCTCATTACAAGACCATTCGCAAAAGTTAATTAATCCAACAAAGATTTACAGTACTCGAGCCAAACAGTTTCTTAGACATTATAAATAAGTGTGTTGATGTAACCCTTTTCTCCCAAATTTATCGTTTGCACCACGGCGCATTTACAAGGCACGACGCATCGCTCGATATAAGCTAGCGCGTGCAATGCAAATTGTTAAGATATTTTTGTCGTATATTATGAGAGATCAGGTCTTCACTACTGTGATTTTTGGTCACGCAAGGCCTACCGGCCGCACCACCGTTGAAAGCCCTTTTCAAGATATCCCGGATCCAAATAGATAAAACAGACTGGTATGTGATTACCAGTATCGTCTGTAAAATAAAGGGCTGCTTCGTATATTACCAATGGATAATATACAAGAATACGACAGTAGAAGAGGAAAGCATCACATAGTACATCTATTCACAAACGCTGGTCAAGAGATAGCGTGACACGACAGAGAAGCTACTCGAATTATCATCATGGTGAATAGGAAGCGAGTTTTCAAGTAGGTTTTGCACATATACATGCTGTCGTCATATAGGTGCTACCATTTCCGACTAACCGTAAAGCTCGAACTGTCCACACACTCGGCCGACGCAAACAGCTGTACATCAATTCACTTTAAAACTATACGATATCTACAACGATAGCAGCGCTGATACGGACGTGAGTCCTATAGCTGCAAGTAAAAATTGCGCTCCACGTTTTTAGGCGCGTACTTAAGCTAGAGGGAATATATTCGATGCATTACAGATGTGTGACTAACCAACGAACGCAAATAACGTGACGCTCGATACCGGGCGAGATGGTAACGTGCAATGCCCAGTCGTAATTCTTGAATGAATTACGGCTTATTGAATTTAAAGAGTTGATGAGGTACATAAGCTCCATGTTTTTATGTAAACCATGACACATGCAGTCGTTAACGATGTTTTCTTTTCACCTTGCACACCCTTCTCGGAGGGATTATTCCTAGTTATTTCGGACTTATAATACCACCTCGTTATAATACGCTGATAGAGCAGTAAAAGCCCTTCCGAACAATGTGTCAGAGGTACATAGTACGAAAAAAGAAGTGGTAGAGGAGAATTTTTCAAAAAACTTTTAATACTTATTACCCAATTTAATCCCTGTGAACGCCTAGAATCTCAGGCCGTTCACGCGGCACACTGGGACTTGAGCACAAGCGCCCGAAGAATGCTTTTTAACTAACAGCCGGATCGGATTCTTAAAATCAAAGTGCAAGCTTCCCTACCGACAATGTCTCGCTTCCACAATTACATCAGAGTAAGTGAAAATATTCGCAATGGATGAATTTTCTGACAAGAATTCTCTATGCTTCAGAAACTTCATAGGTTGAGGTCTTGTAAGTATAAGACGGAGGACGCGGAAGTTACGGAAGCAACTGTTATTCATAGTTCATACTTATCACTCGGGAAAGCCGTTCAGACTATTCTCGGCCATTGCTAAAGACCTAGTCCAATTTCCGGTGTTATATACCGATACAAGTTAAATAAATGGTAAAATATATGGCTTACTGTATAGCTTAAATATGCTGTTTTAAAAGCAACACGTCGTGGAAAAATCCTATTGGCAAACACAATACATTGCGGCAGTATATTTTACGAATGTGCGGGTTGATAGAAAGGTAGACTCAAATGAACTTAAATTGTCGTAATAACCTTAGCGTCTTTGCTCAGAATTTTGCTATCTGTTTAGTTTCATTGCGTGTTATTTAAATTCGAGCGTTTACCCCTTTAAGTCTATTATTTTGTCAGCTAAAAATTAGTTTGTATAACAGCTGTATGAAGGTCTAAATATACGCTGCTGATTTGCCAGGGAACTTTGGTTGATTCTAAAGTGGAGTAATACATAATACAGATTGCAAATTGGTTTCCGTAATGGCACAGTGGTAATGCATTTGCCTGCTAAGCTTAAGGACACTTGAGGTGGTTTAGAAAAGTTTTGATGGAATGCTCCGTAAAGCTCGAAATAGAGAGGCTGAAAGTTCTAGCTTAGTGGGTAACATATGCTTGCCAGTCAGTAGCAGAAGTAATAGGCACAGTCTAAGGTCAACTCCAGGGGGCATTGCTACTCGAGCGTATACACTGTATCAACAGAGGTTGCTTTAGTATTATCCAAAATAACACCCTAGATCTTCTACTGGGTAATAGTGTGGAGTGCGCTGTTGATGAAGGCCGTGATCTTACCATGACAAGACGGGCTGCAAAAGTGGCAAACCGAGTTGACTCAGGACAGTCACCCGGAGCTGCCCGTCAAATAAACCCGATCTTTTTGTCCGGGCGTGGCTTGGTGGACACGGATGTCTCATATCTTATTGTGTTACCCAGGTACTGATCGATCACAATCAGTCCTAGTCATATCTAATTAAGGTCATGAAGACTGAAGTAAGTCCTGGCTCCCTATGCATCGATGGAGAACCGGATGGAACAGAGCACTTTGCATAAGCTCTCTACGAGAAACTAGAAAAACGCACGAAGGTACTGTGAGGAAACCATCTGTGAAGAGCACCGTTGAAGGAATGCTGAGTTCAGCGGACCAGTGAAAAGCCGCAAGGAGGCTTTTGGGGCTGACAATGTGACAAAAGGTAGAGCTAAAAAGGATTAGGAGGCAAACATTTGATACATTCTACGGAAAGAAAAAAAGAAAAAGAGGCATTAGAGTTCAAGGCATGGTTGTCTTCCTTATGGACAAAACCGTCAGTCCCTGCAGGCCAGTACCCGAAGTAATACAAAAATAGTTGTAAATCATGATCTAAGTTAGGGCGGGACTAGAAAAAGGGGTGACCCATAATTTAGGGAGCTTTTTTTCGTTGAGTAGGACGAAATTAGATTTACTGCAGTCTTTTTTTTTATACATCTTCACAGTCTAGTGGCTGAATCCCATTTTGTGTGGCCCACGGAATATCCGGCTTTCAAATTTTTATCGCAAAAGGACGTATTGGGCATTAGGACAGTGATTTGGTAAGATAGTACGGGCTAGGTGGGCGATATTTTTAGGTACGTCATATGTAGCTAATATTTCTACATGCGACCCAGCGGTGGCCGAAGAAAGCTCAAAGGTCCATATTTTTCTGCTTACTGTATGGCCTTCGTTTTAGCAATTTGGAACGTAGTTGTTTTCATCGTAGTAATAGATGACTTCCCTGCAATAGCTTTATGAAATCGACAACACTGTGTAGCAGATTTCATTGCTGCTGCCATTGAAATCGCTATAAAGCTGTGCTTAATGCCTATACCACTGTACGGTCGTTAGACAAAACGTGTACCTCGAGTCAGGCATGAATATGATAACCCTTTATAGAAAGCCTCTTCGAAGGGCAGTAGGCGTATGACGTCAGCTAGATAATGGCAGTTAGCTCTTTGCTCAGGATGTAAGATCAGATTGACCCAACAATATCGGATAGTCTTTAGAATATATCTGTATATAGAACCTTTAGATAGAAAAAGACGATGGGATTATGTGATTTACTACAGAGATATATTTGGCTTTTAAGGCTATTGACTTCAATGCATTTTTGTCACTCACACCTAGTGGAGTTGCGGACGAACGGTTGAGACAGGCGTTATGGCAAAAATGTGTATTTTAGAAGCGTTTGTTTGTCGAACGGAAATCTAGCTTGTACATAATGTTTGCCTTGTGAATAGGCACCGAAAATAACTAATAATTAAATAGAAACACTTTCGTAAGAGTACGCTCATCGCTTATGCTTTGGGTTTACCGATTCAGCGGCTATTTATTTTAACAATCGCGGCAGCGATAAGGTATACGCAAACTGATTACTTAGTTTTCAGAAGGTATTTTACGGCTAGAGTTAGTTTAACATACCTCCGTTACTTATAGTGGAATATACCATGCACCAATCAATCGTACGTACTCGATCTAGGGGGAAGTATACTCACGCTAGTTAATTTCAAAAACACCGCTAAGTTCAGTCCCGAAATCGATTTGTGAGGGGGCCCAGATTACGCAAGTATATGTGTATTAAGAGCTTCGCTTTAGAGGTTGTTTTTTAGAAATTGTAGAAAATTTCGATGGGTATGAGTGCGTGTGTGTCAAACTTATTTGCTGATACAAAAACAGATTTCGAAAGTGGACGCTGATTCCGCTATTTTAGAGGACATTTTTGAATTTGGCTAATGTGCGAACATATCTTGAGCAACATGAATTCAAAAGGGACGGCATCAGGTCGTCGCTCCTTTTTCGTAAAGTTGAAGCCGCTGTAAAGAAAATGTTGTGGGATACTGTGTAGGCTGTTACCAAACCGCGGATTAAGGTTGTATTGAACAAAAGACCTTACGTGTTTCAGCACCAACTCAATGAGACAGAGCCACCGAAAGGTTTTTGAATAGTATAGCAGTCCAAAATTACATAACGGTATATAACGTGCTTACGTCAAACTTCGAAATAAGGTCTCGAGGAAGAGCCGCAAAAACGTTCATGAGTTCAATTAGAAAATTATTTGCGAATTTAGCGAAGAAAATTTTAATCATGTGTAAACGGCTAAGATCTCGAATCAGAAGCTTCAGATCGATACAAATGGCAGTTACAATGGACGCGTCTGTTGGCAATGTACCCGTCCGTCATACGATATATTTCACTTAAATATCCCTTTTTCTATGGATGAAGTTTATAAAAAAGCGACAGTAATTTTGTCTTAATTCATCCCGAGAACCCTGCAGTATACATCTTTATGTACGTACGCGTCGAACTTTCACATGAAATTTTGTGGGAATGACCTGAATTATTGTCGAGACAAAAAAATCCTGTGATTTTTTGTGTGGGAGTGAAGCTTTGCTATGAATCCACTACGGAACAACGTCAGCCCGCGTGAATAGACATTAAAAATTATATTTTATCGTTAACGGCACTTTCTTGAGCCTGAAAATCGACTACTAAGAGACGGCTCTGCAGCTCTTTTACCAAACCTGAAGAACTATGATTTAGGCCAAGGTTTCATTTATAAGCAAAAACTCGTAACTCTGCACAGTGATGGCAAAATGACTAGATAAAATTATCAGCTGTGTACTTTCATATCAATATTTACGACTTGCGGCTGAAAGAAGCCATCAATCACTGGAAAAAAAATTTACATAGGGAAGCCTTATTTCAAAACTAAACACGTTCGGCGCATTGATAACGACATAACTTAATAACTTCGGGGTGATTACAGTAATCTTGTGCATAATTCGCTTAGAGAAAGCTTAGCGGCATATGACAATTTTCCTTTGGACCCTTACGAGTATCGCTGGAATTAGCTTAAGGGGTCTGCTACATATTGGATAAAATGTTCGGTGGCTTGGGAAAATATTGTAACATACTACAAAATAAATAGGGGAACATGAATAGAGAAATTCTTAGCGGAAAATAACGGATGAATTACTTCGAAAATAATAACAGTCGTTTTTCTCGGCAACGAAACGAATTGGCTTCTGATCCTTACGAGTAATTAAATAACTAGAAGCTTTGTCTACTTCAGCTATGAATACTAGTTGACGGCGCAATAGCCACTTTCTGCAATTTTAGATGGATAAGCGTTGGGCTGGGCGGTAAGCACACCTCTAACGAATAAACGGAAAATATTTGCAATGACCAACTTTGCAAACAATGCGTGAATGCACTCGTTAGGGGATCTATTCTGTACGTCTGTGTTTATCTGTGGGCGTATTAAAAGGCTCAATGTACCGTTAAATTTTTTGGATGCCTGTTTATTTTATAAGTAATTTGGCTCAGAGTTAGTAGGCGCCGTAAAAGAGGTTTAATTATGCGAAATTAGACATCAAATCAGCCGACTAGGAACTTTATTTCAATCCAGCGAGGCATCCTTTTGATGTCCATTGAATTCAATATGATGACAATCTATTTATACATATAAGAGTACTTGTAACCTAGTCGTTATCGAGGCTATAGGCGAACACTCTGTGAGATGAAAAAATGCCCAGTTTATCTTGCGCGCATGCCATCCTGATAAAGTTTAACAAATAGATAATTCGTGTACAGCAGTTAATTCATGTTATTCCAGAATCCGACATATAACCTAATGCTGCCCAGAATTGAGTGGGTCGGTATCAGTCGTCAATAACGAAGTCATTATGTATTGAAACAAAATAGACGCCGATTTCATATGGAATGATATTGCTGAAAAACCCAACGTAGACCTTGGGACGATCGTAGAACCCATTCTTAATTGACACGAAAAATGATTCTGAAATCCAAGTGTCATAATCAGCGTTTTTCTTTTTAACAACAACGGTCTGAAGAAGACTTTGTGATGTATCGATGGCTCTTTCCTAGTTGTCTAAGTTCAATGATTTGTAACCGAAAATTCTGAGCGAATACGAGGAGCGATGTCGGATAAATACATGGTGATTACTCGAAAGAGTCTAACCTTCTCGGTAAAAATACCTTTAAAAATAATTTCATGTTAAATTTATTTTTTAACTAATAGTCAACTTCGACAGATATTTGATAATGTAATATTATATTATGTGGTGTTTTGCATCCTCGTGCTATGAGCGTTTAACACTAACTTAAGATACCGTAAGTTGCCATTTAGAGCAACGAGAAAAGATCTAATTTTTGAGATCATGTCAACTAGCCTCAATCAATGATAGCTTACCAAAAGGAATTGTTTGTCGAGAATCTAAAAAAACATGGCAAAATAGATTTTAAGATGGTTTATAGATGTATATACATAAAGATCAAATCCAAAAAACTCAACACAGGTCGAGCTGGTCAACAAATACTCTGCTTTCGTCGAAACCACTCAGTAGAAAATACATACAACGCGCACGTTCAAGTGTTCTCAAATCGCCTTGTGGATAGCAGAAAGTGTGCCGCCAAAAAGTTCATCACGGCCCCGACAAACGCCTAAAGTTTTATCGATAGTTTTTTGGCCAGCGATAATGCATATATGAACATATGTGTATGAAAGAAGGTGGAGCTATATGGGCTGTCACATATGGTCGAAACCATAGGTGTAGCCGGGCGCCGTCGGTCCTAATTTCAAGGAGAAGTTGAAACAACAAAGTAACCTCAAGAGTACAACTTAACTTAATGGAACGCCTCTACGTATATATATATATATATATATGTCAAGTGAATTTTCGCACTCGCTATACCTCATGTGTCTGTCATAAAGAGCTTGTCAGATGTGGCTGCTTTTAACTGTACATTTGACGATTTTTTGGGCATGATGCATCAATGGGTTAAAATAATATATGCACCGGATTTAGGATGATCATAACTGTGGATACGAATTTATCCTAATAACTATTTGTACCTGAATCATGTATAATAACAATGGACTTTTAGAAATCAGTACGTTTATGCACACCCATTATTACTGCTACAAAATGCAATGAAACGAAGATGTGCTAGTATATGTACAGTTTAAAATTCGACTTTATGCGGATTGATAATAGATGAATCATAACATTTGACCTATATAATCTCGAACTGAGACGATATTTCAGACAGAGCGACGATATTTCCAGCCACAATTGCAAAGCTTTTCTAACAATTCCTTAGGTGCAAAATAGTTGATTCGATCGTAACCCATTATACAGACGCAAGCTTTTTCTAGCGTGACTGGTCACCGTTGATAAAACGTGAATCACATACAGCAATGACGTATAGGTAAAGAGAAGAGCAAACACAATAATTTGTGACAGGGTCCAGGTTGACATGACAGAAGGTCATGGTAAAATGGATCGGAGAGGGTAATGCATCGTTATGACTAGTTACCACCTGACATTGATTCGAACCTGTACTTTTAACAATTAGTAACAATCTATTGAAAAGATTAACTAGGGAGGGCTAGTGAGTTGTCTTCCACCATGACAATGCTGGTCCACATACCCGTGTAATTACCCTTCAAAAGATAAGGGAACTTCGATACAAAATAAAGCGTTGCGAGAATCATTTGTCACGACGAATCAGTAGTAGTACTTTTCGTTTTAAATAGGAGAACTTTTATCGCGATAATGTTCATTTCAATAAGAGAACTTTGAAGTTAAAATCCAAATCGGAACCAGAGCTATGGTTACACCTATTGGCACGCCGCAGATATACGGTTTGGTTGTTGAGGGAATTTTCTGAGCATGAGAACTTTCTCAGCGATTCCTTATCAGAGCAGTATTGTATTCAAAGGACGCCTATAAAGCTAGCCTGAGTAAGCAAACCTTAAAAAGAATTGCTGTTGCTTTCGAAGTTACTGGGTGATCCCTGAAACGCTGACAAAACATATGGCGATTTTTGACACACCGAGGCTTTGTGCCAGTCTATAACTAGACTGTTATTTAGACCTTTGGAAGCGCTATTAATTCTCAGTAGGCCTCAGCAAAAAGTTCTAAACTATTTGATCGTCAATGGATTCTATCAACAACCCAGTAACAAGACGCTTTACTGAAGCAATTGCTATTTTTTACAAAGAGACTTGAGGCACCTTGCCGCTAATCTAGAAATGTATCTTTCGCCCGTTCTCACATGAAACTTATTAAGATTGTCAACTTAGCTCTCAAATATCCAATAATCACTCGTTTGCTATAGCTACGAATTTTCCGTCGTCTGCTGTATCTACCGTACGATTACTGTGTTTTTCATTAAAAAAAACTGGCTAATTATACTATTGATGAAGCATATGACGGTGACGTTCTCACGAATCCTCTGATAGTAAACCGTAGATGCGCCTGTTCAATTAAAAAAATATTCTACTCTCACAAACTCACTGGAATAAACGAACGAGGTAACGCAACAATCTACAAACTGCTTTCGCCGTAAGAGAAAAGGTCATTTCAACTTGGTACACATAAAAATAAGAAAAAAATGTTTCGTAAATGTAAAGTTAAAATTATTTCAACAAATCAGGTAACTTCTTGATAATTTTTCACTGCTTACATAGGCAGCGGTGCTATTATAATGAAATATAAACGCAGGCACATGAAATATCCCTTTAGATACGCAAGACCGTGCGCCTTTCTGACTAAAAGGAGCATTACATTTTATCAAATTGAGATTATTGCTGTTTCCAAAAACTTCGTCTAAAGACTTCAAACGTCTCTAGATCTTCAAACGTCAAGATGTCTTGCTGTGCTATCAAAACCAAATCATACCATACAGTTACTTTCACCAATACGTTCTAGTGTTTTTTTTTTTTTCGTAAGGTTGAGACTATTTCGAATGTCGGCCGATTCCATGAAGGGCTGCCGTTGCAGAAGGTATCATGATAAAACTACTCTCAACATACTGAATTTTGATATAAATAACAGCCACAGATTTCATTGTCACCATCGATTTAAGAAGCCATAACCAAAGCGATCTTTCCTAGAGTCTGGATCAAATGAACAGAGCTACGCCCGTATCGAATGCCTACACCTCATGATGTGGCACGAAGTGCCCTCAAAAGGATGTTAGCTTATTTTTTGGCCTCACAAAAGCCATGCGGATCTGTGTGTCTAACCGTTGAAAAATAGTACTTCGATACCTCGAGCGAAAGCATGACATCTCTATTAAACGATTATTTTAAAACAACTAATTTTTCATTAAAATAGTATAGTTCAGCTGATATTGAACCATGCGTGAGTTGAGCTGCTCACCATTTCTTACCATATTAGTATACAAAATAGTTGACAAAGGTAATGATCTTAAAAGTCTACGATAAATCTAACATTAAAAGATATATCAAAGCGATTGCGAGCGGGGACCGTAACCTCACTGTAACAGCTGCACCTTTTAAATAAAATCTAAATTTAGCTAATTAATTCTATAAAACGACATACCTTATCATAGCTTAGTTGTATTAGGTTGAAGGTAGACAAGTGTTTATTTAAGGAAAATTTAAACTAATAAAATAAAAATAAACTATGCTACCTCCGCTTTGTGTTAATTATTATCGAAAAAAAATCACCATCACATAGACGGTCAAAATGGGACGGAGGGGGCGATGCGACGAGCTTGCTGAGTATATGTTGACTTGGTCCGTAATTTAGCATTATTTGGTTGGGTCTGATAACGTAACAATATTTCTAATACGCTACAAATATGACAACTCTGATAGGATACATGGTAGGATATAACTCTGGCTTGCCACGATACACACTTCAGTTCTAATCGGGTTTCGAGACATCTGCATAATTGTTCCATGTTTATGCTGACCGATTCAAGAACGCTTTATTTGTCAAAACACGAACTCGTCTTTCCAATCAAGATCATGGCTGATAACAGCAAAAAGTTCAATATGATCTTCTAAAATGAGACTAATCTATTCTTCAAACTGGCCAGCATGAGAGATAGCGGTATCAGAGTAAAAAAGTGTGAAGTATAGAATTCGAAGTTCACTGGAAATGTATTCACCTCAGCTCTTCGACAGAACTTCTAGCCAGTTCTAAGGAAACGGATCTAACAATCAAAGCGTTATCACGTAAAATCGTTAATTATTGAGGAATTTCTCCTAAATATATATATAGTTGAGGAAATTTCGGCTAAGTATCCGAAGGCGAGCTAAATCATTGTTTCAACTTCTACGATCCATTGCTTTGTGCGACTGCCCTTGTCACCCAACAAAATGTGCTTAAGTATTTGTATTGCCCAATCCGTGCCTGAGCTTAGTATGCAGTTAGCTCATTTTCTTTTTCAGGTGCAAAGCCAGTTACTGCTACCATACGATGGTCGGATTGCGGACTTAGATATACGTATATGTTGTCGTATATATGAAGATTTGTCAAATGATAAGGCTAGTGGTTCCTGTCAAAATAAAAAACATATACCAAAAAATTATGCTAGAGCAAAGCTACAAAAAGATACCCTATTTCAATTATAATCTGCTTAAGCCTTAGTCATTTCGATAAACTTTTTTTAACGAATAACTGAAAAACTATTAGGTTGTTTGTTGACTTTAGATCCAATAGAACGACGTTCTGACGCGTTACGTCCAATTCAGTACATTATACTTTTGTAACTTTAGGAAGCCCTTAAGACGTGTGATGTACAGGGTAAATATTGGCTTTAGATAGGTGACCAGGTCGAGAGTTTAAGTGAAAGACAGTTCTGAGTGTTTACTATGCCGATCCTATATCTACTGCGGACATGCACTAATGAGGCGACGGCTCAATACAAACAAATAGAATTCCGAATGATACTTTTAAAAGGTCGCCATTTCATATACAAGGTTAGCGACATTTCCATTTGATCCGCCGCGCGTAGTTTACGCTGAATCTAGCTTCTGGCTATACATGCTATTGTAAAAAGGGCCAACTAGATGGATGCTGGTCTTGTCTGCAGATATGGTGGCCTGATATGAAGTAACAGACGCATTTATCGTATACTAAATATCTGCTGGGATAATTACTGTCACTTGTGTCACAAGCATTAATTACGAGTGAGGTGTACTTATGAAATAAATTTTATGATTATGGCCTGCAAAATTTGAGGCGCATCATTTGAACACGGCTACCTGCTGCACTGGCCTTCATATCTACTTTGCAGATTCTTCAGTAGTAGTCCTGAAGCAGATTCTATGCATTGTCAAGCCACTACGTCTACAGCCGCGTTTATGGGCGCCATTGAAGTTGTTATTTCGAAGAAATCCCAACTATGAACACAATGAGAACAGTACGATCGCAAGCGCAAACCGATGCACTGCTGTGCATATGGCCTCCTTCAAGTCGCTAAATCATATCTATTTTTCCGGTCGTATTATCCTTCTGGAGCATTTTTATGTTTACATTGATATATATTGTAAAAATATCGGTTTGGATACGTGGTTTTCTTACATGTTGGTGGTATCAACCTTTGAAGTCCGGACACGTACTTTAGATTTATTGGCTCAGTTATTAAGTATGTGAGCTACTATTATATATATATATATATATATATATCCATTGTGTTTCCTAGTTCGTGCACGCATTTAGAGCTCACTTAACGAAGTTATCATTTCGTTATCATTTTATTATGAAACAGTTTCCCCACGACCGCTATCTGTGAGCATTTGGAAGGAGTGCTTAGCTTGTGTGCTGTAAGAAATATAAATACGGATCAAGCGTCTCGCTAGGTGCACAGTTTTGTGAAGGTAGGCAAGAAAATTCAATGGCAGAGACGTCAAGTGTTAGGCCCATATTACTAGACCGTTAAAGCAGCATACTTGGAATAGCCACGGCACGTGAACATATTTCAGTGTTGGCGACCAGAAACCTAGCCTCAACTGGTTCTCTAGGTTAGGGCAAGAAAAAATCTTTTGTGTGGAACTCGCAATACATATTGCGACGACCAACTAAATAAACTTTATCAGGATACACATTTAGTGTACGCTCTTTGTGATGCCTAAAAAAAAGTGAATTATGCCCCAAAAATGCTATGGTTTCGCTAAATGTCGTATCTCTGCTACAGCAGTATGATTTTGTAACGTTTGAACGTAAGGTTTCAATGTACAGGCAACTGGGGTTCACAAACTTTATTTCTGAAATATGCTTCAGTCATTCGTGATGAAATCGCGTACCGTAATAGCTTCAACAAGGACGGCAATTATGACATCGGGTTTCAATAAACACGATTTGCGGTTTCCAGGATCTTTCAGCAATTGTAAGCTTAACACGCTCTATAGACTTGCTACGTAGGCACGGGATAAGTGATACATGTTTGCGTTAGGGAATTTCAGGAGCACCTTTTTAGGTATTTATTTTATATATTTTTTTTTTTTTTTGTTTTACTACCTAATGAAAAAACTATTAATGAAATAAAAGACCTATTTTTTAATTCCAATAACAAATTCTAACAATATAACGGGTGCGATTTTCTTATAATTAAAAACTTCTTACAATATCTTATAATTATCTTTAGGTCCCTGTTTCCATGAGAAATTCTTATTCAACCTATAGCAAGGTTCGTTTCCTTCTTTGGATAACTGTAAATTCCCATATAAATGCCTATGGATGTGCTGAAATAAAGGTAATTTTAGCTGCTAGCCTATTGTCATGCTGTACAACGACTTTTTGGGAAGCTATATTAGTTGCAGGCTTCTTCCATGTAACTATAATATCTCCATATGATATGTAAAGGTTCACTATCAGAGCTTGAATTGAGCTACTAGACATTTCATTCTAACAAAAACGGTACGCAACAGTGAAGGAGCCAAACGTTTGCCATCAAACTGCTATGGTCACATTGAATATTTCGAAAAATCATTTCGGATATGTAAACGAGTTAGCTAATGGAAATTTGCCGCCTCTTCTCCTTTCTCCCGATGGGACGCATTAGAATACAACCCTGACCTTAGCTTGTCAATAGTAAGGTCATGGTTGTATTCTTTAATGGAAACGCACGTTTCGTACTTGATACATTTACTCCAGGCTAACTATATCAGCGTTTCCAGGAATAATAAAGAGAGTTCTTGGGGCTATTGTGTAATTTGTCTTTGTCAAGTCTTTTTGCCCTCCAGATATCCCGAGCTTTTTTTAATGTATTTCTGAGTAACAGTGATCTGTGTTAAAGCTTATTCTGAATTACTCGTTTTAGGAGAGTTCATATCTATTAAATAAAATGGACACGGTACCCGTTTTTTACGACCCAATGTACTTTAACATCGGACACATAGCTATACATGCCTTTAACATGTGTATCGCTGCTTTTACTAGATAATCTGTCCTTACCTCTGCTAGACTCGAATTTCTCATACAGTAATTTCTAGCTAAATCTGTTATGTTGCTCATCAACTATGCTAAGATGTGGTTCATACGAGTTCCTTCGTCTTCGATGACCTCGTGAGCGAATTCTCCGATTGGTCTTCGATGAAGTCAGGCGGAAGGTAGACAGGGGCGTTGAGGGGACCAAACGGAGGCAAACGTACTGTGTAATGAACTGTCGCTTGCCCTGTTCCTCTCTACCGTTCGAAACTGAAACAGTCTTGTCACTAGGCCCACTTGTATGTTGGTGTTTGATGCCTCTCGTGTCGGTTCAAGTCCATCTACACTGCCCACTAAGTGTAGCTTGATCTCAATGCCCGGCCAGCTGAGGGCTAGCGCAACCAAAGTCGCAAAGGACATTCTAGTGGCGACGACGATTTTGCGGCATTCGGCGTATCCATGTCGAGTAGCTTGCGTTGGTGCGTTCCGATGAGCACAGCTGGTTGGCCTGATGCCATCAGGGCGTGGCGGCTAGACAACTGAGAGGAACGACGACGAAGTGCGTGCTGGCTACCAACCAAACAAACGGCGAAGGCACGGCCTATCGTAGCTTTGATTTCCCAGTGTTGCCATGGTCGTGCCTCAGCTGTGGCCTCCAAGCCCACTAGCGCTGCGATAAGATTAGTACTGCGAGAATGGTGCAAGAAGATTATGTTAAGGCCTCGCTCAGACCGCTCGGTCTGGTACCGCAGTGTCCCGCTTGCGGCGCGTTGAGAGAAATTACCCGTTCTCGGCGCCTAGCGACTAATAACCAGCGCTAGAAACTCTTCGGGGCATCATTATGTCCCTCGTGACTCATACATGGGAGGGCGCCTACTAGTGATAAGCATACCCTTCCGCTACGACCTCTACGCTGCTTGTTCCTGCATAGGTCCGAAACTAAGCAACTGCAATAGACGAACGGGCTGAGCAGCGACAGCGACCATCGCGATGGAGACAACGTTGCCCACAAAGCCGAAGAGTTTTTGTGTAAATGCAGGATAATATCTGGGTAAGCAGACGTGAGGCTTGGGAGTACTAGTCGAGAAGGATAGCATTTAACATAGCATAAAAGACCTTGCAGCTTAAAAAAACTGTTCATATTTTGTAACTCTATTCTCTGTAGAGGCTAATATATAATTTTGAAGTTGACTTTGCATATGTTGTTATCCATATAATGCATTTCCTGCACAAAGTAATGCAAGGTATTACCGAAAAATGGCTGTGGTTATGGATGTGTTTTCTTGATGCGAATTTAACACGGAAACATCGAAGCTAATACTAGAGAAAACGCATTAGTTTTTAAGTAAAAAAAAAAAAATTCTGAACGGGCTAAGTGGATCTTTATTTACCAAGCTTTCCTGACTATTTTACAATGAATTGACAAGCGAATAAAATACCATAAACAATTTTAGAAGACTCGAGGTAAGAAGCAATTTTGAAGATTACTCGTAAAATTATCGTGCTCTTAATTTCAAAAATAATATCCTAGTCAGCCATAACTGAAGAAAAATACGCCAGGACAATACAATTCGATTATTACACTATCATGAGGGTAATGTGGCGATTTTTTAATTTTTTTTTATTTAATTTTCAGACGAGTTCATGGACCATGCAGCTGAGTTCGCATGACGAGGTGGATAAAAATAATTTGGCATAAAGAAGTGGACGAATGAATACGAGAAATGTATTTGCATTAGTTTAGAGCGCAGTTCATGTTTAGCTGTTTTTTATTTACTATATATAAAAGAACATGGCTGATAAGGCCAGGTGTTTAGTGCTTCAAGGTTACATTCGCACGCATCCGTTTAGAGAAATTAACTCTATATTTCTCTAGGCATTGCACATTATCTAAGTACATTTTTTCTACAGAAGAATAGAACAAAGCGAAACATTTAGGGGATCACAGGACCACATTTGTATAGGGTGACCACAGAAATGGTTGAGCGGTTCGGAAGGTCATGGTTATAATAATAGTAATGTATTAGATCTCTTTGATAACCGGGTGCACGGTCCGTTAAATAGGTACAAATAATGTCGGCTGTAAAAGCACAGCTCTTCTCTATTACGCTGTTTTTGTGGATCAGATTAACGTTACCGACCACGTATCTATATATACAATATCCACATATTGCTATAACTAACACAATCATCAGTACTCAAATCAATCCTGTCAAATATATCGACATGTTCTGGCTTTTTAATAGTTTGCTTTACCCGCTCGAAACAAGACTCGTTAAGCCAGGCCATGTACTGTATTTATATAGGTAAGCGAATCAAACGGAAGATACGTCGAATATTGGGTTTTGGTTTGCGTATTGCTAGTCTGTTTGTACACTTCTTGAAGGCTCGTCTGATGTTTGAAGCACAGCTGAAGGTGTTGCCCTCATTATTGCTTTCTTACGAGTGTGGCTCGTTTTCGATAGCTTTCCGGTTTCTAAAAGACTCTACAGCCACCCATCCTAGAAAAGCTAAACATACCAGGGTCCTCTGATAATTTGCGTTCTTAGAAAATCTGTTACTCGTCGCCTTGTCAAATGAATCTATTAAAAAGACACGCTGCTGCACTTTGCGCTGTAATAAAGACAGACGAGAAGGGATACGAAAAAAATAAGACAAATGTTGGGACTTTCGAAGAGGTTGAGGAACATCCGTGCAATACATGGTCTAAAAGCAACCAAGAAACACAATGACATAACAGGTCTTGAGAACAAAAGGAACGATTGAAAATGCATAGATGACTTTAAGCCTGAATGGAGTCAGCATTGGCTAAGTTGATATATGTCAAGGGTACTGCTGGCCGCCTTAAATGGATTAAATCCTCAGCCATTGTTACACGTAACACCGCGATATAGGTAGCCTTTTTTGATTTTAGAAAATGCGTCATAAGATAGTAACTGTAAGAAAACGAGAACACCAAATCGAACTGTTCGCCTTAAATAGATAAGCCTTTAACTGTGAAACTAAACATTTATGCTACAAGCTCTGTGTAAACATATCAACAAAATACCCAGAACTTTCGCTATAATCTGTTAATTAGTGGATTTCTGTAGTATAAGCACGATTCATCCAATGAGTTACATAAGTGCTCGTTTTGATAACTATACAGAATGAGGCAAAAGTCTATTGATAGTTTAAAAAGAAATCATCTGACAGTTCTCGTAATTCTACATCTGTCAATGTAGCAAAAATATAAAATATAAGAAAAATAGTACTAATAAGTCGAGTGACGATTCTGAAACAATTAAGTGACTTTTGCCCCAACACATGGCTATATAATGAGGTAGAGAGAACGCGGAGGGGTAAAGTTGGGTCTTAATTCATGTGGACAACATAAGTAACTCTGTAGTCTAAATCGCGATAATACGATTCACATTTACAAAAAAAAGCACGTAGATGGCACCCATGTACAACTTCGGTGTAGCCTTGCACCCAGTGTAAAGATAATTCAGGGTGAGTGTGATAAAAATATACATGAGCTGATAAGGCTGATATTTACAGTTGTAGCTTTTTTTTTTTACCAAACTTGGGATGTGTTCCGATTATCAACATTTCTCGTTTAATCTGCTCAAACGAGTCAGGCAACCGTCCCTAATCCTTGTCTTATTTTAACAACTTCGCATGATTATAATGCGCTGGAGGACTACATATTGATTTGTGCACATCTGAATCTATAAAACCTAGGAGGACCTATAGGACCTACTTAATAAGTAAAATGTATCAGAGACCTGTTTTCGATCTAGTTAGCTGGCTGTCAAACGATTCATACTAAGAATTCAAGTAGCAACTAGAATTAATGGAAGTCAGGCAGAGTCCATTAAGGAAGCAGCACGTAGAAAAGGAGTTTCACCATCTGGCAAACAACAAGTGAAGCTTCCTGTTATGTGGGCAAATCCAGGGCGCCGTAAAAGAATAAGGACCGGCCAAAAGGGAGACAAAGATTGGAAATAAATGATCCTAATAGGTAAAGCCGCGCTGGAGGGAGGAGCGCTTTCGTGGCCTGCTTCGATTCGTAGCAACGGTGGCAGAGGGAAAAATCTGGACTGTACGAGGATGAAGAGCCTGCACAAAGGAAGAATGAGCACTGCTCGATTTGGCCCGTGCTGGGGAAGCTTTTGCCGCTAGCGCTAGAGATGTAACTTTCAATGAATATGATGCAGCATCAGGATCTTTTGTCGACTCAAAGTGCGACATCTGGTTCAATCTCGACTGCGTGAAACCTAACTAGTTGCTATGAGCGAATCAAACGCGGCCTGAATTAGTGCAAGAAATAGCCTGATATAATGTATCCGCACGTTTAAGGGAGAGGTTACATCTAACCGCAACGATTTTCAGCTTGTTCCCGTCGTGATCGTTCGCGTCGATCGCTTCGAGTAAGGCAACGAGGCATCTTTGTGCAAGCGTACACACGCGGATCATCTTCACGAAATTGGCTTGTGCAGACAGGTGACCTCTTGCGATTTATGTCGTCGCAAAAAGAAGCTCGTAATGAGTTGTGTCTACATATTCCAGTTGAGTGTGTTTAGTGGCGTTACTGGCAGTAAAGGTCATCAGTCTGGTCAATCATAAAGTCAGACTGTTCTAACAATAGCTCAGTTCGCGTCAACAACTTAAAGCAAAAAAACACAGTGGAGAGTAAAGTGCTTTATCTGCTACGAGGACGTTGTGTTTTATCTAGTAACAAGAATTGTTTCTTCTTCTTCTTCTTATTGTTATTATTATTGCCTTGTCAACAATTGACCATATGTTTACTATGGCAATGAAAAGATTGATCTAACCGCGCCAGACGAAATAAGCGGGATTAAATAGGACAAAAAATGAGCTAAAATTTGTATCTTTGAGTATTGAGTAGATACGAAGGCTTCGTCATTTTGTCTTTCTGAGATTCATAGCTTTGGTCTAACGACATTTCATCATATTAACCATTTGCCATGATAAAGTTAGTAGTGATAAAAATGTCGAAGTTGAATGTTGAATGCTAACGAAACGGAGCAGCGGATTCTGAAATCGACGCACAAACCTGAAATCATTCCAAGCCATTCTGGAATCGACCAAGGCATAGCAGCGCTTTCGATTTGCCTTTAAATTCAGTCAGTTTTTAATAATTAGCAAGCATATATACATACATAAAATGTACGTGTCAATCACTTTCAACCGGACAAAAATTAAAATTGGGTACAAGGCAGCTTAACCACTTGCCTTTTGAATAGTATTTGTCAACTTGGGCGCCGTTTGTCAACTTGGGCTTCATCAAGGTTTTCACTTAAAGTTGGCATTGGAACTATGTGATAATGGGCTAAACGTGTAAACTTAATGTAAGCATAGTAGGGTTGCTGTTGACGACTGTGAGCCGTTGCTTTAGCAAAAAAGCACGTTACGATTAAGCCGGTAAGGTAAGCGTGCAACCAATCGCTGAGGAAGTTTTTGTTGGCTGAAAAGCTATTAAATGTGTTAACAACGATAATCGCGAAACAGGCTTGCCTTCAAATTCGAAGGAATACCAAACGCACTAGACAAAGGAATACTCTATATTCGTTATGTGTAATGGTTGGATGAGCTAGAGTAGGCTTTCGATTTGTTTCGAATATATTGAACGTTGTTTATAAAAAATCTAAAACGGAAAATTTTGCAACTAGGTCAAAGATTCTTACTTCTACTAGAGTGTCCTTAGCAGTGGAGCAATCAAATCTGAATTATGCGTGATATCTCTGTTTGTTGATACGGGTTGTGTACGCATGACAACTGGTCCTGGGCTCATTATCCGGGTACTGCCTTTGTGTCGGCTGGCTATTACCGTACATGTTACCTATAATACAATCATCGACCGAAATCAAATTGTGCATGAAAACTAACTGCTTTAGTTCTACTAAAAGCACTAAGTCACCTGAGGGACTGCTGATTTTAATGGGGCATTTATTCAGACAATGGATTTACTAATAAATGATCTGTCAGTGCGCACTTTAAGCTTATAATGCTCCATATAACTTTATCACTCATAGATTCTCATTTCGCTAAACTGTCCTCACGCCGAAGACGCGATGATATGCTTGAGCTATTTTTTGATGAGCACTCGGAGTGCCACTACTGACCTTCGGAGTATGACTTGAAAATTTATTTGCGAAATGCTATTAGAACGTTGTAGCTAGCGGTGGAGTGAAATCTCATGTCCTACTAGACGCACCCTGGAGCCCATTCGGCCAATACGGTTATTCGGACAAGAACAAGATGTTACTTTATCATGCGTCCGTTTTTACGTTCAGCCTCTTTGAGAAGTTCCCGAGGCTCCGTCGAAAATATGTTGAGTCGTTTAAAATGAGCTTAGCTTATGACAGGAAATACTATTTCCATGTGGCTCAAATTTAACGAGTTACAAAAAAAGGACAACGGCAATATATAGTTTATCTTTAATTACTCTCTCGTTTTTCGGCGTACATTGAAGTTCGCGCAAGTTTTTTAGTGCTACAAAAAGTGGAACGTCGACAATTGACGTGCAACTATTGACGTTCTTGAACATCACAATCAAGCCTCTGGTTGCGTAAAAAGGAAAAAAATTAAGCGTGTCTTCTGGTAAAGTTATCATAAATCATGTTTAAAGGAAGCTTTCTTCAAGCTATACAATGGGCCTATTGGCCATTAAGTGAACGATCGTGATACGGTTATCAGCGCGGAACCGTATTTGAGGGTGTGTAGGTTAGAAGTTGAGGACAGAGCCAGTTAATCCTTAGCCTTATTTGTCGTACAGAGGGTAGCAAGGCTCATGTACTCTTCGTACTGTGTGGAAGCGGGCGGGGGGAAGATTGTTGCGACTATGCCGCAACTTCCATTCACATCATATCTTAGACTTTTATGTACTCATAAGTCACGTCGGCTGATCGAAAGACAATGCCACTATGATCGGCTATACGTGATATGCCATTCTATGTGTCGTGCGTCGCACATCAATAACATGCGCGACAAAGCTCAGACTTGAAGATATATCTTCACCGCTGCTGTATTCCAAAGGGAAATTAACGCTTACAAAGGTTCAGTTGATGTGAGGCCGGAAGGCCGATTTTTGCTAATAAAACAATACGACATTTAGTTGATCGCCAATAACACCGAATTGCGCCACGACAACGAGTCTTTAGTGTTTTACGTTATATTATATAGTATTTGTAGAATTTAAGCATTGCACATTGTGTTAAGTGGGAAGCCGTCACAGCTACGATATATGTATATAATGGCTATCTTTAATCACACGAATTGTGTGCTGATGCGTATAACTATATGTTTTGTGAGAAGATAATTGAGACTATTTCAGAAAATCGCACCCTCACATGCCCCCATTATGTTTTGCAGTCGGAAATTTCGTTTAGTTAATGCAATCAAACTAACTAATCCATCTGGACGGGATACGATCGTTTTCTTTATCGACTGGCAACAAATAGTCCATTTGACAGCTAACGAACCGGCGCAACGGCGTCTGAAGACCTAGAATCGAAGCGTGACGACTTCAACCGATGAGGTAGTTTTTGTTATTGCAATCATCGCAGATCGATATCGTTACAGACCGTCGGAACGACCCATGAAATTTTGTAGCAATATATCCAGCGAAGCAAACTATTGGAAGTTGTTAACGCTGTTGATACGATGAGTGATGTTCATGGCCGCCTTGAACGCAAACTTTCTAATATCTCAGCATTCAACGAAACAACGGATGTAGCAGACTCGAGTCAAGACACATCGGAGCACTTCTGCGCCATCTGTCATAAATCATTTTTCCTTGAGCCTGAGTATAGGCCCGAACGTGGAACGTGAAGGAGAACGAATGATCGAAGGCGTGTTGTTCCACGTATTATTACTATTAATACTAACTTCTCTTATTAGAGATAGCGGCTGGTTCGTTCTCGTCTAGTACGGGCTACGGATGCAACTCCTATCACCGGTATTCGGTTGATATAGTACATCATGAAGAAACGTGATTCATAGACGTTCTTTAGATAGTTTCATTTTATTGTACGTAAGTAGGCGACGAAGCCGTAAGTGCTTGCACTTCCTGGACGAACATTTCAGGGTTGACTCACTGGAGAAGAAGACGGTGATTTTTTCATCTACGACTGCTTGTTTTAATGAACTGCCACAGAACAGCGTTGTCATGGCGGGCGAATTGTAATAGTATACTGCTTAGCTTACATGGCTTATCTCCGGTTGGGGCTGTTTGATTTGGCAGGACCCAATAACGAGCCATAAAAAAGGAACGAAGGGGGAACGATTACACCCACAAATTATATACGGCCTATAGAATTCTATTCCAGTTTCACCCTTGGCCTATTCACCCCCGAAACACTATTGGAACATTTTATATTCTAGCGATACTGACACCGGGGTGTACCTTGCTTGCTAACTAAAGGTCTATGTGAATGCTACGAACTCGTATAGGTTCTAGATCAAAAAGTCGATCAAATAAGTAACAGGCGACAATAAAAAGTGTCAAAAATATTTAACAACAAATTACTCGCAAGCGGTCCTGCTACTATATAGGCAGATTATAACAAAAGTGTATGTCGATCATTTGCACATCGGTTGATTCACAGTGAAATACGGTATTTGTGTTTATATGTGTTGGCGTATAAGGTAGTCGCCTGGTAATTGGAAGGCACCTGATTGGTAGGCATGCATCAAAGCGTCGACAGAGGTCATCAGGTCCAAGATATAAATATTGTGAAATGCGCGGCCTGCATGCGGTCCGGACGTGATTACCCTATTACTATTGGGCCAACTTTCTGTACTGAAGTTAGTCGAGCTAGTCGCATAACTCGGCTAAGTGCGTTAAATGTCCCGCATCAGCGTTCACCAGATTAACCGAATGAGCTCGAACTTACCGACAGCATTTATCGATAAATAAGATAAACGCAAGAATCTATTGTAGACGAAAAAAATTACTATCTTCATCCCAGTCCAAGTAAAGGCTCTATTTTGTCAAAATACGTAGGGTAATTTTCGATCGAAATCTAAAATCTATCCTCCCTGTTTCGTCTTTATCGTACGTTTTGCATGTAAACAAGCAAACAATAGAACGAATGACTGTATATGATTGAAAACAACATCCACAAAACGGACG
Source organism: Varroa destructor (assembly GCF_002443255.2). Lineage (NCBI taxonomy): Eukaryota > Metazoa > Arthropoda > Arachnida > Mesostigmata > Varroidae > Varroa > Varroa destructor. The sequence continues at coordinate 26,695,026 of NW_019211456.1, read as the reverse complement.
GAGACAAAACTTGAATACTGCACAAAATATCTATTCGTTTACGGAGAAAATACGATCGTTCTGTTCTTTGTTGGCTCTAACTTTGCCTACGGCGTACAGCGGATTCGAATCAGCCATATGCTCTCTATTCAAGAGTTATAGCCAAGTTTCAAGTCAGATGTTTTGGTTAATACTCAGCGTTTGTTGTCGAGATAAAGTCATCGCAATGGTATATAACTACACAGAACAAGGTCACTCACATATGACCCCACTGTATAACGACGTTTGTACATTGTTGTTGTTTGTGTCGATAAATAAAACGGAGATCTAAGTTTACCTATTTGATTTGATTGGAGTACCATTTGTGTACACTATCTACGGATACAGCTTCAAGGCCAGCTGTTTGCCTCTGGCTACGTTCGATACAAAATATTTTCTTCCTTATTTTTCTGAAATATTACGCACGCCATACAATTATACTGTTAATGACGTTGAAATTCGGCGTTCCGTTGCTCCTTTGCCATTGCCACAAGATACGCAGTTCACATTACAGACAGATGTAACAAAAAAATAAATTTTCCATTTCGGCTTTTCCGCGTTACCCTTCTGATATATCTCGATCACCGATCATGTGATAATGCCTAAAACGGATTGTGTAAAAAATGTCCTAATGAAACAGATAGCCTATTTCGGTAATCGTGCACATATGCATTTCTGTATGCATATCTGAGCAGAAATGGTGCTTATCATAACGTAATATTTTCACTCCCGAGCCTAAATATATTTCTGTTCGATCTGGCTCATATGAATCATTCTTCTTGACGCTGTCGCAAAGCCATATTGATGCGCCAGATTTAGCCAGAGCTCGCATCCCTATGCTGTGTTTTACGGGACGATCCCGCTCCATCCATACGTACTGTTGACCTATGGTGCGTAGTCATGGCAACGTGTTCGCATAAAAAAACTGACACAATTTTAGCAGAAAATTTACGCCGTAGATGTTGGTTTTTCGTAATGAAATGATTGTTGCCTAAACATTCTTTATTTGAGCTCGCATGCTGTGTACTATATATCTATAACGAAGCTAAAGTCCGCAACCCTCTGATAAGTCAGTAAGTAGGTCATGCGGAAAAGCTAATGTGAGCAGTAAATATGTAAAAACATCTTTCGGAGAATAATGAAGCATACGGAAGAGCTGATTATAGTTGAGCCCATCACTGGCATTGACCACTTCACTGGCATTGAGACCTAGTTGGCTCTTCTGCGTTGAAGATTTATCGGCTTAAAGTCTTGAGTGTTTTAGTAAGGATTCAACGAGCCACGGTCACGTTTGTTTTGGCTTACCTACTTCTATTGTTTTATGTTTGACTCTGCGTGTCTCGTTGCTATCAACTAAACAAATCCTGCAAAACTTTTTATGCTAATTACAGTCAACAAGCTATTCTAGATGGTGGCATAATTTACGCGTGTCTACAAGAAACAAGAATAAAAGTAACCTATCTATTTATATTAGATCTACAATCAGTTTCATGACTATAGTCGTTATGTTCTGCGAATGGCCTTGGCTTTGTAGGGCAGCTTCAAAAAATTACCTACGATGCTTGAAGTGTAAGAAGAAGAAGTGTAAGGAGAAGTAAGAAACAACGTAATTTTACGATCTGGTCATTTTTTGTGTTTGAAATTCTTACGTGCGCGTCAATCGTTCGTCGAAGACATCTTGTGCTTTCTGAGGCTGCATTGTGCCAATCGAAGATATATGAAGCTCAAACTGCAATAGCAAATGGTAATTATGACAGTTGCCAATTATGACTTACTTAGATAATTTTGAGCGACAGAGAACAACATTTGATATCGGTGTTCTTAACTTTTTGCGAAATATCTCTGCGAGAAAATATTCAGAGCACAGTATAGGCTCCAGTTAAAACTCCAGTTGTCTTAGTTGGACAAAATAATGCTTTCTGCAATAATCTTGCGCCATTTTTAAGTACTATTTAACATGACTTAACAAAGAACAACACTGCACTTCCTATAGCTTAGATAAATGTAGTCTCATTTAAAGCCCTATATCATTTGAGAAAAACAATTTGCCTCGGCTCTATATGTTATGCGTCCAAATTAGTAGCGTATGCTTACGGCCACGTTAGCTTACCTCCAAGCTAACGTGGCTGCCGAATGGGTCTATCGATTGCGTCCGTGCGCCCCAGGCCACTATACCAACACGTGATTCATCTTTTCTCAGTATAACCGGTGCCCTACTGAAACTTGATGTACCCCATTGTATAAAAGTTATTGGCATACTCTCGACTTGTTGTCGTTGTCATGACTATTTTCTGCCGCCGACCGCAGGGCCGTTTAAATAAGTGACAAAAAAATTCAGTGGAAAGTAAATGCAATGAAACGTTACCTGGCTTCACTGTTCGCACTCGTGGGAGATAATATATATAACTCCGGCTGATTAATATATTTTTTTATTTATCAACCTTTTAATTCATCATTTAAGGTTTTTTTAAACAAATATTTCTGGATTCTTTATAATGTCGTATTGTTTATACTTCTTTAATTAAACATAGCTTTTGCTTTATGAAATGTCTAGTTCGTCGCATTTGAAAAAAAATTCGTGTTTCTTTGACGTTTGAACTCCAAAAACACTTTACGAAACAAATGAAACGATGGTGAGAAGCAAGATTTTTACTCTTGTTCGGTGTAATAAAGAGTAAAGAGCTTTGAAAGGAATATAACATTTGGCTACGAGCAGGTAAAAAATTAATAAAGGGTAGCGGTGAAGAAAAAACGCCCTTATTTATTAAACAGCCTATCACATAGAGTGGTTTGACCCTGACCTTATATTCTATAATTTTTCGTAAAAGCATTTCAGCTCGACTTCTGTGTTTTTTGCAATGAAAGATTTAACATAAACAGCTTTTTTAACCGCCTTAGTCTACTAACTTACTCTCAAGCTAAGTACAGATTATTGTTCTGCCCCTAACCCTCTTCGTCCGATGGCAGCCAGAATCTGATAGTGTGTTTGTTCGTTTCGCAGTCTGTAGTCTGTCGGCAATAACTAGACGAGCCAGTCGCGTAAGTTGCTACGGAATAAATTGATTATTCACAAGTTCTGTTTGGCACAGAATGTCGTCCGCCTGTAGTTCCTGCCTGAGGATAAACAGTCACTTAGTCACCAAACCAGCCAGCTATGGGTCAATTAGCCGCTAAGTTACACTAAGGTCACATGAGAGACGCAAGTTGATCTGAGTCTTTTTAATCGTTCCCTCCACTTCGAAACTGCTCGTTCTTCTCGTTTAGATTTAGAACAGCGGAGAAACGCATTTAGGGACTTGCCTCACTGTCCCTATCGTGTCGTTCCCACATGGGCCTGGGCCAAGTTCTCTGCGCACTGTGGCGTTCGATAGCCGCTAGTAGCAGAGTAGTTCCGTTTCGAATCGAGCCGGTTAGAATCGTACGTAATCCAATTCAAATGGAATTGGTTTTACGATCGAGTCTCTCGATTCTTCGGCGCTTACTGAAACACACAGAGACCCAAGAATGCACATACACGTGAGCGTACAGGCACGTACGTAGATAATTAGCAAAGTCGTGATAGTTTCGGAATCCCGGCCTATTGCGAAGGCTTTAACGTTCTACGTACATAAATGTGACGGAACGCGATATAATGTTATGTTACAAAGCGTACCTGAGAACTTCGTCTTATTAAATGTTTGCTTCAACAACGATCTGCCGTAAACTAACGGTGAGATTAATTGTAGAGCGATGTTTTGTAACGCATCCCTATAGAGAATATCATGGATGAGTTCTTGCGTCAACAATGTTCGCGCACAATGAATCTACTGCTTTGGCATAGACACTTGTGCATTGTACGCAGCGGTGAGTGAGTGAAAACCATAAGCGTACATATAGATAGTACAATTAGTTTTCGGTAGCTGTAGAGTACGCTGGGTCCAGATATCACCTATTCAGGGTCCACGTGCAGCTCAAGCTGCATACAGTATGCGATAAACGTTCTGCACCTGTTGGACTTCAGGAAATCCTAATCCATGCCTTCGTTCCTGCTCCGCTATTGGTCCCTGTGTATCATTTTAGCTAATGAACTACCGTCTATATAATCGTGAGGCCTGCCATTATGCCATGAATCAGCTAGTGCTCGGTTTAGGGTCGTTGTAAAGTACGTTATGTTTCGGATAGTTAGGTTCTGTTCAAAAAATTGAGTAAGTAACGATGACGCCGCAACCGCATCACATCGAAGATTGGTAGCTACCAACGCGAATGATAATACCCCCATGCACTCGGCACTTCAGATATTGCGTTAGCGAACACGGCGCAAACCCACTTGATGTGGATGGTTAGGCCGTATCAGCAGGCAATAAAGGTAAACAATGACCGCTGTAAAGCCGACGTAAGTGCTAACGCTGGATACGCATAATGCTGCCGCTGCGGCGATCAACATCGAAATGAACGGGAGGATTCAGGCGAGAATGTAAAACGAGTACCGTATATGGATACGATTTGTTCAAATAACATCGAAACGTATACGTAACTTCATGTCCTCTAATGGGCATATTGATAAGAAGAATTGGCTCTAGGCAAAAGCGTTCACTATAATCGTTAACTAAAGGCTAAGAGAAAAAAAAAGCTAACGAAAAAACTAGACGCTAGAAAAGAGGGAAATTAACTATTTAATTCGGTCAAAAATGTGCGGGAAATATAATTTGCACCGAAAGAACGTCACCATATTAGATTTACAAATTGTATATGGTGTGTTAGCTTTGGCATATGTTTTTATTGTCGTTCTGTGGTTCTCACCGTAAAGCTCATTATAGCGGATGTGCGTGCCAACGTAAAACCTTAATGAAGAAGCATTTGTTCAATTTTTCTAACTTTATCAGTAAATTCTAACCTTTAAGTGGGTCATACACTAGGAATGCTGTTGCGTCGAAAACGATGCAACTTAAAAAACTGGAAGTATCGGACCTTTATTTAAAATCAATATTACAAAAATCCAGTTTGAGCTTTTTTTGAACGCCGTTCCGCTAATTTCAACAAGTTTAAGTTTTAGTTACGAAGCATAAGATTTTGCAACAGTCTCAAATACTACAGCTTCTATCAGTGCTCAACGACGTAAACACTGGGAGAATGCTTTGGAATATTCTTGTGTGATGTTAACTCTGCAAATGTAAAGAGATTACAGCCATTAACCAGCTTTTTACAGGGAAGGCGTGTTATAGATACTTACTCAGCGTATATTTTCAGGCAACAAGGCTGATCTACGTTTTGCTAAAGTTTTTAGTTTTAGGACTAACAGGAGGGCCAGAGTTGTGTCCTATTAAAATTTATCTAAACAATTCACCAGTGATCCGTCAAGCATTACGAATTGTAATGTTATTGTTGTAAAAAGATATGTTTTTTTCTATGTAATTCTGGCCATAAATCTCACTCTGCTACCACGCAACGTTTGCTAGAAGTCCCAAACACATCTTCTAGAATCTATCTCTTCACCGAAATTTGAACTTCTCGAAGCGTTGTGTTCTTAGATACATGTATATATATATCAAATAAACGAACAAATTGATCGAGTTCTTACTAACCTTAGTGTTCATTCGTATAAAATTTATGTTTACACTACAAAAAAAAGTTCCTCTTGCTGCAGTGGTTGGAAACGATGACCGTTATGGTTAGCACTTCATTTCGTATTGTGACGCGTTCTCACCTAATTGCGGCTTATAAATTATGCAGTGTCGTCGCTTTTTTTTTTCAAAGTACTATCCAAGGAAAAAGCCCATTGGCGTCAAATCGAAAACACGAACAGGGTATTTGATAGAATTTTTTGTTCAAAGGATCCTCATCAAATTACGTCATGATGACAATGTCCGCGTTGTTGGAAATAGAGTTCGTTCTTTTCCACCGACGTTTAGCCCAATGCGTGGCAAAATAAGTTCAAGTAAGTGACTGTGCTTCCCGTTAATTTTTTGCTTGAGATGCTTCACCACATTGTAGTTCTTGCTAAATATATGTGTTGTTCCCGCTTGCCCTGTGAGTCCAATTATATCGACTAATTATGCAATATAATTTAACATGTGGCCTCATCGCCCGAAACGATTTTTTGGGAAAACTGCGCTCCCTGTTTACATATCTTCCAAGTAGCATTAGCAAGACCGTTTTCTTTGGTCCATATTATAGTCTTTGTTGATAGCACCTACCATTGTTGGGGTATAGCAGTTCGATGGACGATGTGATCAAATAAACTTTTCATTGAAAACTGATCCTAAGCTTAAGAATTATGGATTTTTGGGGTATTTTATTTCAGACATTATGCTAATGCTATAACATAGTATCAAAGTGATCATAGAAATAGTGCTATGATTTTTACGTTGCAAATGTGTCTCATAGTTAATCCGCACTTCATCAGCGTACCTCTCGCCGCCGTAAAAGCTTTCCAAGTGTCCAAAAATTTTTCCCGCAGAAAATCATTCCCGCAAAAAATGCCCGTCCCTCCGTCTCGTGCAAGAAAGTGTGGTGGTCATTGTTATAATATATATATATATATTCGCGCGTAAATTTCTCGCTTTATTATGTAGTCCTGTAGATCTACGAAAAGTGGGAATCTTAGAGAACGGAACAGGTATCGTCCATGTCAGTTTGAACCGATAAATCGCGTTGGGCCATTTGACATTCAGAATAATGAAAATGTGTTTGGTACTACAAGACCCACTGATAAACAACGAGCATGTTTTTATTCCAAAAAGTCCAATATGCGTAGCCGTAGAATGGTATGTGAGCATCATCTTCAGTGGAAATTAATGGCTTTCGATGCTGCAAAACAAGTAACGTCTACGGCAATAACAATAAGAACAATTTAAAACTAGTAAATTCTATGAACAAGAAAAGCCATCGATGTTGATTTATAGATAATATTCGAAACGGGGGTATCTATTTTTGTCAAAGCTTCCGCGTCGAAACAGAGACGTCTGGAAACGGACCGCTAATTACTTGTTGCGCCACAGTCATGAATGCAATTCTTTTTAAAATGTCTGTCACTGTGAGAACACGCAATCCGTTACCGTACCATCATCGTCAAGGCAATGCTTACCAGCGCCAACGAGGCTAAATGGTCACTCGGTCTATAATGGCTTAGAAATTCGGCAGATTTAAAACCTTGCGAAGGAGCTTTTCATTTTTTTTTAATGTAAATCAGAGTGTTTTTTTTTTTTTATCTACTATTTGCAACGTAGTGTTCATTCACCACGCCCACGAAAAATAATCAAAATCAATAAAGCGACTTTAGCAATGTTATATAGACAGGTAAATCTTGACTTGCCTAAGCGTATAACGCAGGCCGTTCCTGCATTGGGAACAAATCTTTAACACACTCGACACTACTTAACACGAACTTGTTGTTGAGGAAGTTGCGACCATATGATTTAACTGCTTACATGATAAAATCACAGGTTTAACAACCAAGTGAAAGGTCACAAGGATGCAGAGGATTCCCGTAATCTCAGTCGGGCCCGAATCGAGTTGGATCTACTCCCGGCTGAGTCGGACTAATACTATGCGTATCATAGCGGACTAGCGGATGACATAACTCACCGAAGAGCTTTGCGCCCGAGAGAATATTGCCTAATTTTCATTTGGTCCAAGAGTCCTCGAGAAGACTCAGCTCCAATATCTCTACGGGGAGGTAAAAGGTGAGATTCACCTTTTCAAAAACAAACTACTGGGTATAGTGTAAATCTATGCAGTTAATCATTAAATGAGTTTCGGGGTCTGGTCGCTCATGGAGAAAACGATCTCAAATCCGCGCTTGCGTTTGACGCCAAAAATAGACAGATATGTTATCGTACATGCGTCCAAAAAGTGGGCGTGCAAAACTGGGTGAAATTAAAAACATTGCAGTGAAGTAATATTTCGCTTGTGCATTTGAAAATGCTAGCTCTTCGTCAAACGTTAGGAGTTTCAATTCAGTGCATTGATTAAGGTTAGTATTTTAGACCTTTTGATCATCTTCCATAAAAAATAATTAGATACCTTTTCGAGCTAGAGGAAAAATTCTGTGAAATATCGATATTCTTTTATTTACATAGGATTTCAAAAGTAAAGTCAATATCATTGAAAATATCAGAATAGCCACAGTACGAACACGAGGTATCTTCAATACGTAACATTTTCAAATAATATACACGCAGTGGGTATAGCGGTTCTATAACTGTCGGCAGTTGACTTGCCATCGTATGTTAGAAATGGGTGCTCTGGTGTTGATTGTCTAAAGGATTATAGTATAATACTACCCTAATAAAATAAAGGCTACAGAGGCTGCGATATCAGAAACGTTTCGTTTTATAAAATCAAGAGGTAAACCTTTCTTCAGAAACTAGCAGCTTTATTACTAAGCGATGCTTAGTTATTGCACTTATCTAAGTGCAATGTGTTTCCGCGATGACGCTGTGGTCTAAATCTGAATAAAAATGTAGACGTTCGTTCATTGATCTTCTACTGCGAATTCGAGTACCACTAAAAGCGAACAGTAACTGCATCAAAGAACTCAGGATGTAAAAGTTGTGTAAATTGACTTTGCAACAAAGTTAGTACTTACAGAGCACAATAATTTTTGATCCCTTATAGGCGGAATCCCTCATAGACAAAACAGAGATAAATACACTGTTATAACCGTGACAACGGTTGATCATTTGTTTTGCGAGAACGGTAGGACTACTATTATTTTGAACATCTCTAAGCATATATCTATGGGTTCTGCGCGTACGCCTCCATTGTATCTATTTCTGTGCTCTAAATAATATATACTGTTTCTTACACTTTCTTGTTTTTCGGCTTGTCCCGAATTGCTCGTCCCTTTCATCTGCTCAGTATGAATTCACGGAATTCTACGGCATAATGGTCATTCGATCTTCTTCATTTTACTCCTCGGTCTCTTCCTTAGGGGCAAGGCAAGAGGAAGAAAGGGGCAAAGGAAGCACTATGGAGACTCCACTGCATCAATACTAATCAAGAAAGACGACTGATGGTTGATGCGGTGCACTAATAACGTAACGGCTCTCTGCATCATCGCTAGAGTAGTCAAAAATAAAAGCAAGCACGGCGCCTTCAGAACGAATCACTCTCTTTTGCTTTCCGTAGAGCTTACTCCACATCTGTTCTGGCTTGCATGTCCCCTTTACTCTGGCAGCGCCGTCGACGATAGTGTTGCTAGCAGCTGGAGACGAAGTAGTCCTTGTGTTTCCGTTGAGAGCCTGCTCAAAGAAAGCTGGTGGCCGCGCTCACTTTACAGCTGTGGCGCTATCTGTTACCCAATCCGAAGCGAGCTGCTAGAAGAACAGCAAGATCCATCGTCTTTTCGACCCGGTCAAACTTCGTTGGTGCAAGTCCTGCCCTTTGACCTGCCGTTTGCTTATGAGAGACATATAATAGGGTGAGCAGAGCTGACCGCTGTATTCGGACAACATTTTTATGGCCCTGACGTGCAAGCAAACATCTGCTACTTTAGTTGAGCTCGCGAACTCCCAGATTCAGTGGACTCGAGCCGCTTACGCTGGGCCTGCTATATCGGAGTGCAGCAGCTAAAGAACAGGAGAAGGAAAATGAGCACTTCTGCATGTAACAACCTTCTTCTATTTGGGAGACTAGAGAGGAGCCAAAGTAAGGCTGAAAGAAGTTGCAGGTGCCATCATAATATAGAGGCAGATATAAGAACGAGGGGCAGAAAATGCGAAATAAGCTAGCACTCGTTATCTTTAAACGATGAGTAGGAAGGTTCAGATAGAAGAAGCTCCAGGATGTATATTATTACTTTCCCTCTCTTTTCCCCGCATTTTCTCCAAATTGGCCCCATCATCAGGGTTTCGCCCTTTACACTAAGATCTGCCTATTTTTACATCTGAAAGGTTGCTAAAGACTGACTTTCAAACGTCTCTTCAAAAATCGTTTACACAGTTTCCCTATTGCTTCTATAGACAAATACGTCGCTATTTTTGTCAAAGCGAGAGACAACGTTTAAGCAATTCCAATGGCCGAAGAAGCCCGCATTCGTGAAGAAATGCGACGCTGACTACAAATGACTTTTGCTTGAGGCTATTCGTTTCTGATCCGTGGTACCTTTTTTTCCACAAATTTTTCTACCGTCTTCGAATCTAGAGCATACATTGAGTCAAGGGCGTTATCGTTGTTCGACCAAAATATACGGGCGCAGAGCATCCGTATTTCATACTGGACACTGGACGACTAGGTAAAGTAGGTACATAGAAATTTTAATGACGGCAAAATGCGCATCTCGACGCAATCTTGTGTTTTTTTCTTCGCCCCCTTAAAGGGCGCAATTGTCCGGAAACGACTATACGTGCGATGCGACGTATCCATAGCCATTTCAAATATCAGTAGAGGTTCCCGCATATAAAGCAATTTCATATATCTATACTTTACACCTAGAACGACAGATGAAGGGCTAATGCCGTCGAGCAGAGATGTAGTCTAAAAAAATGTTGTAGACGGTAGACGATTAGAGTCGGAGAAACCGGATCACCTGGAAGAGAGAATTACCGGGAAACATTTTTAGTCACTTAGGTTTTGCTGCTGGCGCAAAAATGCGTTCCGGTCAGAAAAGCCTCGACAATGTCTAACGTTCTTCGATTTCGACGTAGGCATCACAAAGTGCCAGGATTTTATGTCAAAAAAAGCTATTCAGGTTTTAGTATATTCACAAACGAATAACGCTACATATATATAAATATATTTTGGATGGTAGTCGTTCCTGTGTTTTACTCAAGCATAAAGACCCCTTATAAATACTCCGTAATTGTTCCGTAGCAACTAATATAAAATATTTTCTATCAGTGTTACCATGTTACTCTAACTACAGCCACACTTGAACTTTTTATAGTGCAAATTTAGACATTCACAAACCTTCGAGATTATAAAAAGATGCTTAGCTAGCGTAAGAACTGCTCGATTTTCTATCACGTTAAAACAATTCAAAGTTGGTCCTTCAAAGTGAGGAGCAGACGACTGTTCAAATCTGAATCGACAAGTAACATTGTGGCTCCTTTACCCCTGTAGTAGATTCACATCCTCTAAAAGCTTGTGACATCCTTTCTTAAAGCTAAGCTTTAACATCTCGACACACCCGAGTGCACGAGCACATCGGCCGCACAGTGTACAATGAGATACAACAAAAAGCTTCGTAAAATGTGCTTAGGCTAGGTACTTAATCATGTGCTTAGATTCGGCAATAGCTATGGATTTCTTTTAAACACGTGCACAAGCCACCTGTGTAGTTCTGCGAGGATTTGAAATCATACCATAGAACTTTCCGGTTGGAAAAAAATTAAATAGCAGACGCCGCCATGATTATGCCTACTGTTACTTTCTTGTTACGCATTGCATCTAATATCTTACAAGGTACTGGACGGCCAAATTTAAAGCGTTCGTAAGCATCAAGAATGTATTTTTTTAGAAGTATAGTTCCTTACGAGTAGGAAACACGCGGGACTAGTCTATTAAACAGAAATAGATGCTCCCTAGGACATCAACTTTTACTTCGTTCAGGCATGACTTCCTAAACGTAGCTCCTGCTCTTGAGTCCTCGATGTGTTTATAACAAGTAGGGCATGGGCTCTTATGATTCCGCTGCTGCCTTGGTTACTGACAAACCATGCTAAAAAAGATCGCTCTGACAAATGAGCCTAATAGGTATGGCTTCAGTAGTTTACCAGTTGGCGTATATATTCTATATTTTTTAATCAATCGCCACCAGTAAGTATTTTCGGTGTTAAGAGATCTTTTTTTTTCCGATTGGAAAGTCTAACAATATTCGGAAGGTATTACAACTTTCATATGTTCGAAATGTAGTAAATATTAGCCAAAAGTCAGTCTCTGAATAATTGTTCATCCAAGTCCACTAGCAAAAAACGAGGGCTAAGTATTTTCGTTTAGAAAGAAGATCGAATATTGTCAAGACAGCGTTGCATCCTGGAGTAAAATGTTTAAGAGTGTTCTATCAAAAATCTTCATACAATTATAATGGCGGCGGAAGATTCTGTTACTAGTCAAGCTGGACGAATATATGAGGTGGTAAACATCTGTGAAGCTTTTAACTTGTAGCAACCCTTGCTTCATTCCCCTGCGACTACCAAATTGTGTGCAAACAAGATGTATGGCTTATCGCCTGTGTTTACCTGGCGTCTCTGAAAGTGCCTGGCTTAAGGCCACTATAGTGTTCCTGCCGTACTAAAAAAGTTGACTGTCGTTAATTAACAAAGGGTAGTCAAATAAATATTAATAGGCTTCTAATCTATGTTAATATATGTTGGAATATAGTGCGAGCATCTCTGAGGTACAGCGTCCCTGCAAAAATATATATTTGGGACACACCTAGCAGTACTACGAGCCTCTACGTTTCCATTATACGAATAAACGTGTTTAGTTAACAGAAGACCGACGGTACTTATTGCCGAATCTGGCACTGCCATTTCAGACCGTTGCAGGTTTAGCGAGACTATGAGTGAGACTATGTATTTGGTAGATGTTTGTTGTGAGAAAACATCTACCAAATACATGAACGAGTTGAAGTGATTAGGTTTTGATATTCTAAACCGTTTCCGAGACTACCACAATGGACAAAACCCGAAAATCTGCCTATTTGCTTTATTTTCAGATTACCTGCATCAAACAGGCAAAATTTGTGCTAGGAAAAGGAAAGACTCGATAAGAATGGCCTGATTCAACGACAACTGGGCCAATACGGACCTAACTCAGGTAGATTCTACTAACGATTTAAATGTTTGTCTTTTTTACGCTGACCTTTCTAGGTAATTATTCTATCGTGCAAAAAAGCGTCTTGGGCTAGTATTTGATGTAAAAGAATATCGGTATGACAGCAGTCTTATTGTATCTTTCCCTATTTTTTAATTAGCTTACAAGGATAGGGACTCCACGGATTTCCAGCTTGAAGCCTATTACTAGATACAAACAGACTTATGAGACGGGATACTTGCAGATAGAACTGTGAACGAACAACTAGCCTTATAAGGAAATTATTTTTCAGACCATTTTTAGAAGTTTTTTAGCCGATTTGTAAATTATAAACTGGTTAACAAAATAAAGCTACATTCATATATATAATAACAAATATGAGCCAAATCGGATGCCGAAGAAACTTCCTTAAACTTAAAAGGTTGGCCTATCAGGCCCCAAGCTAGATCTTGTATTGTCATATCTGACGAAAGATCCGATCTATAAGCAACAATGAGATGCTGTTACTATATATATATATATATGTAACAGAACCACGAATTACAGAACTAGAAACCGTAGACATCAGCTTCTCTCAGTTCTAATCTTTACCGTAGTGTTACATCACAAACATTGTGTAGAAGTTAATTTTAGTTCAAAATTACTAAAGTAGAACTGTCAGGCTTTATTTTTCAGAGAATTGCGTAACTGTTTGGTCATAGTGTAAGTGCGTCTAGGATGTCCATCTTATGCTTTCCAGGAACGAAAATACTGTAGTTCAGGAAAAAAAACAGGCACGTAACCTGGACTTACGTTATAGTTAGAATAGTATAAGCTCGATTTTGCAGGCCATATCTCTAGTGATGAGTATGTCAATAGTGCTTTTTTCCAGGCAATAAACATGCAGGTTTATTGGGCGTTCATTGTATTATTGAGATAAAGACAGGAGATAAAGGAGGCCAGAGAATTGTCATTTGTCGACGCAGAAATTCGCAGTTTCGTTGTTTAGTCTCCTAGCCTATTTGTGTAGCGTGTAGCAGATATTTTGAAACGAATATGGTACCCTAAGACTGACTTTCTGGATGGCATAGTATCGCCTATGCATTTGATTCGGCGGATCCTTGGAATGATAATCTAGCAAGCCATAGTTTTTTTCGTTGGTTTGTGAGCAATTGGTGCGTCCGTCTTTAACCACTGCTTTTTGGACAAACTCTATAGAGCAACAAGAGCCAAGTAGGCAGAGACACAACTCGCAAGAAGCGCCACTCATCCAGTGTCCATCAAGGCCTGATGCTTGACCTGAGTCAATGTTTCTAAAAACCCTACGCACATAAGAAAAATGCCGTGTGTTGTAGCGAAAATTGTTCGACGGTTGAAAGATTTACGCGGTTTATTAACTATATTTATTATTATAAAGCATTCTTATTTAAGGGGCTATTTGTGTAGCGGCCACGATGCTTTGATTGTAGCAACATACCCCATGTCAATATTTACATTTGTAGAGGAAAGCTAACAACTAAGTATAACTATGCTTCAAAGCAACAAAGTTATTAAAAGGATTACGTTTAGTGTCGCCTTTATATTAGAAACCAACAACTCACTTTAGCCATCATGTCATCAGACATCCACTGGAAGTATGTACGTACGTGCGAGGTGATAATAAATTGCATTTCAAGTTCAGTCAAGGAACTTGCAAAGGCATAATAGGTTCATTCGATTTTGTTTGTAATATCCTAGAATTACGAAACAAAACATTAAACTTCGTACGAGGTCTCCAACGACCAAAATCTAAAGATGAGTATTTACCTTCAAGGCATAGTCACATATCTCAGATTATATATTGATAACGTGCTAACAATAGCCTTCTTTCTTGCAACCAACAACATGAGCCGACATCACCTTTGGTCAGGCAGCACCAGCTTACATCGAAACCCAACCTTTTTTTAAGTGATAGCACGTCCCGGGTCGAAAAAAGTTAGTCGTCATCTCACTTGAGGAAAGACCACGCACTCATTTAAGGGAAGATCTACGAAGTTATCTCAATTGTAGTTACGTTCCAAGGCCATGAACGACGACTAAAACTGCATTTTTACTGGCCGATCCACGATCCTGTTACGGGCTAGATCGCAAATGTCAAGCAAATCACATTATAATTTTAAAACCTCATACCTTTCACTGAAAACGATAGTGTATGTGGAGCGAACAATCGCACCCAGTGACCGAGAGTGTGATACAAATTATATCTATTTCTCTATTCCAATCATATTTTTCTGGCCACAAAGTGCTTGCGTTATATTTTGAATCGAAAGCCGCTATCGACCGATAGAAACGGGGAAAGGAGTCAAATAAGAACATTTTAGTGTGATACAAGGTCATTTACGTTTTAAATCTTTTAATCATATAGCTTTATCAAGTAACGTATGTCATTAAACTAGAAAAAGCAAATAGATAATTACCTACCGTTTGTTGCCATGCAACCCCGGAATGTAGAATATTATACAGTACCGAAATTTTAAAAGAGGCAGTAAGTTCCATACGTTCTAGAAACATCGTCACTTCCCGAATGAATATTTGGCATCTGGTAAGAGACCATAAAAACAAATACCCAGCCTGAAAATTATACTTCGAATCATTAGCTATAATATTATATCTATATATAATTTGTTTTTAAAAAGGTCAGGGTGTATTAGGAACTTCAGGGTACATCAGACTTGTTGTGGTGTACAAGTTAATAGATCTGAATCGTTCTGTGACGTGGATCACGAAACGAAAAGGCTTTATGACCATAACTTTCTTCTTTATCAAAGATAGGACTTGTGCAAACGTTGTCTTAAGACCACCTGCTCAGATCTGTATTAGACGGGCTCAAGCACAGCTGCACTGGTCGATGTGCAAAGGAACAAACAAAAGAAGATACTTTACGTCGGTAGTAAACGTTCGATGTACGGTATTTAAATACGGGGATTTTTTCTTGCAAATCTTCCCTCCAAGCTATGTTCAACGCAACGGGCACCCTTTTGTATATATGCAGATTACCGTTAACGGTAAGAAAAAGGCAGACTTGGAAATTTGTCTAAATTCATCCTCAGAATACAAAATCACAAGGTGCAGATTCGAGCCCTGCAAAGCGACATACGTTAGCGACGACTGACAATATAATGAACGAACAAATTATATAATTACTATGGCAGAATAGAATTACGTATGGCAATCATGTTCGAACAAGTAGCTCTTTTCGGCAATATTCACTTTGCTATCTAGCCCAGTATAGAACCCTTCAGAGGTTACTTCATCTCTGAACATTAAATATTCACAACGCTATTCATAAATAAAGTAAAGCGGAATATCTATGTTCTACGAACTTCTAATGAAAACGAAGACCGAGATCTTTCAGGTCTCGGAATAGAAATCGGCTGCCGTATTGTTTTTGCCCTCCATTGAATACGTCCTTACATTACACCTACGATAAAGCTTTCAGTGAAGCTCATTCCGTAAATCGTAACCAACGTCCGCCAATCAGTTATGTTATTTTCGAGACAATACAGGATATATTTTATAGCAGTATAACTTATGATATTTTTCACCATTGAGGTTTACGCGATCATCGATGCCTACGCGAGCGTAGGGACTATATTTCATAATCGAGGAAGCGTTAGATCATTAGGGTGTATGAACGCATCAATTTCCTCATCGAAGATCCAATTATTCGAGACCAGATAACGCAGTCTATTGATAAATATTCACACAATATTTATATTAGCATCTCCGAAAGACGAAAGCCTGCTGCCAACACCAGTTGTACCAGCTTATTGTATATCAAATAAGCTAATACACTTTAGCAGACGAAACGATGAATTTCCACAGTCCAGACTATACATTGCTTGCACCGCGTTGTTCTGCCTTTGAAAGCTACTCACATTTCGTCACTTTCGCCCCTGACGCATAAAAGTCTTTTGTATTTCCATCATGTTAGCGATTATGGTGTCGTTCAATATCATACGTATGCATGTGCGTTTTGCACACAAGATATCTTTCGTACCTTTTCCTGCTTCCACGAAGCTAACCATTCCGCTAACGAAGCTAACAAGAGGTGCGAAAAGCACGAACGAGCCGTCACGGCACCCTTACCTTTCATCTTACCTCGTGTCACGAGTATGGAGATTGCCGAGTCAGCAACCAGTTTGACGGGCATCATTGCTCTATACATACATACGTCTGGTACACGATGAGCGACAAAGCAGGCATACAAGGCGGCCCATTAGCGCAGCGAAACTAACAGCGACAATTTTTCCTATCTCGAATCCACTATCCCACCTCCCTCACACACGGAGCACTACGAGCTCCGTCACTGACATGAGCCTAGCCGTCGACCTAATCTCGGTTATCGCACCTGGGGAAGTCGGCAAGGGTCCTCAGTGTTTCTCCCTGTTCCTCGCTGCTCGCTGGCAAGAAGAGAGGCTATAGCCTGGTTTAAACGGCACGTGCGTTTGCTGCCCAATGCTTACGGATCGATAGGTAGGGTAAAAGCTCAGCTAAATAAAAAGAAGGCTTGTTAAAGCAATTCAGTAACTACAAACACGCACATGTATCCAAACAGGAAACATCATTCGCCAGCGAATAACAGCCCTCAGACTTTTTACCTTTCTTCTTATAGATACACGTGCCATCCTGTAACAACGATGAGCTTGCTTAAGGGGCCGACTATGAGGAGACCACAGCCTAACAATGTACAGGACGAAGAAACGAAACAAGTAGCGTAAGACTAACAATAATCATAAGCGGTGAACGCACGTCCTAGCTTACCTAAACCGACCATCCTACCCACTCAGTTTTATGTTTGAGGGCGGATAAGTGTATATATTTGCTTGTGGACGGATGCAGGACCGAACGACTTGCCTCTATAGGGTCGTCAATGAACTTCCTATAAGTTGAAAGAGACAATTAACTTTCTTAAGTGATTTATTTAATGAAGCTAGTGGAGTTATTGTTAGGAAAATTAGCTAAGGGAAATAACAGGTACTTTTTTTTTACTCAGAGGCGTTTGCCTGAAATTGTTGATCCGCTACGGAATTCGATTGGAAGACTGACAAAAAAGTAAATTCGTAGTCGGTATATGCAGCGCCGGTAAACAGCAAGCCGATTTATTTTACACTTTGTACAAATACTATCCTGCCAAGCACAACTATATTTTGCACTTTCCGAAACAAATTAAATATATGCATTTAGTACACGATACACCATTCAATATTTTTCTTCATAAATTTGTCCAGTGCTTGAGTTTGTAGGATGGGTTTGTAAACAGAGGATGTATTTCACACGTTTTCTTGAAGTTTTCAAGGCAGTACTCGCGAGTAGCCAGAGCTAATCTCAGGCTCCAATTCGTTTTCCCTTACAAGAACAAGTTTGTACGTTACGTGCCTTGTGCAAAAGCTCTAGTCCATTAATGGGTGACTGTTTTTTTGACAAAATCTGTGAACTTGACCCAGACGACGCAAACCGCTGGAAGCAAAACAGGTTTATCTATTATGATCACCCCGCTATTGGAAGGCCTATGCTTTGAGTACTGCACCAGTCGAAGAACCATTGATTAAATTGAATACCTCGAAAAGGTCATTGCGAGGGAAACTCGTGACCCCCATTCAGCTAACGACGGCCAAAAACGGTGCGCAAAGTTATACTGGTCTACATACGCTTAGCATGAGACTTATATATCTGCCCTTTTACAGGTACGGGTGCGTTGCATTTCAACGGACGAACGCGTTTATGTCGTTTATATCCGTAGCGTATTAAATCCTAAGATTCTCGTATGAGCTTAATTTTGGTTACCGGATATTCGGATAATAGCAAATTTAGAAATGAGCATAGCTGTATTGCACGTGTGTGCCCACATTTATCATTTGAAAGGCGTACACATCATTGGCATAGTAACTTGGCATCAACTATCTGCTCTGGCATCCCGTTCTGCGATCGTCCAATTTTGTGTCTATCGATAGCAAAAAGATCTGCCTAAATTGAACATGAAGCATACATGACTACTCGTAATAGATATTCCCAATACTTAATATAATAACAATGTGTGAGTGCGCGTTATTTAGTACGCCGATTGTTAAGGATAATCAAAAAATGAACGGATGTGTATGTATATATCCATATGAGTGCATGTCATCAATCGGGGGCTCCTAGAGCAAACTATCGTTTCTGTCGTTTTTGTTTATACTTCTCACTATTGCCGCTGCAACTGTTCTTAATTAGAAATAAGGCTAGTTTGTATGAGATGTGGTCACATATAAAGCAATTTATAAAATGCTTCAAGTTGTCATGCATATAATATGTTCGTGCAGATGAAAGCTTGCTTATGTATGGCAGCTGCCAGATTTCAGCAAAAATATCTTTCTTTAGATGAGCTGAAACTTGCAATTAGAAAGTAACAAACGTGATGAAAATTATTATTAATTATTTCAAGGGCTAGATGTTTACAACTTAAAACTTATGTTATTGCTGACCTTAGGAGAGCTTGAGGGAACTCATGACAGCGAATAGGTGTTTTAACAACGATAACAGCGTATGATCGTCGTGTTATTATAATCACAAACAACTGGAGTACAAGGTTGTCAGAACAATGTCACCGAACTAAAAAAAGGATATTGAGAATGTATTTACAACAATCCCGCCCAGTTTGCTAAGTCGAATTAGTGGAACAAAAAAAAGGCTCTGGTCATTTAAAGCTTAACTCTAATCATTAAGCCTGCGTCCTAGCACTGGTTAGAGGTAGTAATATAAATATACGCACTTTGAACAATTAGTTTCTAACGTTTTCTGAAATCAAAGTTTCTCATTTGTTTTTATCGGGTCAGATATTTGTTTCTCAATATTCCAATACGCAAAGAAGGCAAAAGTATTCCCTAAAAAAAGTTGTATTTTTTCCTTGCGACGTTTACCTCAGCGCCAGTAACTATTTAAATTTCCTTCAATAAAGTCACATCAACACAACGAGTAATTGAGTTGCTTTTAAAATACTCGACTTAAGATAGCTTGTTTTGAACGATAGGGGTCGGAAGAATCCCGACGACCTTCTCCAGGATTCTCGAATAAGCCTATTCATATAATCCAAATCGCTCAGGTAGACATTGCACGAGACTTTAAATTGGCTGTACATAAAATCGAATGCCCTTGCGTCCTGTCCAGGATATATTGATTACGCTAAATTAGGAATCGTTCCACAAGGTGGTTTCTAATATTGACATTGTAATGGCTTGCTCGGCTAACAGCTCTCCAAGGGTCCCGAGGAAAACTCTGATTTTTGTAAGTAGATTTAGAAAAAAATCACCCACCTGCCACATATTTAATGCTACCCTGCCAGATGCACAAACAATAGCATTTACTGAAAATATTGGCCTTAGCATTATAATCACTCTGTCGAAGTAGATCAGTTTGCAGGATCCGGTGCGATTAACTTCCCAACGTTTGACAACTGGGCCTATTTCAGTCCGGCGAACGGATAAGTGAGTAGGCACCACCTAAATAAACGAAATTCCGGTCTGGTAGCTAACTTTGAATTCCCTTCGAATTTCGTTAGTATGTGTGATAAAAAAAAAAAAAAAAAAGGCGTCGCTAGATAACTTTAAGCTGCCATATCTAAATAAGTGAGACGAGTATTTTATTTATCATATAAATGGCGCCAACGACCTAAAACTGATTGGGCCGTTACATTGGTTTTTAATTAGGATTTAGGTCGCGCGGTAGAATAGGCTATTTAATAGAAATACATTATCTAATAGGTCCGTTCTTATTTATTTTCATTTCCGAGCTACAACTTCGACCCAAGCATTATACGAACATTTAATATTTTATAATATATTACAAGGTGAAGCTGGCAAGCTTTTAGATGGTGACATCGTCCTTAGATAAACGTCATAATAGTACAATTTTCACTACAGGCCAAATGGACAATTTAGCTCAAGCTAGGCCATTTATGAAGTCCTATTTCTACAACTTAGCTATCGAGTTGTTGTCAAAAAATAGCACATATCTCACTTACAATTAGGAGGGTTGCTAATGGTGGCTACTTGTTTAATAACCGACAGAGGTGGCAATATCTGATCAGCCCCCTCAAATATGTTTTTAATGGCTGTGATTCAAAGAACACGCGAATTAAGTTACAAAGTGAATTATGTTAATAGTCAAACGAATATTCATCGATGATATACTACCTGCCAGCAAACATCAAAATAATTAATTTTTCGTATTCGGTCTGTGGTGCGCAACTACGTTATTTGCCATGGCAAGGCTCGTGTGACCTCTATGTTTCTGGTTTTACGTGCGGTGTCGCCGTTAAGCCTTCAATTAAACAGCTGGCTCCCAACACGAAACGAAGTCCGTCTATGCCTGGGTTTGAACCTAGGTTAATGTGGCCTGAAGCCACCTGACTTATCCAAAGACTCCTCTTCTTGCTTTTAGTATAAATTACTGCAGGAGCCGTGACGATGGTGCGAGCTTTAAGGTGGCAGAAGGCGAACAAAAGATGGCACTGTCCTGAAATTGACTGTTCTTTCTAAAGGTTGAAAGCGCACGGTTCTTGAGGTAGAAGAACAGAACGGTTTTATCCCAGGAAAGCCTTTTCATTAGAAGAATCTCTACCAATGTGAGGTGGTCTTCTAGACCACCTACCTTCGACTGCCGTCGAGGGACCTCCAAGTAGACAGTCACGAAAACAGGCCCAAGTAATACAGATAAGAAGTAAAGAAAAGCAATTTTCCTCACAACTGTACCGACAGGTGGCGCGGAAGAAATTACGACTAGCGGCATACGAGGAAGTGAGGCTCATGGTCGAGACCACAGGACAACGCTGACGGTTACGGGAACTACTGCTGAACCGGGAATTGCACAGTATTTCAGTATATAGCATCAGAATTAAGTGGTAAGCTAGTGGAAAGCGTATCTTAGTGAAACTGGCGAACATTAGGTAAAGATTCATTATGGAAACTGATCACGGCTTATAAGCATTATGAAAGAACAACTTCTTATGTCTGGACAATTCTGCTAAAACCTATGAACAGCGTCTAGGCACGTGTGGGCCTGTTTAATACTGCAGCTAGACCAAGTGAAGGTCATGTGTATCTATAATACGTGCGCTAATCTGCGTAAAAAAGTAATTAAAGTCTATTGTAGGTTTTGCTTAACGATGACTGCTGTATTTAAACCTTTTTGGCGATGTACAACTCAGCGAGTATAACAGAATGAAAGACTAATTTGACTTAATTATTAAGTATCTGATACCTATTAAAAAAATGACTGATTCGAAGATTATGTCCACGAATAAATCTTAGATGTTTTGCTACGTAGGAGACATATACAAGAAACTCGTTTGTGGTGTTTGTTTACTAAATTATGTGTGTGCAATCAATTTGTAGTCACAGTTTTTTTGAACTTCGTTATCGCGACGCTACACGAACCGGTGTCGTTTGCTTTTAAAAGAACTGGCTTATTTGACTGTAATATATGGTGAGTAGGCCGAGCGAGTTATCGGCGGCGTTAACACTAAAATATCTACGGGCTGGCCTAATAGTTTAAGCTAAACATATTATTACATACTGGAAACATACTAAACGTATTATAATTCCTCCACAAGCTACTGCGCAAAGGATGTATAGGTACCTGGGTCACGTAATCTGGAAAAACACCACCGTGATAAAAGAAACAAGGACCTAAAAATTGGGTCGTTGGTATAAAAAACATATGTGATATGCTATGATATAGCTTTCAGAATAGATGGTCCTGGAATAAAGTTGGATTTAATCAGTTACTGGTATGTCAGTGTGCTCTACAACCCGATATCCTACCCGTTCAGGGGTATCTTCTATTCTGAATGATAGCACAGATTAGGCAACACCATCAGGTGGTAAGATATTTGTTAGGGCGTGCATTGTATATGCACAACAGGCACAAATTAGCAGTTATTAAAAGTTATACTTGTATTCCGGGACGGAATCGTTGCGTAGCCAGAAGTAAGCGCTTATATGTACAGTTTAATATGGCAAGCTCAAGCTCTTATTGAAAAAAAGGTTTTAAGTTGTTTATAGTTTGCACACACTTCGGCCCGCTGTATGTCTAATTGTAGACGACGCATCGATTACACTGCCAGCATAAGCAAAAGTTCAAAACATGTCTTGCCTTGAAGCCTTCCATTTACATTACGTGGAGCGTATATTTTCTCGTATAAATTAGCGTTGGCAAACAACGCCTTTTTCCTCAAAGATAAAGTTACGGATAGAGGTCAAACGACTATAGACAGCTTACGCTTAAGAATTAATGCACAGATGATGCCCCGAAGGGCTAGAGCCAAGCACACGTTAACAATTCATATGGCATTTTGTCGAACAGAAAGCATCCACGTCTATGGTATTCTCTCAGCAGCCACCTAGTGATGTAAAAGCAGTGCCTTGAAGGATGGGGCTTCAAAAAAGAAAATTCTATGTATGAAAACATAAAAGTATACACGTAATAACGTTAGTGAGGTCCGTCCACGACTCGTGACTTTTGAGCGATTTTCAAACCAATCTTATTGTAAGCGTCAACGTAGAAGAGCAGCACTTGATAATTTTTATGCACAAAATTATCCTATGCTCCACTTTAACAATATTGTTCTTTTGAGACTGATATTGTGCACACTTACGCAGAATCTACATGCTTTAAAACATAGTCATTATAAAAACGTTGATTCTACTGTTGTGCTAGACTCTTGTTATGTGTATCTAGGGAAATCTTTACAATTTCATGTATCAAACATCCGTCAGCAAACGTTTACTGTTGTCTATTTTCGTGCTGTCCTCATTAGCGGTACTTCATAAGGCCCTTCTTACCATCTAAGTGAAATAAAAACGATATAGCAAGTAAGTTAGAGGTTATCGACAAATATGGATCTCTTTGTAGCTGCTAAAAATAGCCATCTACTATACTACACTTGTTCAAACAATTCTAGAAGTTATTTTTATAGTTTTTAAGAGCATCCTTTTTTCTGATAGCCTGAAACGCAGGCTTTTCGTAGACTACGTTGGTTCTATTTAAAAAACATATAAAGGGCTGAAAAATAACAGCAGCAATTAGCATTAAAGAGTGTAACTTTGTCCTTAAGCCGGTGTGCGTCATTGGAGGCCGGCGGACCTAAACACCAGGCCAATAATAGTACCTTGAGAAAAACAAATCGCCACAATTTCTGGCCTTGGACAGAATATTGCGATTAAGTCTGAAGGACCGTGTGAGTATATATTAGGCGATGAAAAAAGGATCAAACGTAATTATCCTCTCTGAAAAAATGCTTTTAGAAGCTCTCCTTTCAGATCTAGCTTGCCATTGTCAGCTGGCTTGGCATCACCGTATACTTCCTTCCAGTGAAATTGTTTTCAATTGTATGAAGCGCTGATATAAACCAGTGCAGCGCTTTTGGCATGCCTCATGTTTACCTAACCCTATAACCATTACTAGCTCAGAGTAACACGTGAATGAATTCTAGACAAATGCTTTAAGCGTATATTTCTTTAGGTGAAGGATAACTTCGGCTGATGGGGAGTTGCAGTATATTCTGTTGTTGATAAACCATAATTGTTGTAAAAGCTTGTATCAACATACAACCGTTTCTCGTATAACGATATACGCGCATTTCTATAAGAGATTAGAAAAAGAGGATTTCCAAATAGAACTGTACTTTGTCACCTCGAAATATCGGCAGCATGCGAACACGTCGTTGTTATGGCCTCCTAACAAACGCCCATATGCGAGTTCCCAACGCCCAGAAATGATGGGCTTATCGGCCGTTTTTATGCTGTTTCTACTAAACATTTCTCTACCGCACCGTATTATTCAATCGGTTTTAGCATAAATATTAGATAAGCAATGAATGGATCAGTTACTATAAAACGTAAGTGATTAAATAAGCTTTATTAGATTAAATTAAAATAAGTTAAATAGATAAGGTTAGGTTTTAGGACAAAGCATTCATACATGAGACGTATTTGCAGCCTTTCGAAGGTAAACAAAGTAGCATATTTGGATCACAGTGGCATATCGGACTGAACTAACATTTTGACCCAGCGATATGAGTTAGCAGTAGCGTACTTAGAGCAAAGTTTACAGATTTATGTGAAATTTATGCATAAGGATCTTTGTTCTCAGCAGAAACCTGCGCTTGGCATCAAACAACTAGAAACGTTCCTGCGTCTGTGTTTCTCTAGAATAAAAAGGCCGCAGCTCCCGCTGGGAGAACTGTAGGGTTAAATAAACCCGTGCATATGCGAAGATCAATACAACGATCGCATGGAGTATTCCTTCCAACTAAAGACAAGTGGTCGTATGAGAGACGGCTTAGTTTCCTATTACGAATCTTATTATCTTATAAAACTCTATTTTGGCCTACACGTGCATAGATTGCCAGGTGATTGTTTTAGATTTTGGTCAACATTTACCAGTAAAACGTCACACGAATTGCCGCGTGCCAATGAGGCTCTCGGTGTACGTCATCTTCGCTTGAAGTCGACCCGTTGACAGGCTTCGAGTCGTAGTTACAACCAGTCGTATCCAGTTTAATTTTAAAGCTGACTTTGCTATTGCTGATCATTTAGACAGAAAGAAATTCCAAGTTGTGATTCTGCTTATTGTTACTATAACTTCCAGCCAGTCCCTCAACTGTCGTTGCCACAGCCAATGTCAACCTAATCAGGCACAGGATTTTTTTCCTATACATTTGACACGTAACACATTTTTTTTCCATCGCTGCTTAATTTTATCCAATCACGCTGATCACGTCCTTAAAAACCTTTGCATCATTTACCCTTTTGATTTCCAACGCGACGAAAATTTTTCAGCTGGAAAGATGTACACTTTTTTTTCTCTGACCCATCGAACGAAAAGGCGACTAATGCATAGCTAGTTCGCAGCGTATCTTTAACCATTACTTAAGTCGTGAGTCAACAAAGAAAGTCAGCTATTGATTGACACTGCTCAGAGTGTTCCGGCAATTTATTTTTTGTTTAATCTTACAGATTGAGTCGTTAGCGGCGCTGGAACCAGCAGTCGTCTGTCTTCTCAATCGCTGGTCCAATCAGCGCGGTCCAAGCCATTACACCGATGTATCATAAGATATTACTTAAAACTACAATGGCAACATTACTGCTATTGTGAGCGTTTTTTCGAGTTATCAAAGCCTCCGCCAACGTAAAACTAATGGCGAGCTAAGGATCACGCATCAATTAACCTGTTCAAATGAATCTATAAATTGCTTGTCTCGATTATAGATAATCGAAAACGGACTCTGATCGGCTCATAAGAAAACTGACAATGAACCGTACATAGTTTTTTTTCTATAAGGGAAGGATAAGGCTTCACGCTATGGATTCGTGTTTATTCATTTTCGAATAAACATCAATTGAAGACACCTGTGCTGTTGTCACAAAGGACAAACTTGAGTCATATAAGCCAGAGGAGGCTTGTAGACGACGATAATGATTTGGTGCGATAAAGTCGGTCGTTCAACAAAGCTAGAAGAAAAACGTGCTTTCAATAAGATGCGCTGTCGCTATGAACAGACAAGACGATGTTATAGTCAAAAGCTTATGATTCATTTATCATAGGTCCGCGGCACAGTGTATTTTGTTGGTGTACAAACTGTTTTTGTTTAAAAAATGAGGAGGAATCGCAGCCATCGGCGTACCGTTCTGCAGAGCCAACTTGAAGGCACTGAAGCCCATATAATTGTCGCGGTTATAGATGATTCTAAAGGCATAAATAATTATCCTCTTCGACGATGTTGCATGTGGATACAATATTATTCAGGCATAAGATTATCCCAACAATGTCCTCAAAATCTCCATGTTATATGTTGCCGACGGCAGCAGCAATACTGTTAAACAGTGTTTAATTAGACACCTACTTATACACATGCGTACTTCTATGTTTCGAATTTTGCATACGGTATTGCCGTTAGCCATTCCAGAAGACGGCTGGCTCCCAGCACAAAGTCAGGTCTGTCTATGCCCGGGTTCGAACCTAGACCACCTATGAATATGTATACCTAGTTTACTTGAAACTTTGTATTCTTATATGTGTATATACATCCTAATTAGCTCGATCGAACAAAACATTAGTTTTTTTTTCAAACAACGAAGTGTCCTGCTAGTGGAGAAGTCAGATTGTGACGTGAACGCTGCTCAGCGATGGTGGAACGACCTCGAATGAACGATGACTATTTACTTGGTAGGGGGCATTCCTGATATTGATTTCGAGGTCAATTTTGGTATAGGATTTGAGTGCCTAAGGTAATGTCCGTACTCCGAGCATTCGGTGACAAAAATCCCAGTGGGACGTTGACGACATACAGGCAAACCAATGTCTTATGTTTCTGGATCTCGGCCTAGTTTTACCCAATTATCGTTACAATTAAGTCCTGTGTCAGAGTCCACCTTGAGGTCGACATCAAAAACGCCTCCTACGTAACCAGCTATCGTTTGTTTGAGTCAATCCCCTCTTACCAACAGTGTCCACATTATACCAGGGAATCGATTACTAGAGGCTTAGATGTTTGCAGGACGTACGGACAATGTCCGTTCTATTTTGCCGAACCAGGAGCTGCTATTCGGTTTTTAGGACCAGGCCTACGCACACGCACACGTATGCATACGCCATTTACCAATCATACCTCACAACAGCTGCAATAACAAATAGTTATCTTACTCTCTTAAAATACAAACGTTCCGCCGCAAGATAATCATACAACTTAATCGACCTCCGCCTCGATTTAACAATTTACTTTCAACGATTTGTTCTCCAGCCGCTGCTACCCCCGGTTCTAAAGGATTTGGCAGCCTGGACAGGAGACTGACCATAAGTGTCTTGGCAGCCAAAGCTCTTATACTTTAACCACGTGCGAACTAACGGTTGTATAATCTTCACTCTCTTTACCGCTATGTTGTAGTCGAGCAGTTAAAAACGTAAACGATAAAAGGTCAAAGCCTAAAACCTTCTCCGCAATAAATATCAGTTGTATACTAGCATATGTGCAGATTAACTGTATGATCGTGATATCGAAAGGGCAGGCGCAGCAACTTAATCCTGTGCATATTTTGACAACACAAGGCTTTGACATTATATAACGCTTCGATCCAGTATGATCCACGCGTACTCACGCACGATCGATTACCACCAAACAGCCAAATCATTGTGTACTTCTTAAACAGCATCGGTAAAGGAAAATTCTGCATTTGGCGGTTCTCAACATGAATACTTCTTCGCTTTTATGAAAACAACCGAAAACGAATAAAATGAACATAGCGCTATTGTTGCTATCTAGTAACTCGTTGTCGCTACTGCTTTCATCTTTTTAGCAGTCTCAGTTTCCATTTTCAATTAAAAACAGTGTAGCATTTCCAATACGTCTATTTTTTGACTAGACCAATTTGGCAAACATTGCGGTACCGCGTCCGCATTTCTTGTTAAAGATGTATCGAACATGATGAGTTCCTCTCTATATACAAGTAGAAGGCAACTCCGAAGAAAAAAAGCAGGCCAACGAAGTATAGAATAGTCATCATGGCGATAGATCAGTACTTTGATGTATGCGAAAGACTTCAGGCTTTCAAAAACTACTTCACGTGATGTAGAGGTGCGGTTGGGAGTGAGCCACTTAGTTCTGTCTCGAAAATGGAGGCATCGACCGGCCCCACTTTGTAGCCTCATATGTGAAAGTTGAATACCGTTCAATGTATCATAATGAGGATTATTTTCGGTACTACTACAGAGCCTCGTGCCCGTACGTGGCGCAACGCCATTTTCAGGCGAGTCCGCCTTCGATGAATGCACCCTGCCTACGGCTCTCGGCCTTCAAGGCCTACTGGAATATCTCAACCGTTCGATCTTGTTTGTCCGTTGCGATTGAGCTAAGAACAGGCGTTTAACTGCTTTGTTGCAACTACCACAATCGATTATCTTCATTCATAAATAAGTTGGGAATCTTGCCACTGCAACAAATGGCAAAAAAATATTGTCGGCAATCGTCAATATTATCGCAAAGCAACATCCTGTCGCCCGACTTTCTGAAATATCCCATCACCATATCAGTAAAAATGCGTATCACGAAAGTAAAAATAAATTATACATATATATATGTAAAGATATAAAAAACATTGGGGAGCCTATCATTTAAGTAGTGTCTAATATGACCACCGTAAAAAATGTCTGACATGTTTTTTATTGTGCCCATTGGTGGTAGTCACACGTGTCGTACGTCTCAACTTACTTAGAATGAAAATTTCATAACATGAAAGTTAGTTAGTGATCGTCAGCGGCTTCTTCTTAAGCAGTAGGGGGTCTTTTGCTAACTGAAGCAGATTTATAGCCTTGTCGATTGATTACCTTTAAAGAAGAGACCTAGCGCTATTCCTGTCTCAATGAGAACCTTCGACCCATAGTTCACTAAGCTTTCTCCTTTAGACCAATCTGTTTTGATTATTGACCCGAAAGTAGAGTTCTTCCTGAAAATGAATGTCTAATACGTAGATAAATTAGCACCAGACAATGTGACATGGGCAGTACCACCTTTAGTCAATTACACAGGTACAACTCCCATCTAGTGATTTTAAACCTAGCAACTATTGTGCTGCGACGTCACGTCTGCTAACAGGGCACAAAGTACATAATCATCCTGTTCTAGAGAGCGAATTATATATTATACAATCGATACCGTATAACTTGACCAAATAACTTGAGAAGCGAATGATCGTTACACGTGTCCACCCTGATGTGCACGTACCAGCTGTATCCTTTCTCAGTAGGCGATCTTTTCGAGCAAGTTATTAAACAGATGCTCTTCGAACATTCAAGTGCATCCTTGTGAAGTTTGAAGCCAGGCCGGATTTTACAGGTTAGGCAATCAACTGATCATGATTTTCTAACTACTTGCTTGGTTCAACCGAACCAAAGGAGACTAATTAAAAGCGATATACTACTGTGATAACAGCCTACGATAGGAAATGTTTATAGCTCTAGTGACTGATAATGGCTAGCGTTGTTGATTGTTTGACCTGTTTGTCGTTGTAATCAATAAACAGTATCTCATCGTACGAGACATAACTGCACCACGTGTCGGCAAATTACAGCGTCCGCATTAAGAAAACGTAATCGTTGTATGAAAATAGTGATATTTTCTAGCGTGTACGTACGCGTACATTAATTAAGTGATTGTTTCTCGTTGTCTTCTAGTCTTTTCTCGTTAAAATACTCCTACTATACGTTTAACCGAAAAGTTATTCCATGCTGAAGCGGAACAGTTTTAAACAATGGAAATCCTTGTTACTGCATCGTTGTGTGCATCGAGTGCTTCTAGCATGACCTAATAATCATATTAAGCTGATTTTAGCTAACGTTTACAATTTAGTATACATACAAGTATGTACTCAAATTGAAAATTCGTTTTTTCATTGCTCGTTTCTCCTATATTGTGCGTTTTGGTTTATTAAGACACAGCAGCTCTTTCCTTTTTGAAAGTCAATCAAATACGCCGAACCCATCGTTGATAACGAGCTAATAGGTGTGGTATTGGCCAAGTTAGAACTCGAGGAGTTGCTGAAACCAGGTAAACTGCAACAGGTAATATTATTCACGGTGATCTAGGGGTCTCGTATTGGGACCAGCTGTGTAATGCCTTACGGCACTGCAAGATGTAAGACTGTAAGCATCTAATTTAGCTACTATTGAGCTGGCAATGGCGGTGACATCATGGGCAGCGTGCTTGCCTGCTAAACTTCAGCGAGGACATGGTGATCTGGGTTCGAATCCGAACAGGAACACAGTTATTTTCGCCAAATGTCTGATGGAATATCTAACAATAGTTTTGGACGAATTCAAAACACCTGGGTATTATTAATCATCTCCTCGTAACAACTCAGCAGTTCACTCGTTTGCCTGCAAAAAAAAAAGTATAGAACCAGGTCGTCTAGATTCCAGTGCGGGGGCATTCATAGTTCGTTCTATGCGGAGGCCCGGCTGTGTGCCTAACGGTGACTCTAAGCGTAAGACTCGAAACAATAGAATGCTACCTAATGTAACTGGAAGCACCGAATCCAAGCGGACCAATCTATATGACGACCCCATTATCGAAGCAATTATTAAATCAGCTTAAAGGTAAATTTGAAAGCTGACCAACTGTCAAACATTGAACAGGACTTATGCTCTTTAGTACATATCGTTTGAATCATGGATCATATGTTTATGTGAATTGCGTCCTTTACTCTTCTAGCCTAGTTCAATATTCAGTATTCCTACCATAGTAATCGATGTACATATAGACTATATTTAGGATATAGGGCGGTACTTTCAGTGAACTGATGACATTGTTCGATTTGTCCTTATTAGCTGTGTATTTACTAAGCCTACAATACAACCCCTTGTCTGGCCTTTATTGTCTTCTAACGAGTTAGTTTTATAGAAAACTGAGTTTTTGAAGTGCAGCTGGACCGGATTACTCCCACTCATGCCTAACGCGTCTGCACTTGTTCCGCTCATGTTTCGATATATCAGGAAAGGCCAGGGGGTCCAGATCTAGTTTGCTGCTTTTCTCTCGAATTTGTGCCTATAATCCGATAGCACCGCACAGGATCGAAACCGAACCTACACGAAGGGTCACACATTTAGATCAAATAGTTTAAAGATTACTAATCTAGTATTGTGTATCAGCGAGTATACAGTTAGTGATCCGTAACTATATATTAAATCCCCTATAGTGAGTCACGGACGTGTCGGCGCATACAAGAATTAATTATTTAAGGCCCTCCTGCTACTGTTCAGTCCTTTATTTCGTCGCTTACTAATATAGAAATAAAAAATGTAACCTAGATATAAACATTCGTTTACAGAAATAGTAAAGGATGACATACACATGGCTATAATAATATTGAACATTTGTCACGCCGATGATAACCGACCGCTTTTCCTATGAATATTCAGCATATAAATTCGTTAACAGATAAGCTTTAACGGTTGACGATTGGAATAGGCCTATATCGATCGATTAAAGAGTAAGTTACCATATAAGAAAAGAAGTTACTGCTGTTCAGTTACCTCTTATCTTTGACGTATGAAAGCAACATGTTGTCGACAACAACGGATACCCCATTTTCTTGTGGGATCGGTATTCGCTGTTCTTTGAAGTGAATATTTCCTCGCCACTGGGTCTTGCACTTGTCCCCGTCGTTTCGTTTACTCAAAAGTTTCATTATTTTCCTTAGGCATTTTAAGTCTTATGACAAAACGTCATTTTTACAGGCATTCTAACCTACTAATCAGTTTTGTGCTTCATTCTTCACCGATGTTAAATATTTTTTTTGTCGATGACTTAAGGCAAATGCTAGTCAGTTTATGCTAAAGACGAAGACTAGATATTCCTTGTTGGCTACAAGTGTCACAAAGGGGATTAGGTGGGTGTATTTCTGAAAAAATAGCCACACCAATATAAAAATACGCGCTCACATTAGCTGTTGTTGAGAAATGCCTATATGTCACACGAAATTAAATTCTATTCCTTGCTGGGGTTTACCGTTGCGGAACCCCTGGCCGATTTACAAGGAACCCTAGTATGAAGTTTTCCAATTCCACGGTTTTAGTATAACTCTACTTAATTGGTTGAAGTTCTAATTTCGCTCATTTTCACATATCGTACCTAAGATGGAGCTAACTGAGCTAACAGATTTCTACTGCTGTGCACTTTGATTATGGACGGACATTAAAACGTAGGAAGACGAAGCAAACTCTGAAAGACCATGGACGGCAATACGACTACTTACCGACCACTTATCCCCTCAGGTGGATCTGTGAACGAAGAAAGCTCAGGGGTCCTATCAAAATTCTGCGCTGGATACTGGGTTCCTTTTGTTATTGGACTTGCCTTCGTTGGTTTAATCGGCTCGTGGACAGTTTTAGGGTTAATGATAACTGTCAATAAGTACTGGATGCTAACAAAGCCACAACAAACTAATACAATTTCGAATGTTGGTCAGTGCATATATACAATCGACGGTCACCATTGGACGCCTGAACGCAATCTTCACATAGATTCATGGCTGGTGAAGGTGCAGCCAAATGATCGATCGGTAAAATTCTCAGAGACGTTGTTCTTCCTAGCGAAGATGTTTTTTGTTTTTGAACGACCTCCCAATAGTGGAGATACCGCTATTATACTTCAGATTCCTGGCTACAACGACACATTTGTGTTTGTTGTCGAAGGACCAAATTCAGGTTTTGCATCAAAACACGCGCTCACGGAAACTCTCGGTAAGTATTTCGCCTTCAACAGGTTCGATATCATACCGATGAACCTTACGGCCTTACCAAGTTATGGTAATTCCGTTCTTTACTCACCAATGTGGATCTATGACTCACGAGGTGGTTTATTGCTATATCACGACCGCTTTACTGGAAAACGGTCCAACGTTACATCTAATCCATCCAGCGGCTATATAAGCTTCGAAGATTTCCCTAAGGAGTTGTCAATCAATGTCTCGACGATTGGTTTAAGTTTTTCTGACGCTAGAATGAAAAAAAGCTCATCTTGTATGTACTCACCGAGCTTCGCGCCTTTTTCGAAGTTCCGATAGCTTTGTAGTGTATATGTGTAACTGCCGTACAAGCTAAGGGAAACAGAAACACGGATACCTTCCCATTGCGTGAGTTGACCTTAATAATTACCCTGTTCTGCGATAATCTCGCCGTTTTCAGTCATTTCCCGTCACTCGCATTTGGATCTAAAGGAAGAACCATTTACTTAAAGATACAGCACGCTTCAAACAGCGTAGCCTGTGTTTTCTCAAACTTTTGGCTCGTCTCCCAGGTGGCCTACGTATCAACAGAAGATAACTGTTAAAGCATAATTATGACATGGAGTATGTACACATACTTAATTGCACTGGCCTTCCGGGTGGAATACATTTAAGTGATAATCAATTTTATGTAGACGTTTACAAAATCGTAGAAGCCAGTGTCATCATTTTGGTAAAATCTTTCGAAAAATTCGAATCTCTGATCAAAAGTCTATACTTGTTCAGTAGCTTGTACAGGTTCGCGCAATTGTCACACTGGATCTATTGAAGATAAGTTACTCGAGTTATAACAATTGCGTCATACGGGAAACTAGTATATTCGTTGAAAACGTGTTAAAGACGCGTGTGAGAATGAGACGGTGGTGCTGTTGTTTATGTATTATACCGTTTGATGAATTTTCGGAAACAACTTCAGGTAGCTTTCTCCGGTCGAATCGTGAAATACTTTGCTAGCAGACGGTGTTCATAATAGTCGTCATTATCTTTGCTATTTTAGCCTCACGAAAGGGAATAGGTGTGATGCGTCATAGCGCCTTGCGTAGCCAAAAGCCATTGTCTATTTGATGACGTTTTTAGGCTGGAAGTAGAGGTAAAGGTTGCTGTCTGCAGCGTGAACTTGTTGATAAACAGTTAACAGATTGAATCATCCGCAAGAATCGTCAGTAAATAGGGCGCTTATAGTTAGACGGCGCCACCAGTGGGCGCTGTGGTGAGAATCGTCGTCTTTTAAACAAGGCCTGCTGTTTTTGCAGGTGAGTACGTTTGGGTACTGACAGGACATTGTCACAGCAATGCACCGAAGAATAGCTAATGGAATATGTGTCTGTATAGCTATGAACAATGCTGATCACGAGTTTTTAATCAACCGTACGATTAATCTAGTAATGACAATAATAACATTCCGAAACTTCGGAATAATATTCCGAAAAAATGGACATATGTGGTTGCACTTGTTGCGTTTCAAGGGCATGTAATCAAACCCCTTGAGCATTACATATAAGCCTGGAAGTATAGGACGTTTGAATATGTTGAGCCTATTTTAGTATTCACCTCAAGCTGCAGGATTGTTCTATAAACATGTCTTGAAAATCGGTTCCGTTGTACGAGATTGTGCGATAAGTAATTTATCAATTGTGTAGAATTGCACTGACGGCGAAGATATTGTTTTGCTGCAGACTGATATCGTAACGTTATCAAGGTGAAGCATGAATGCCCCAGCCGGGAGTTACGACCATTCTAGAGGTTCACCGAGCGAAAATGTGTGGCCGACGCTTATGTCGTCGCCACGCGCTGAAAACACCACATTCGTGTAAGAGAGGTAGGTCAAGCGAAAGGCGGAACTTTTTGCAAGACCGCTCGTATGGGACGGCATACATTAACCATCACACGGTAAGGACTGCGCCGCTGGACTTCACGCGCAATAGTCTAATACACGAGTAAGAATGGCGTTAACCGAGTAAAAAGCTAGGCACAAGCAAGCTGGCAACATATGTACCACTGTGGTGGAACATCCAGGTCGAAACTTCCTTGCCGCTCACTAATGATACGTAAAGCTTACTATGCAGCCGCTATGTGGTTTTGGTAAAACAATAAATAAACAATATTTGCTTTTTACACACTTCTACTGTAATATTATTCGGCCTGCTTATAAGTTTTCTAGTGTGTCGCTTTCAAAATGGCCTTACAAGTTGTCCTATCGAGGCACGCCTATCCCACCGTTAGCTAATTCATTTTGAAACGTTTCCTCAAATTAAATTTATAAAAGAGCACTGCCTCCTATGGACTTTTGTCGCTGGAACAATTGAAAGAAGTTCGTACGCTATAGAAAGCGAAAAAGAATACGGTGCATTTGTTGGATGAGTCATATTCAAGTATGTGAGGATGCGCAGAATTCCTATTAAAGCTTCTATTAGATGAAGTTCAGACTTGGCTGTTTGAAACAATCAAGGCTCTTTCTTTCGTTCCAGTATGTGCTAGAAGCAAAAGCCCCGAGTTATCACGTGAAAGAATCAAATAATTTTTTTGACGACTGATAGTTCTTCGAACTAGCTGAATGACTCGAGCAAAAACTGTTGAACACCTCTCCCTTTCCTCTTCTGGATAACTTTTTCCAACTTACTTCAAAGATAACGTTGCGTTTTACACATTTTGAGACTCAACAACGGCTTCAACAGGACGTCCCATATCGCGTGCAAATTATGCCCGCTGCATGGACGTGTATGTCTAGCCAACCGTTAATATGATGGCGGAACTTCGCTACCGTTTCTTAGAATCCACGAAATATTGATGATGGTCGTGTCACAAATGCTAATTCAATTCGGATATAATATATATTCACTCAACCTACTACTAGGGAACAGTCTAACTAGAAACAGCATTGAAGATGTAGTTGTGAACCAAAAACAAGTATAGGAACTGGACGAATGGTCGAAACCGTAGCAGACACAATACCGCGTATCCTTAGCAAAAACTACAAGCCAACGAAAAGGAAAACCAAAACATCTAGGTCTGTATTAGTAGACGGATCAAGCCCAATAAACTTTGTTTACTTATTTTTTGTAGGCTCCAACAGATAGATAAGTGGTTCGATTTTAGACGTTCTGTGGTGCCGTCAAATATTGTATTGGACAGCTGGCTTCCAGCATGAAATGGGGCCTGATACCTAACCTGGACCAATTTTCGTGTGCCTAGCTTTTGTAGACAAATAGGCTACCACTAGGCTATTATAGTTACCCGACAAATGTGTCAAGCTGATATCGTTTCGTCTCGCTACGCAAGACCTACACGCAACTAAACTGTTACCATTTTACCAACAATAATAATTGTATAATCATCTGGATATATACAAAACAACCAATCTACCAATTTTCGTTTGTGTTGCAGGAGATCGGTTCCGACTTTTTAGACAAGCCGTTGAAAAACAAATGTCGGCACCTCGCTATAGACTGTATTATTACTTACCAACTTTACAATTAAATTGTATTATAGGAAATAAGGAAATTATTCATGGCCATTTATCTCCATGCCTCTATTTATGTTTCGATTATTGAAATCGACGTAACCTCATTATTACCGTTCTCTAATTATTTATAGCTAATTAGTTATGAGCTGCGACGACCTATTTCTATACGTTGAACGTAAGATATGGCACCACCGTACTGAAACCTTCCTATCATTTGTTGAACACCCTGTATGGCTTGGCCGCGTAGTTGTCAGCACGTGACCAGCACGATCCCGGCGAGCGGAAAGATGAGTTTCTATGAAAAGGGCCGTAGGACGAGAGCAGAATGGAGAATCTATCTGACATGCAACAACAGAAAAGCGCTATGAAGTTTCTACGGAGAGCAGCATGTTTGCGCTTGCCTGACCAGCATACCCCTACGTGGCCTCCTCTGTTTCCTGTTGCAGTTTGAATATGGAAAGGATTTAGCTAGCCTAGACGGCTGTCTAGCGAACAGTAACAATAATTATAATAGAATAAAATATAATTTTTTTGCGACTAAGGTATACTGTTGGTGCCAACACGAACATACAGCGTCACACGATAAAACGTTTACCTATAGGGACTGCTATACGTATTTAGAGAAAATTTTTTTTTACCGAATAATTCAATACAGGCATACCAATGCATGTTTTTAGAAAAAGAAAAAGTAGCTCTTCCTTTTCGTAATTTGGGCTGGACGAAAAATTCTAAATATCTATTTTTAAGTGTTATCTAGTGTTGGAAGGCTCTACTGTGTCTTCAACTGTTTTCGTCGTTTTGTTCGAATTACAAGACAGTGTTATTACCTCAGGCTTTAAAGAAAGAAAATAGCCTAGTTTCGCATATCTTTTCCTTTTAACCTTTACTGGCAAGGAAATTTACATTTACCTAAGCGTTATCCCCTTTCAAAAATGGCTTAGTTCGGTTCTCGAAAATCGACTGAATTGCGTTGTCTGTGAAGGCCAGCAATATCATTTCTGAACTTAGTAAATCCATTGAAGGTAGGACCCAGTCCCAAATTCCTCCTCGCACCTATCCCCGGTTGAAGAAAAATTAGGAAGTTCAACCCCTTCACAATCTAATATATATATCACCATAAATTAAAAAAAAAAACCCTACATCTAGAATACATCATGCCTAACAATTGACTCTCAGCCATTTAATCCGCGTTGCTTTACACTTATGTTGCTGTAGGATCGATGTCAAGCATAAGGGCACTGATAACTACAAAAAACCAACATATATTATACGGATACATTAGGTTTGCTAGCAACAAATCTACTCCCCAACATCAAGCGCTGCCATCCTATTCCACAAATCTGGATAATAGCGATACCAGAAGACTGTAGATTAAGAAGCAATTTTTGTGCTGAAACAGCCATGTTGTTCGCTTCTACTTATTAGCTCAGTGTATGATGCACGCAACTTTATCAGCAATATAGTGCTCTACACAAATGTATGGACGTAAACACCTTGCGTGCAAAACCAAGCCGCCCAAGTTGGGCTGCATCATTTCTCTGTTAGGAGCTGACAATGCGACGGCAATCGCTCGAAGCTACAACCCCATTTTTGTAATCATGAACAGATTGAGCGTTCGTCCGACCTAGAGTACTCACATTGACCTTCAGTGTGCCACTGTCAGCTTCACTCACTTGGTTAGATTGCCCCCCAACCACACTGCACTAACATCAGTTGAACGCGAAGTTCCCGACAGGAAAAATTAAAAATATTGATGATTACGAAAAATAATATGGCTGGCAGACATACCGATGGGACACACTACTTAGAATGTGATGTCAGACAGGACTCACTACAAGATTTACCTCCCGTTACTCTGTCACTCCGTCGAAGCTGTGAGAAAGATAATCGAAAAAAAGGGTAGATGATGGATATGGTTAAACTGCAAGTTACTATAAGATTGCGCGGGAGCAAGTATCCAATGGTAGAACTAGCTACCATACGCTACCTACGACGTAACGCAATTGCCGCTACATGTTTTGCAGCATCATGTCGGTTGCCTAATGTATTTGCTATGTTTACTGAAGACGCCTCAAAAGAGCACCTCGAAATATCATAAGGCTCTTCACGCACAGATTATGACACAGTGATGAACACTCGATACTACAAATATCCGGAAATAGACCTAAATGACAGAGACGACAACAACAGCATCAAGTGAGAAAGCCGTCTTTTGATTGTAATTCATTGAGTCGGTCAGACGTGGTCGCGTCAATCCACAATATTCACGTTAATGTACACAGATTTCTTTAGTCATTCCTGATATGCCCAATATGCATACCCCATGTACACGGCCACGTTGCCTTTAGTTTCGTACTGGTAAAATTCATTAGATTGCTTTCTGTATTGGTGCAGGGGCGTGTGATGGGAGCTTCCATGCGTGATTCCAGCCAGCTTATGAGCGTCTTGCACGCACCATCATGCTGATTCCCCCCCCGATACTCGCCGATAGAATGAATATCCGTTATCGCAAACCATGGATACACTGGGCGTTAAAACCATTCACAGGTTTGTCGTAGCAATTCAATTGGGAGGAAATCGTGGCAAGGCCTGCTCCAGGGCGTCATGACATTGCCGATTTTATGGTACGATCGTTTTGTCTGTGGAGCCGGTTCAATAGATTGCCTTGTTGGCAGCCCGCTAAAACTACTTCCTGAACTTAGGCGGGCCTGGCGCACGTGACTTGTCGAATATCGAAACGTTGTACGATATTCCAGTCAAACGCAGAGAATACACCTGATGCCACTGATGTAAATATAATTCGAAATGGATTTATATATATGCATCAATATAGAGATCAAGAGGAAGCTAAACCCTGAAATAAGTGTTAATCTATTATATTCAAGTACAACGTATTTTTCTGCGAAAAAGATTACAGCTGAAAGGCCAAATATATATTCTTCAACATTCACCTTTAACTTGGTATAATTGTTCCAAAAACAGCCATTGTGATAAGCGCGAATCTTCTGCATTGTAGTAACTGTATTTGCTCATTTAGTATCCACCGTTACCTCAGACTGCTCCTGTTGTTATAACTACGTCCGTTGAAGCGACCCGCGGATAAACAACGTTCACTCTGGAAAAACTTTGAAATCGAAATAAAATTAGGCTCATTAATTACCTAAACGGTTGACTAGCGTGAGCTGTTTCGATATAAACAACAAAAAAAAAAAAAACACGCATACAAAATGTACCACCGCTTGGCAACGAAGGCATTGTGGGTTTCTTACTTCGTCGATTTGATCACTGTGATCTACGGAGAACTTGTCAACCCCGAGAAGTCTTGTTTGTTTGTTTGTTTGTTTATGACGCAACCACAAACATTATAATATCGATATCGTAAAATGCGTATCACTTCCGCAAATCATATCAGAAGGGAATATCTTATTTTGATAAAGGTCTTCTTAGCTGGTAATCATCTTATTGAGTAAAGGGCAAATCAACCTGTAATGATCGTGGCGCAAAAACTGTATGTCAAAATTGCGTCGGGCAAGCAATTTTCACAATTTCTAACTCCAGTTATTTGAGTTTTGCTTTTCTTTTTTAACAATTACGCATCTGTGCTACTCTAGCCACGTCCTATTCAGTTACGATCCGGTATAAGCCTACTTTTTTACATTTTTCTTTTAAATAAAGCCCCTGCTACCCCAGTACCGTCGATAAAATTTCATTGAATGTGTCCTCGTTTACAGGCCAGCCCGTTGACAAATCATCGAATATTTTACAGATAATATACATATATTACGAAAATTCCCAGAACGGACCGAACACCTAACCTCTTCCGTCGTATATATTCGAAAATACGACGAAATTGCAATTGACTTCACCAGCTCTATTCATCTGGACGGCATCTGATTCATACAAGATCACTGGCAATGACGCACACAGAATTCTACGACCATTCATTAGAACCCATGAGGCTTCGAAGAGACACCGTAGAATTGAACCGTATTCCGACGTCAAACAACACAAGTTAAAGCGTCTTTTTTATTCTAGATTTTTTTGTTTAGAAAGCGCCATGGTTGCTCGGAAACAGAAACAGGTTTTTTTTTTGTTTTATTAAGCTCAGAGCATTAAAATCTATAGCTTTCTTATATTTCTGATAACTTCTATGAGATTCAAAGTTAGACAAAATCGGACCTGGAAAGAAGGGTAAAAATTTATACGCGGAAAAGTACTCTGTAGTTTTCCTTGGCGTTTTTTTATTATCCGCAGCTCCTTCCGGTTGTGTACTTTCGCATTAAGAGAAAAAGCTGTCGGAAACAAACGTTAGTAATGCAATGAGTAGCGGCGATGGCCTGACTGAGATACAGTGTAGTACGCGCGCTGGTACTACTTCACAGGTCCAGTTCACTTGTATTTCTGTTAAATATTTACTATAAATGCAAGCTCTTCTACGTTATAGGCCGAAATCAGTTATTTTCAGTTGTTGTAACCGGTTGCCTCAGTGATATCTTTATTTCGACTAAGCGATCGGTTTTGCATGTTTTAAGCCTTTTCTCAGCTCTAGCTGGAATCCAATATAGAGGCGGATAAAGCCTATATGTTTTGATTAGTTACTTTAAATATTAACAAAATACGTTAACGAAATTGTTTGTTGTAATGATAATAACTGGCTCGTGTAATTTTTTTCCTTGCAACGAAATGAACATCTTGGGAAAAACAAGTATACAGTAGATATTTCGTAAACCTTTTTCAGCTGAAAAGCCCTAAACCGTCGTTTTTATTACCTCTCCTTTAATATCAGGTAGATCTTCAGAGTTCCTTGAATATGTATCTATTCTATCTTCCTATTCTTCTAATAGGAATGTAATAATAAACTGTTTAGAACATTCGATACCACGGCCTTTGTTAAATTTAAAAAAAAATATTAAGTAGCCATTGAAAATTCTCAAAGGTACGACCATTTTTAGAGCATTGAATAAGTCTAATCAGCACACTAATTAATATAGATAATTACATAATTTTAGACGTGATCTCATTATAGTGCGCACAGCTTTTTCTTGAAATAAATATTTAACTTCGAAAAAGTAACAGACTAATACAGACCCTTTGAAAAACAGAAAGACCACGATCATTAACATTCGTGTTTGTGATTTTAGCTTTCCTAAAAAGTATCGGTATTGCAACCAAATAATTATAGGTGATCTCGATAGCTTTCCTCACTTCGTACCTTTACTATCCATTACTAGAAAGGACTTGTTCGCTATTTGTGTGTGCAGTTCTAGTAGGTTCTATTGACAGGGTGCCAACAGAGGCCATGTTTTGGAAAGCTAGCTTGATATTATTACGGCAAAAATGTTCATTTTTTCTTATTTATTATTATTATTTTTTATATGCCTATATTTATTTATCTTATAAATATTCGGTAAAGGAAAAGTTGATATATGCGCAGATAAATGGAACATCTTTCTGTTCGTCTAGGGGGCCGCCTCCTACTGCAGACGTTCGGAACCACCTAACGTTAGGTAGCTGTATCGGTAGAGAAACGCCTGAACGGATTTTGAGAATTCCCAATTGATACTAAACATGATGTACTTAAGTGTAAGGAATCTACTGAGGTTAACGACTGAACGTACTTGATACCCGTAACTTCGTTTGCTTCTAATAAGACATTATATAATAAGGACATATGCAATATATGGGCTCATTGCAATTGCCGGCTGGGCGTCATACATGTCATTGTCAGGTTCTATCAGTTCAGATATAGGTTTATGCGCATATCGCGGTCAAACTGAAGGTCATGTCACTTGGGAGCGACTAGACAGTCATTGCTCTATTCTTTGTAAATAAGCTCTGAACCAACGACAATGGTACGGCAGCTACTGCAAACAGGATGTCCTTAGCATTCAAATACTGATATAATACATCCCCTTGTTGAAACCACATACTGTGTACGGCATATTTCAGTTGTTTCAGCAAGATTTCGGTTTTGCGAAGACTGACTCTCGAAGCTGTAAATAGTACTAACGCAATCACCCTCTACTTTTTCGTTTCGTAACACAATGGCTAGTCCTGGTTGATCATTTACTTGACAAATCGATATGCTGGGTACTGCTATCCACGACAAGGAGTGTGAATTTGCCTGGCGTTCACGTATCCAAATGAAATACCTTGAAACTAAACGCTGAAATGTTACTTCTTTTCTCCTTATTTCCTTTAAAGCTTAAAGCTCGACGTTTTCTCTAAGACCGACCCAGTTTACATCGATTAGTGACTAGTAAGACGATCGTTACTTGACTTTGTTTCAAGAATAACGTATGTAAACATTTTCTCGTTTAAACCTTACAATAGCTTATTTTTACTTGACTTACTAGTTTCCATTAAGCTTGCTAAAATAATGAGGGTTTCAGCACTCATAGTAAATGAATTCTCGTTTGTCGTGTTGTACCGCAGGCTGAATACTCTTATTATTAGCCTAAAATGTATAAAAAGTGGACCATTTAATTCAATTCAGCGGCGCATGACAAATTGCTACAATTTATTCGATAAATTAAAATGAGCTACTGTATCCTGATTGATGAAAACCGTTTGCTTCGTCCATCGACAGAATGAGTAAATTCGAACGTCCATAAGGGGACGACTTAGGCTAGAAAAGTTTTTGTTGAAGTTTTGTAGGCTGTAGACAGTGTCGAAACTAATTACTACATCTGTAAAAATGTGCTCGCGCGCGGCGATAAAAATTTCATTGTATTTGCCAGATGCGCTGCTGCCATTTATCTACGCGTCGTTACATCGTATACTCCGAGATTTTCTACAAACAGCCCTTCGAAGATTGTCATAATCGCACCTTAGAACGGTCGATTCCACATGGCAAAAAAGCTATCCAATCGCAAAATCATCGAAGCCAGAGCGGCCCGGAGAAACAGCACGCTCTATATCACATCCTCGTCCCCTGTCCAATGGGGACACGTTCGAATAAAAAGGTCTGTACAATACCTCAGCAGAAAGCAACCTCTAGCTGACGAAGCTGCCGTCGTACAGTCTGATTAATGCGTTATTTCTTCCCTACTATATAGCCGCTCAGTGTCCGCATGTAATCGGCTTTACCGATAGGTATAATCATTTTTGCCCATCCTAGGACAGCAAGGAGGAACAT
Organism: Varroa destructor; assembly: GCF_002443255.2. NCBI lineage: Eukaryota > Metazoa > Arthropoda > Arachnida > Mesostigmata > Varroidae > Varroa > Varroa destructor. The sequence continues at coordinate 26,651,339 of NW_019211456.1, read as the reverse complement.
CATTTTGATTACGATACGAATCTGAAGAGCCGTTTAATGGAAAAGCTCAACATAAAAGTACTGAAGGTGAATCTATTTTTTGGCCATTAAGATTTCCGTAGTATTATTACTAATATAGTCTTATTGTTATGTTGTCCTGAATGTTTTTTAGTTGGGTAAAATTCCGCTATATTATTAGTAAATCTTAGTGTCGTCTTCAATGTCAGTAGTTAGCAGAGTGCCTTTTATTACTACGATGAATTGGTTCTTCTATACGCAGTCCAATTACATTCACTGTGCAATCTTTAGATAATCAATAGTAACTGATCCAATATATAGTTCTACGTCTCCTCTGAAATTTTTTCAACTTGGATAACTTATATGATCTATGTATTGCGTATACGGTAGACGTTGTTTTTTTTTTTCTTTTTTATTCTACCTTCTGTCTGTATCAACTCGAGCGGTGTAAAGTATAGCGTCATGATATTCTATGAGATTTATTATAGAGTTCGTGACATTAAAAAGACCAAGATAGAAGGTTGAAGTGTATCGTTTTCTCGCTTCACGCTAACCGAGTCTACGCGTACAAGTATGCTAGTACTCTGGAGTGGATTTACCGCACGGTCATATAGAAATTGTTATGTGCTGCGATATTTGCTTATAGAAATTCTCTGATTGTGTTAAAATTACACCACTATCAACAGCATGTTTTAGGACTAGCAGCAAGTGCCTTCTAACCTATATGAGTCCGTCGGCTATTTTTAGGCTCAGCGTCTTTGTTTTGAAACAAAGCCTCGAACAAAACTGCCTATTACTTTTCATGTAAATTTAATATACTCTTTTGCTCGTCATCAGTTGGAAGCACTTACCGTATACCGGACGTCATCCAAAAGACTTACCGCAAATTAAGTCCAGCTTGAATAGTAAAAGCAAACGTCTCTGTTTTTCTGCTTCTGCTTCTGAAAAATGCGGTATGATTTCCTACTACGCATCGTGTCCGCATTTTTAATTATACTGAAAATGAAAATAACCTTATTAAATATACTACATGCAATGCATATTCATAGGGGACCACTACGAAGTTTAAGCACGCTAATAGACACTTACGGGTGGACGCAAGTGCGCTTAGTTCAACTTATTCTCCATGATGGTTAGCAATTCTATAGTGCTCCTTTGAATGGTTCGCCACATGGTAGCGTATCGAATAGCAGCTCCGTGTCTAAACGTCGTGTTAGAAAAAACAATGAACGCCCATATGAACAATACTTAAATGTCAACATTGTCATACTCAAGGCGAAGTCATCGGAAATGGCTTCGCGAGAATCGTCCAGCGCTGACCTGGTTTCTCGCCTTCATTAGCCAACAATCTAGATGAGGTTGGTCAGTACCGTGTCTCACCAATCGTTATCCTACTACTTAAATATACACAGGTTTCGTTGAGATGCGCTTTCGACAGGGTACTCGTGCAATTTTTATCCAGTCTGAAACTCGATCAACATAGGTCTATTCGCTGGAATTTTCTATGTTTGTATTAAATATTTGCAAAGCGAACTCATTGAACTTCGTCTACGTACTGGGTAATTGCAAATCAAGCTTTTCCGCTTGAGAAAACAGCGAGGTTTAAACTAACCGTATGCTCTGCCGCAAAGGCGGGGCGGATAGGCCACAGTTAATTCACGGCCACAAGGTTCCCAGTTAAGGCATTAAATATTATTCCGTTCAGGTCTCTACCCGTTATATATTCTAAGTAACCTTCATCACTTCACGAGTAATGGGGCTTTGGGAGCGCCATTGGTGCTCGCAAGTTTAAATACGTTTTTACAAAATAGAAATCGTTGGAGAACTTTAGATGCTAATCAGGCTAGCTGATTTTAGCTGCGATCGTTTTGGAAATCTCGATAACGATTCGACCTCTTTTGTGGAAAGGTAGTTCTTACAATCGATAAATTTCTCCAGGGGTTTCTTTATAAGCTAGTCTGTTTGTACATTTAAGGTTTTTGGTATTTTAACTTACACCTAACCGGTTTTATCTATAAGAACGTTCTTTAGAATCTTTTTTAAAATTCAGTTTAGTACTTTCCCTACGGATGTACTTGCCAGCGTTACCTATGTTTGTTTAGTTAATAATAAATTAATTGTATTTCCTCTCCTGGCTAGTTCTTCTATAAGTTGACTTATTGATCGTTATGCCTCAAAGATAATTCTACAAGTGTTTCTAATGTTTTTTTTTGTAAAATAAAAAACATTTGGAATATTGGTAAATATTGAGCATTCTTTCGAATTTAGAAGGGATGCCTTGATACAATGCTACAATCCAGCTTATGAAAATCATTATTAGAGGTACTGTTGTCTGTGTCTGTGTCGGATAATTTCAGCGTGTATCTTTTGTTATAACATTTTTAGGACTTGTAATTGTTGTACTGGCAGAGATATTCATGGTTTAAATCATTGAAGATTCTCTACCAGTATTAAGCTCTACCATAACGGAACTTTATAGGTTCCTCATCAGAGTGCACAGTCTATTAATTGTGCAGCTGAATATCTGTGTGTGAACACCTGCACAAATCATTTACTACTAGTCCATCTAGCCTAGATTCTGATCCGAGTGGAAGAGCCAGTATATATAATAGGCGATCGCTTCAAGATATAGTAGTACGCTAAATATAATTTAGGTGATTGTGGATACTGCCTCACCGGGGTTCGTAGTAGAATTACGAACTGTAAGGCGCCTTCATAACGCTTTTGTCGCTGCGTTTTTTAGTGTCGACTTGTATTTTCCATTGCGTGGCGAACGCCTTAATACGATTTCTCTCCACACTAAACAATATGAGCGTCGTAAATTAGGACAGACAAGACTTATCTACAAATTGGCCTATTTAAATATAGCGCTAAAGTGAACAATGAGCTTCGAGAGCATCGCGTCTGTGTCAACATATTAATACACAATATTTTGACAGGCACACATATTGATGCTGATGTAAGTGAGCATTTGCCATCTCCTCGGCCTTCCATCTTTTGCTGTTTCTAAACAATAATATCGAGTACGAAAATTTGATCTTCAACAAATTAAGCCAAGCTGAGTGCTTGCAATGCACGAAAGGCATAAGTTGTATGTTAGATCTGCTTTGTATTTGCATCGAGATCATCGGTGTACGAGTTCCTAGCTTACGATTATTGATTAAGCATCAAGACACACGTAACTGCTAAGCTAGTCAAAAATATATTCTCGTACCTAAAAAGGCAGCGTCCTAATCGAACTCTGTGGAGAACTGTGGTAGTCCGTCAGCACGAGGTCTTCAGAGTATGGTGCGTAGGAGCCTAACACTCAAGCCTTTGCAGAGCGACTACCACCACGCGTGATCAAGTGCTATCGGGAGCAAGATGATCCTATTCTCTCTGTCAGACGTTTTCCGTCGGATAGATATCCTGATTTACTCGATACAGTTGGACCAGATATCCTTCCTGATCGATTGTGTTATTTGTGTCAAGAACTTCATAGTTTATATGGCCCTTTCCGTTCCGTCATACGCAACTTGTTTTCTCTTTTCAAATGAGGATCGGGCTCAGACGTGTTCCTGGCATCATACACCCGTTCGTTTGCTTTATATTGATGCAGAGATATCACTTCTTGTAACCCGTAACGATTCTGTATAAGAGTTGTTCGTTACGGCTGCATGTTGCTTGGTATCAAGTGAGATGTTAAGAAGTAACGTTTGTTTGTGTATTTCATTCAATTTTTAGAGCACTAAAGCTCTCAGTCCTTAAGTGAATCCTGTCGAATGAATATGGCTGACCACAGTCGAATGCGTATACTTCACTTTGTCAAGATACAAGTCCGCTAACCTTACCCTCAACCTGAACGGGCCTTTGGAAGGACGCCTCTAGATTGTTCATAGAAATATACAAGCAACTGAAAAATAAAGAGAAGTTGACATTTAGAAAAATTTAATTCATCTACTTAAAAAGACATGATGCTTATTTCGTACCATGATTAGTTTTAGTAAGTGGCGTGGCATTGCAGGGCGAAGACCGATTTAATTGGTAGTATACAAAACCACGGATCGAATTTTGGTTTTCTCTATTATAAATCCTATATAAAGAGATCTTATAAATACGTAGTATTACCCGATCGTTGACCTAAGATTCTCGAAAACAAACATCAAATATCAGATCTCCATGAACAGGCTTTCTATTGGCTGTGGTTTCTTTTTGAAGACATCATAACCTTTTTTTTGGCTATTTGTTGCATAGTTGTTTACGCTCAACGAGGCACTCAATAATACATTTGACCTGGGTCAATAGTATATAATTTTCTATGGATAAATCTCATTTACACTAACTCGGCTGAAACGAAGGCGTTTACTAAACGAAGAGTATCCTTGGGGCAAAAGCATCAGTCGAGAAGCTTGACTTCATACGACTGCCCCATATTAGACGCATTTTAAACTATTACGACTTGCAGTAGTATCGAACGACAACGATACATTGTAGTTTCATTAATTCGATCGTATACGTTGCGTATGTTGCGGCATGTACACCTCGGTTAACGGGGGCTAACCAGCGACCTGATCTTTTTTAGCCACCGGTTCAAAATCCAATTTGATGAATATCACTAAGCGTTCTGAACCACACCTTTCTACCTTTTCGTCACCCATTAAAAAATCGCAATCCGCTCATCAACCGACCCCTAATTATTTTCACACAAATTATTTCCGAACCCAACTTACCGTGTCATTGTTTATCTAGCATCATTATTGTTTTTCCTAAAGTATCTTCAGATTGGTGCCCATTCCCTGTCACCAAGGGGCTTTTAATCCGGCAATATTGACTCCGAGAAATTTTGATACTATGACGAAAAGCCCTACTTTGACTAACGACACTGCTGAGCGCTCACCATTGCTGCATTACTCAGCATAGTCAAGGAGCCTTTGCGGCATCAGAAGAAGCCAACAAATGGCCATTTAGAGGGGTTGATGATTTATATCGTATTCATGTCGCCATGAAAAGCGACATCGCCTATAATCAGTCTTTAGCTAGCTGTAGGTTTTAAAAATTATTTAAAAACTCAAGATGTGATCTCCTCGACCATTACAGGCCAATTTATCAAACGGGGCCAAATTTTTCACAATAAAACGCGTAAGCATTTTACAGGAATCCGTGCTTTCTCAGTTTGCTTCTTTGGTGTGCTGCATTTTTGTCCTTTCAAGGTCGGAAGCGGGAAGGCGCGAGGGTTGCAAGCGAGAGGGCATGCTTTATAAATGGTTTTCAGCCTGACATCCGGACAGATATTACAAGGTTCAAGGCACCTGCTTGACTCGCTAGAAGCTAACCATTGAAAGGTGAACCTTACTTATATCTCACATATTAATAATTGTACCGTTTTTTCACGCTTTAATTTGCAAAAAAAAGACTTGTAGAAATCTTTCGTGGAAAATATGATGCGACGGCCCTCGGGACCTTCTCGCTTGGACCAAGCGGAGGGTCGCGGTAGAGGGACGATAAGTTGGCAGAAACTTGAAATAGTCGTTAAAAAGCGATGCTTTTTCGTGACACCTTAGTCCTGAATAGATCTGATGAGACTACGTAAACTGTGACACAATGTATATTCTGACACGTGTATATTTCTAAAATATCTATATTATAGTTAGTTAGGAATTAGGAAAACAAACTGCTCCAGTTACTAATAAGCTATTGATTCTAGTGCTCACTTTAGGGTCGGATCATGGTGTATCTCAGGTGGCACATTCGTACACTATTTTTAGTATAACATTGCCGATACACTTCGAACATTACGATTTTTTTTTCGAAAAATTAGCGCGCAGCGTATGGGAAATTTCGACTAAGTTTCTAAGTTTCGACTTGTTACAAGGATCGCCACATCACAAATCACAACAACAAAAGCAAACTGCAACTTATGGAACACTAATAGTTCTCCACTTAGGCACTATATCCGCTGAAATCGTTGCGTATATATAAACATTCGCTGGAAGATGGTCAGTTTCACTCATGCATTCTTCATATACAAGCATTACTTACGCATCGACATGCTACACCCACGATGCGCAAGCCATTGCTTGTCTCGATAGGCTATCGAAGACCAAATAGCGATTTGACGCTCGGTAGGTCAAAGACGACAAACTTGACCTATTCCAGTTCTTTCATCACATTATGTGCCACGTTCGCTGTGCCTCCGTCCGTACTTTTCCCTTCCCAACCCATTTCGATTAGGCCCACATCATAGCCTTACCACTTTCGTCAATATATCCTTTCTCGTGCTAATAGGAAGTTAATTTCTCGCCACTGCTAAACCATGCAAGACCCGTAGGTAGGATCGACGACAACAACAAAATCCACTATGTTGCTTAAAGGTTTTTTTCTGACCCAAACAACCGCCCTAGCTTAAGTAACAGTAGCGACTAAGCAACCTACTCCGGTTCCGACAGACTAGAATGTTCTTTATTTGTTTTCTTTTCATTTCGTTATGTCTCCGACACTGCAGTAGTACGCAGAATGACATAGGATCGGTTGTACACAAACCGAGCGTACATCGGGGCCGGGTGCCAATCATTAAACAGCATTCATATCGTATGAACACCGTCTGTGTACTGCATCCGCAAACGTTTCAGATAGCCGATGATAAAATAGATACTGGAGCTGCGAAAACTGGCGTTCGTTCACGGGCTGGCTGTATTGTTAGTACAAAGTAGTTGTTGCTATTTTAGTTATACTTTGACTAGTGATATTAGATGAGCCATCGGGTCAATAGTCCAACCGTAGATGATCGGCAGGCTCCTCTCCGCAATGCAGCCATGGCAAGGATCGCTACGAGGTAAACCAACGCGTCTCGGGTTAGGACGAGACAAACATTAGAAGGCGACTTGGACGAAAAGGAAGAGAAAGGCCGTAGCTGCTTAGTCCTACAACGACAGTAGGTCTTCCTATAAACCAAATGGTTCATTTGTACGTTTCTCCTTTGTGATTCCTTGGCGTGTCATGTCAACAGAAACGGCTAGCTACATCCAAATAGAAATCGTAGGGGCTGACTTGCACCATCCCTTTATCTCATTCAACGTTGGCGATAACGATGGTGATAGCAAAAGCAATAATGATGCTTTGTATCCCTCGGTCTACAATTCTCTTCCACGGCCTTAACCCATAACCCCCCAGCTTCGCCCTCTCTTTCTTTCCTAAATACCTACCGGAGAGACGTTTACAAACATGCCGACATTGTCCTATATAACCCCATATACAACGCTTCCTTGTTGCTGACGTCTGTTAGACTTCTTTTACCCTTTTTGCGGCCGGCTGGCCTGCCTGTTTTTCCTTTCGGTGGTGACAATCATTTCATCACGATAGTAGTGGTGCCACAGCCTTAGCACAGTTAAACCGTCCTTGCTTGTCGGTGCAGTGCCACTATGTGTATATGCACATGAGATTCGTTTCCGTTGGACTGAAATAGCTTTGTAATAATTAGGATATATTTAGCCTTTACCGGTAGCTTGTTCACTATCGAAACTTGCTTTAGTGAGCTATAAAGAAAAAAAAAATAGTATGATGCGAAGGAGCTGATAGCCGGTGGAGTTGAATACAACCTGTGGATGCAGCGATTTTACATAGAAATGAGGAACATTGCAAGGATAGAATATCATGGAAAAAAAAAACTACTAAACTTCATTAGAAGAAATGTCAGGCGAGAGCAGTGTTTCAGGTACTTCAGTGTATTCAGAAGGTCAGAGAAAGGCTTTGTTTATGTATAGAAAGAGTTAATATGTTTAGTTACTTATGTGGTTTTGTAGCTAAGTATCTTGAAAGATCAGTTCCCCTGTTTGTTCATTTTGCTGTTTTTAAGCTAGCTCATACGGTTACTGGATCTGCGTGGCTTTAATGGCACAATGGTTGTCTATTCGACAGATTTAGCTCTCTCTGCAAACTTCAAAAAAACTGTCGAGCCAATATCGGCCGGGATTAGGTCTGTGTGCTTTTTTCATAACATACTCTCAGCTAGCCCTTCTACGACAGGTCTTGATGCCACTGTTGAAATATATATGCTTCAAAGATTTACGTCCGATGTTGCACCATTTCAGGCGGCTGAGCTTACCCCGAACCAAAGTGTGCCTGCCTGTGTTCAATTTTGAATACTCTGTTTGGTTAGGAGCTTTAGGAAAGCTGTTCATGGACTGTCTCGTTCAACCGAAGACATTTCTTTGAATAATCCGCTGCGGAGTCCAAGTGTCGGACTACCATTAAGCTCAACGGATATCTACTCCCCCGTGTTATTAAGGGGTCCATACGGCGAAGAGCGAACCGTGATTTTTCGGAAGGGCCCATGCAAAGCTCGGGAAACCTATCGTAATACTATAAAACCTAGAGGAGTGGTTGAGTTGCCAAATTGCGGATCTGCGCCTCTCCGGCTTCAGGGTAGGACCTTTCGATTTGTTGTCGTCGTCGTCGTCTTTCGCATTGTAACTTCTCTTTATTTTGCGTGGCGCTATCAAATAAAACGACTCCAACGACTCCTGATTTTTCAGATGTCATTACGCATTCAAACCTCTATATAACGAGTTTTACCGCCTGTATTGTTGTTAGGCATTCCATCAGACGGCACAAAACGAAGTGTGTCTATGTCCGGGTTCAAACTTTGAGCACACCATGTCTCTACGATTAGCACGCAGATGCATTACCCACTAAGACGTTACGGCGACAGGGACGGGGGTGTACCTAAATCTAGACCACTATAAGTGTTCCTTGGTGCCGCTGTCTCTCTTGAACTTCCCGAATTTCTTGGAGGACCTGCTAGGTTAGAGGGTACAATACGATAAATCTAGAGAAACAGAACCGAAGAAGAGATTAAAATAGTCATCGCTTTTCTTATTGTTTAAATTATTATTTTACGAATAAACTATGTCTACGTGTAGATTCGAAGCGAGATCACTTTTGTATACATTCGATTAGTAACGGGAAGCAACGGGACTGCCATCGGGTGGGCGCTGTTGGACAGGTGGTCGTCACGAAGACATTGCAGGTCACTCAGCTCCTGTCAATATGCATTTAAGAACATGGTACAAGGTTCAAACCGTATAGGTCAACCAGTTTACGAATGTTGCATGTACCAGTTATAAGATGCGTACTGTCACATCATTATCCGCAAATCTGTTTCAAATAAATGTCGAAGTATCTATTTATAGGTCTAGAAAGGCGTCGTCTCAGTCCAACAGTGCATTTAGAAAATGGTCTCGTTTCGTCCCAGCGTATCATTAGTACTATATCAGTATAGAGACTTTTAAATAGGCTCTACCGCTCGGAAAGAACAGATACTTTAAAAATGAGAACGGGTACTCAAGCGCCTTATTGATGCTAACTACCCTTGACTAACGATGTATGTAGCTTGGCATTGTCCGCCCTACCTCTCCACTAGTTCTAGTCGATTTTTGCAGTCTTCATTGTTGTTCATTGTAAAGGTCGGAATCAACTGTTTTGCTAGATGGCAGCCTTTCATAATGTACGATTCCTTACCAACTCCACTAAGCGTAAAGTGCCGCCTTCTTCGGCGTCAGTCCGGACTTCGCCATGGATTGTGGAGCACATTTTTTTTTTTTTCTTAACTACGTAGTTTGTGATCGACATTTTACGATGTGTAATCGGAATAATTTCACTTCGTTGCCCTTCGGAAAAGCTTCGCAGATGATAATATGTTGCATCAATTTTTGTGGTACACAAACATTCAACGTTTTCCTTCAGATAACTTAAAACTGTTTAGTGGTGGGTGATCAGCTCCCTGTCGGTGTAATGGCTACTCATACGTAAACTGTCGCGACAACTTTACGAGCTTTTGGTGAATTTTTTTGTCGGCTACTATGAGGAGCAGGTTTCACGCGGAACTTTGTTTCAAAACAGAGTCGAGAGAATCGTCGTTAGGCCGTTTTCCCCAATAACCCACCTTGAACATAACCCGTGCTCATTTTTACGAACTTATCAGGATAAATGCATTTATTGTATTAAAGATGTAAGCATTTTTTTGCAGAAGTGTACTTCATCTTCGAAGCTCTTTACCTTGAGTCTGACTAAAGACGTTCCAATAATGTATCAATTTTAGTACCGCTAAGTATCGCCCTTCACGGCCCGATGCCATTCATATGACCTGAATTATTCGACCTTATAACCATCTAGCTAGAAAAAGCGTCAATACTTATTGTCTCTCTCTTTATTCTCTATTTAGAATGATTATAATAATTTTATCTGAAACATTTATTCTGCTTAATTACATTCATTATCGCTCTGAAACGTTTACTTAATCTGAATTTACACAAGAGCTGAACCGATATTGCTTCTAATCTCTGCCTACTTCTTACTGTAAAGCCAAACAATGCAGTTGAATTCCCGTGGTAATACATAATCGGAAGCAATTTCTATGTTTGTGGCTTTGTCCATAAAAGGTCGAATGTCATGATTTTGGGTTTTGCTTTAATTTACCTTTCACCAGGTTCACTAAAGTAACTTTGTTCTTTGAGCTGCGTTAGGGGACTTTTTTTTTTTTTTTTACTGTTTTGCTAAAATTCCGTCTCAGTGTAGCATTCGAGTCCATCTCATTCCTCTGATCATACTGGTTATTCTAGGACGGATCCGTCTGAATGTATCCGCTTGTCCAAACTACGGCAAAAAACATAAGCCAGACCGCAATGAAGGCAATTTTACTACCCCTAAGTCTCTCTTATAATTTTTTTTTTTTTGAAAATTTGTTTATTCTTTACAAGGGTAAGCGATCGTTAGTCTTGAACGTTCAGAGAAATCGATTGGCAAGCACTGAGATACGCAAGCTCTATTGAAGGTTATAATTGTACCTGGAATTACGATAAGCACTAGTGTTTTATTTCTAATTACTATTAGCTTTCTTCTATGCTAGTGAATATACTCAACTGACAAAGCAATAATCAAGTGCACTGCTTCGTTCTGAAGGTTGCATGTGCTTGGCCAAAAAAAGATATTCCTAAAGCTTTCCATAACCGATGCTCCGTCTGTCCTCTCCGATAAAGGACGTCTTCATTAAGCCAAAGTTGTAGTCCTATTGTAATGGAGGTACATGAGGAAGGCATCCTTTGTAAGCGCCTATTAGACGCCCGTATCAGGCCTGTTCCTATTTCTCCTTATTACAAGAAAAAAAGAATTGTCTGAAAAACTGGTTAGGTATAATGGGGAGAAAACAAAGCGGAAGGTTAATGGAAGTAAATGTAAACAGTTGACGCTCACAGGGGACAGATGGCAGGTAAAAATAGTGCTCGTAGCAACAGTAGTGGCGAAGGCGGAAGTGAGGGCGAAAGCAGCAGCAGTACAGCAAATCGAATAATACTAGAGCAGCTAATGTGGCCAGCAGGGTTCTCGTTGCCGTGGGGCAAAAAGATGTAACTGATCACGCTAGTTAGAAGACTTCGAGTCCTTGGGAGATCAGTTTTGATAGGACAGGAAGAAAAGAAATTGCTGAAGGCACCAACAAACTAATGGATTTTTTTAAAGATAACTGAGGCTGAAAATAGCAACCGGCGTAAGACACTAACAAACCGCGTTCCGAATGTGCTAAAAATAGCTGATAGCGTTTTTCAACGATAGTTACCCTTGACAGCGAATGGCGTTTACTTGAGTGAGACTTCCCTGTGTTTCTACGATCGCAGCAGATTATTTGCCTCGATGCCTTTCTCCTTTTGTATCAAGTATCCTACTTTTTATCTCAACGCTGATCAACCAGGGTCAATTAACCCACGCGACCGATGTAGCTTACTCTAGAAAACGGGTCCTAATATGTGGGCAACGGAGTAAGCAAAGGCCGGAATTATATAACACGGTATCCCGCATATCTTTAATCAATCTGCTTTGCGTGGCGTTAGTAACCTTCGTGTTATGTAAACGTAGTATCAAAAAGTATATATACTGTTGGCACTCGAATACATGAATTAATAATACCAGACAATGCATGGCATGTGAAATGCCAGTGGCAAGAAAGCTGAGAAGGAATTAAAGCAAGGTCAAGACGACAGAAGACATGGCTATGATCAGTATCTATTTTTAAAAGCAGGCTTCCTTAGGACATTTTACTATCAGGTTCGTTCAGGATGAACACGTATCCGTTTCGCAGCTGTTCCTAGCATAGTTGTTCACCTACCTTTGAAATTGTGTGTCCGCGTCCCTGGTAGAAGATAACACCTTGGGCATTGTTTTAAAACAGGACAACTTCCAAAGGCGGGATCTCATACAGGTTCCTTCTTTTTTTTATAAATGTACGAGATACCTCCGGATCATACGGAAACGCGTTAATAAAACCTTGTAGCTTAAATAACTAAGTATCATTCAGCTCTGGGCTCTGAAATTGAGTCATTTCCATTTTATGCGGTAACACCTGTTATACGATAGGTATGGCAATAAAAAAATTTTCGAAATTATCCCTTAAGTTCTTTCCGTGTATAGACGCATGAGTCAGAGCAAGGTTTATACTTTCTCTAAATATAATCTTAGTATTGTCATTCCTATGTTTATTTTATGTCGCCTCGGAACTCCTTTATGACGGCCATGTGAACGAACGACACAGATTCTCTTGTTTCTAAAGTTCTAAAATGTGTAAACTCGCAAGATTGTTAGATTTTCTTCTAAATGTCGATCTAGATGAATTAGATTCCCATAGTGTTACCTTTGTAGGCTGACGGCCCGAGCACACAACGTTGGCCATATGTACGGGAAAAGCACGGCAGTCCTTAAGCGGTCTTGCTGGTATTCAACAAGGCAGGGTATTATGGTAAGTATGTGTGGTTGCTTCTAGTCTGCCATCATGCGCTTTAAAAAACGAACTAATCGGGTCTTATCTGGCTTGTCTAGAATAATTAATCGATTAACTTCAGTCAACGTCGACCTATCCGCCTTCTGACACCAGCACGCTCAAAAAGATTACAGGTGCTCAATTGCGAAGTATCGCCTGTACAGCCTGATACATTCTATGGGAGCACCAATCCGATAGTCGTGAAGTCAAACGACCAACCAATTCCCCCAGGCGTATCCAATCGAATTAGGAGTGCCAGAGTCATAAGGGGCTAACTCGAGATCGGCAATGCTTTTCGCTGGCCCAAAGATATGACGATAAGCTTATGTATATTTACGTGAACTGTAATGCAATATAACACTAGGTCGGTCGCTTGTTTATTCCAGCCATATTGAGGTACCCTATAAAAGTATCGGAGACACTTTCCACGTGCATATAAATTGATCGACAGTTGGGATATGCACATACTTTACGAGCCGTTTATGCTACGTAGTCGATCAATATACATCAGGCTAGATCAAGGTTTTCCAACAACCTGGAGCGATATCACCGTTTCAAATGGTGAAATGACGGATTAAACACATGTATAACACCGAAATGAAAATTACCACTGTAGAATAAAATTAACAACTTTTGTGGACAAAGCACTCATGCTGGGCTCCATAGCTACAACTCAAACAATCCCTGCATTGAATCTAGGGCAAGTTTAACGGTTATAATATATGCCCTCAACATCTGTCACGCATTCCGTTTCTTTTGTGCCACACAGCATATATTCTACAGTTTTGTGCAAGGATGGCTGCCGTCACTCATCTATATCTAGCGTGCAGAAAAAAAAAATAGGTCGACCTCTATTGTCTGTGTGTATATATGTCAAGGGAGGGGTAGGTACATTTGGACTTTTTACACGACCTACGTGTTGCGACGATGGGCGTGGCAGTACGTAGATCGTGTCTTAAGTCGAATACTCGTGCTTAGTAGTTTGTTTTCTAACTAACGGCATTAGGCTTGGTCTGACAGAGTTTCCTCATATCTCTCTCTGTGTATATGTATATACGTATCATATATTGGTAAGCCATTGCCTTCATCCGTGCAGTACCCAGATGGGGTGCGTAGTCGTCCGCTAGCATTTTTGTATCTACTGCTTTTACTACCACTGCTAGTGTACTCATCCTGGGTCGTGCTGCTGCCAGGGATGACGCTGCTGGTAGACTTTTCGGTGCTAGATACATACGTGCAACGCATCACATCGCATCGATCATACCACGTGCATCAAATTGGCTCTTTTACTTCTGCGAACTCTCATGAGCACTTCATATCTTTGACGTAAAGCTGGGTAGCGACTAAAGAAGTGAGCTATAGACGTCTGAAGGCGCTAACGACGTTCCGACTGTTATGGTAACCTTTGCACACGCAATGGCAAGAATAGTTGTATAAATTCACCGTTGCGTCAACAGCGCTTGGTATCCCCGTCAGCCAGAACAGCAAAACCCCTGTATCATTCGCGTCTAGCTTATACGATGTAGCGACGTGGCTGAACTGGCTCTGAACAGTACTCACGCCCTGCGCAGTCTTTTTTCCTCCCTTTCTCTTGTTCTTTGTCCCTACTTCAGCCCACGCATTGCGATAGTCCAGCGTCGACCGGCATGAGTGGGCGGTGACATTGTAATCAGCGGTACATCACTCTGCTGTAGTAGCAGACCAGACTAGTTTCATTACGTGACTCGACAGACTACCTCTTCTTTTTCCACCGTCATCTGTCCTTACCTCTGGAGCGTCAAGCGGGCGGCAGGTGAGCAGAAAAAAGTCGCTTAGTTATGACTCTTTCTTTTTAAGGCGTGCCTACAACGCTGCAGTAGCAAGTGAATCTTTAAAATGCAGTTTGCGCTTAACGAAACAGGCCGCCATTTATTTCATCTGATGTTGGGGTAAACATTCAATCCACCTGCGAGGCAGCAGCCCTTAGCAAATATGTTTCAGCCGGAGAGCAAAATCATACAAAATGACGAGAGTCATTTAGCGCTGCATCGAATAGACGAACGACCATTTCCCTTTTAGGATGGAGGCAGCGAAATTTGCTGATTGAGACCCAGACGCTTTTTTCCTTACCTTTTCTTAGATGTTTCTTTGATTTCCCTTTCTGGGACGGGCAAAGGCGTTTTCACTGCAAAAGAACTGGTGAAGAGGGCCAAGCCGCTTCCCTTGTCATGTTCTTATTCGTTGCGACTATCGTACGGACCTGTCGACATTTCGACTCATTGGCCTCCTACATACGCTACATCCGTAGTACTCATAGGCGCACCAAGAGACCACAGGCATAATATGCGGGTTTGCAATTGTATGGTGACAACTTTTTGGGAAAAACAAATTTAGCAGGTGGTGGAAGCAAATTGCAAACAGAGTGCGACGAAGATATTCTCAGCCAGAAAGAAACAACTAATGTACATGTACGGAGATTGCTCATGGACACCTCTTTGGTGTAGGGTAATATAACAGTTCGTGGCTATTATTCTACAATTTAAAGTTTACGGTGTGTATAGGTATATGGGTATGGTCGTATCCATTCTAGAAATATTAGATGGAAACGTGAAAAGATGTTGTGACCGTCGACAGATGGAAACCTGCGTCGCTTTTCCGCTTCGAGGATGACGCTCTTTGGTTTGTCCGTTCGAATGTATGCGTGTTTATGTTAGCTAACTGCAATATTACGGTTTTTAATACCTGGATACCTTCTATTTACCTTCTAGACGATATAAGCTATAAATGTACATAATGTCGAGAGATTTAGTGATTCGTATGTATGAAACATGACGAAGATTGATCGTACTGTTTTATAAATTCAATGCAGCATTTTCGTATTCGAGGCGTAGATGTAGCCTTTGAAATCTGAGTTTGTTTACCTCGTTATGGTAACTTGGGTTTTTAAGAAACAGTTGCCTTAAGGCATGAAAGTTAAAAATCGATCTATTTTTAAATATAAATTTCATTTTAGAATTACAGCGGTGGAGGTAGCTCGCCAAATACACCTCGTGTACTATGAAGTTTGCTATGAAGTTGGAAACACCGCGAGCTATTGAGTCGAAAAATTTTGAACACAAACATGAGTTTTGGAAAACCCCTTACAAAGGCAGATAACGAAAAATTGAGGCCTATCGTGTAAGTCAACCCATTTGTTTCCACAAGTTGACGGGCGTTAGTACTCAGGTTTGGTGTTTGTCCAAATAGCATGCCGGTTTAGCTCGGTCAAATTAATAACGTAAGAAAACGGGCAAGTAGATACTGCCATAATTTAAACAAGGATCAAAGACAGAAACGCTTGCTTCTCTTTACTCTTATGTTGCAACTGTGGCCCGTTCCGTGGCACCGAATTACGACCTGTCGCTAAAGTGAATCCTTTATGATAATTACAGGCAGTCACGTCAGTTGATGGATGCAGCTAAACAAGGCAGGACGTCACCTGAAAGCAAATATACACTTGCAGCTGCTTAGCGTGTCTCTTAAATGATCTAATGTAGGTGTTATCTGCTACAACTTCATGAGTCCTATATCACCGATTATGGCTGAAGTGTATTGTCAACAGTTGGAAGGAATCACATTAAGCAGGCAGGACTAATGAACAGAGGAAACCGCTTCTATTGCACAACAGTGCTCGACCTTATACTAAAACTGTCAATAAAAATAAAAAAATAGTCAATTATCAAGCTCGTCGGACATTGCCTTCACAGGTTATGATCTTTTTCAAAGCCTTGACAATTTCATAGAAAAGTCCCAGCATGAAACTTTATAGGCCCTCATACCTTAGACTCTACTGTAGCGGAGTAAACAAGTTACCATCCAAATACCAGAAAATGCTACAAAAGGTTTGAATTTAGTAAGTCAGATTTCATACTCAACTGCTCTCGCGGGTTCACACTTAAACCGGTAAAAAGTTTTGGTTTCTCCTAATCAAAAATTTTGCTTTGGCCCAATTTGAAACCTATCTTTGCGCACTTGTGATTGACGTTACTGCAAACCTAGTGTATTTTAATTTCAATCCCCATCGTGCCGAAGTTTCGACAGCCAAGCTTTAATATAGCAATCAGGAACCTAAAAAAATACGTTATGAGGAACTTGTAATGCCAAATTTCAATGCGTTGACACAGCTAAGGCCTTCGCCACTGCGATAGCTGGATGCCCAGTGCTCACTTTCCGCTATAAATTGTAATTTATAACTTCGTAGATGATATAAGCGATACGACGCCATAGGTTACACGCTAAAGCTACAATGAAAGTCTACGTCGGTAATAGGCGCGATGACAATGTGAGTGCAAAGATCACATAGTGAAAATAAACGGCCACTGAAGGTCGGCAAACAATTTTATTCCGTGAATAATTAACAAAAATTTTTTTGTCATGTTAAAAGTGTTGAATGTGACGAATGAAGAGGCACGAATCTTTGAGAGAATTTGACATTCCGCCTTATGAAAAGAATCATTTCAGAATCGAACGAAATTAAGAGGTCATCATCCCTATATTGTTGTCTCAAAAGGATGATACTGCAACATCAGTGCTGAAACTAAAAGGGATAAAAAAAGGTAGTTCTGTAACTTCAACCTGCCGATCTGGCTTACACATTTGAATGAACAAAATCTGTCGTGCATCCTGTAGGGAATAGAGATACAGAAAAACATCAAGAGTATAAAACGAACATCATTTCTGTTATTTTAAAACGGAGAATCGAAATAAAAAAAATCAGCTTTTTTACATTTCGTTCTAAGAAAAAATATCGACGTCGAGAAAAATCATCGCGATCGAGTGAGACGCAATTATATGGCAATGTCTACGAGGCCATGTTTTGCATCTGAACAGTTACGCTTTTTTCCTTAGTTTAGAAAATTGAATTCCAGAAGAAGTCATGGCATTATTGAGCGTAGGAAAACATACGGCGGTACAATACGCTCGCTATTTTATGCCGTTGAGACAGCCAACAGAGTTGTAAGGGAATACAACGCTTTATAGCCTTGCCGTTGTGTAGTACGATTATGCCTTAAAATTTTACAATATTGAAATTTCGTATAGCGAGAATACCATATACCGGTTTTGATAGTTTCCCAATCGGCACATTAAGCAGTGGGACGTGTCCACATGTGTGGCAGTGCCCCTAATGACTTCAGTTAAGGATCTACCCTTTTTAGTAGCCAATTTAGTAACACCACTTTACCCCTTTATCTACAACAAAGGACCGTTTAGCATTGATAAGAATATATAACAGTTCGTAACATCTAAAGAAAATGACATATTAGATGCAACAATATATTACGAAGGAACGAACATTGTCCCATCAGCGTCCAGAAAAATGCCTTTGCAAAGGCACAAAGGAAAAACAAGGCCATGGATTAAGTCCTACATATTATTTTTGGGTAGTCGATAATTAGTTTATAGCAATCAGCTACCTCAAAGAAGAATTCGTCTGCCGGCTGCATTAATCTGCATTAGATTAGCGCTGCTTTTGAGTCTGACCTTCTATGACCGATACAGATCGCTTGATGTGTAATTAAATATTGTAGTACTTAACTTTGTAGGACTTTTGAGTGAAGTACATCCGAGCATTCTTTTTGTAAACAAGGCATAGTAATTAAAGTTCTTTTTTAAGGCCACCGTTTAATGTATCACTTGGACGCCTTAATGGACATACTTCACCGTATGTTCGTTGAAAAGCATTATTATTATTATTATTATTAGAACTGCCGCTCTAGATAAGTGAAACATCTTGACAGAGTTGTATTATCTGTTTAGGAGTTTTTGCACCCAACGTTTATCAATCGAGGTATCATTGAATATGAATTGAAGCTTTATCATAATACGTTTGGGATACAAGTTCTTCTTATATCAATCAATATCTTCACGGCACGATCTACTTTGATTGAGAGCTGTCTTTATACTTGATACCAACAATGCTTATAATGTGTTTATAACGTTAGGCCAGTTATATGGCAAGGAAAATTGATTAGTTCTGAGCGATCCTCTCTCATTGCATCTTAATGCTTCGGATGCCGGATAGGGAGGTGGGTGCACCTTTTTCTATGGCTCACACCAATTGATACATGATGCGATCCTGCAGATGAGCTAAACAATAGATCTACGCTTTTCACACCAATTCCCTTATACGAATACGATCGTTAGACGTACTTACGGTTACCTGATCAGGCACATTCTAAATGATTCGGCAGTAGTGGGCTATTGGTGAAGGCAAACGGCACAAACATTCAGGTTTTTGCTGGAAGTTGGCTCTAAAGAAGTTACAGACAGCTTGTATTGACTGGAGCGTCACCGGACCCGCTATCAAGTATGCGAATTCAGTTAATTTTAACACGACTGGTCCTCTTTTGCCCTCAAAACTGTATCTACCACATGAGATGTTTAAAGTATATCAAGTCTCCGTCGAGTTCCGTGCGCTTGGAAACATCAGCAAAGGCGCTCGTTTTTGTCCTCGCCTTCTATTTCCTAGTGTTAACGGGCAATTTATATATCTGTATCGCGAATGAAGTTATGGCGATTGTTGTTCAGCACCAGTAGAGACACGAACTATGTACGTGCTTTCCAAAAGTATGGAAAAGCATGAAAATATTAATAACGGATTTTGTCAACCCGTATGTTAATGTTTAATAGACTACATTCGTCCGCATGTGTCCTGCAGAACTGGAACAGGACCCCTCACGACTGAATCACACCCACTATCTCTAGCCGCCGTCAACAAAACTCGCTCACTAATAACGGTATGAAGCTCCAAACAAGGTATCGACGTTTCACTTCCAAAGCCCGACCTATGCGTAGGTATTTGTCCTTCACGGGATCTGAAATCGTACCGAACAAAACGACCATATAGCGATCTCTAACTGATGCTAGTTTCGAAACCAGGAATAAATACTTGTGAAGTTTAATTGTTGCGTAATTCTATGTAGAGAGCTAATGCTGCTACAGATGTTATGAAGGGCAGACAAACAATCTTTAGAACAATGAAACAATTATTTACTATAGAGATATAGGCAAAATATTTGTTTTTGATTGAAACGAACACCAAATATTACAGAATGAACTGATTTACAATGAACTGAAACTTGTTATCAATTACTTCATAGAAACCTTCGGGTAGATCTGTAGACTTAGCAGGGAATACTTCCAAAGTCGTAATCCTATTGTCCTTTGTTATTATAATTGAATCTCTTGTATTTAGCTTACTGTTTGGTCCATTATCGGCCACTGAACAATGTGTAACACTTGGTTTGAGCTGGTTAGGTCTAAGGTAATGTGTCTGCTAAACTTGAAAACACTCGCGCAAACTAGTGGCCTAATAGCGCAAGTGCCATATGTAAAAAACGAAAAATATTAGTAATGAAATGTACGCATAGCCACGTAATCTCGTAAAATATATTTTTTCACACACGTTTAAACGGAACATTATTAAACTTCCTACCGAACGCTTGAACAGCAATATAACCGTCAAAGAGAACTTAAGAGGTTGCAATCTGAAGCAATTAAGTGACCGCTAACAAGTAGTCTTCTTCGGATGGACGACAGCGGGTAATCAAGATCGTATGACTGAATATGCCGAAGTGTCTCGAAGTAGGACAGATACCCAGGCACGCTGGCGCCATTCATAGGCGACATTGCAAGCGGCCGGTTTAGGGCTTCATTCTCTTTGACTTTTCTCGATTTCACTTTCATCTTCTGTAGTCTCTAGGATAGGGAGGTGGAATAGACGGCGGGCCAGGATTAAGTGGAATTAGCAATAAGTGATACAATTTCTAATGATCTCGCGGCAATCAGAGATGCTTAAACACAATAAAATTATTAAATTCAGGTTGAATCACGTGACCCACTTACAACTGCCACCGATCAGCCGCTTCCACCCTGTATGAGACAGCCGCGATGGCCATGGGACGCTAAATAGGATAAGGCCATTGCTTACAATTGGTCGGCATTCGGCAAGCGGTTACGTATGCAATTCGGCGTTAAGCAATAATCCTAACAGAAGCTTTGCAGGCAATCAGTACTAGGATGACATTGCGGATTGTAGTGCCTTTTGTATTTCAAGTTTGGAAATTACATCTTTGTTGGAAACAATCGATTGTATAAAATGTGGACTTAAAACTCAAATGGGTCAATATTTGTCGGTACCCGAATTCGTCAGATAGTCATCGGTTATCAACGTACAATACGTACTGCAGGTTTGTAGAGTAAAGAAACAATCCTGGGCCGATGCTAACGTAGTTGCTATAACAGTGTTCTTATCTCTTATCACTTTTACTAATTTGGTTAACATTTATCCAATGTTACCTTATAGAATCAACGTTTTCGTTAAATTCCAAGGTCCTGTTACTGCCCTTCTAACTATTCATATATACGTTACTATAGCAACGAACTAATGGAAGACTCTTCTTTTAGCCCTGCATAGTTTTATTTTTAAACCAACCATTCAGTAGCATTCATTACTGACAACAACAACAACAACAACAAAGCAGGCGGCAGTACGGGGTTGCCACGTTTCGCGTAAAGAACGTTTGGGTTAGGCGGTTCCCTTTGACCACTTCAAGCCCGGCCATGAAAAGATTCAGTATCGCCGCGACAATTTGAAACTGCCAGCTCTTTTCAATCGAGGCCTGAACAACGGTTGCTTTAAAAGCCAGTAGCGCGGGCTACCGTTAATATAATCTGCGAACTAATTTAACAGTCAGCATTATAGATAATCGATCCATTTCATTGCATCCCAGCCAGTAAAACATTAGCTTGCTCTACGTCTCCTTCATTTAAATTTCTCGAAGGGAAAAGCGTTAAATTTTTGCGAGTAAAGTTTTACAGAACATCATCTACCAAACGTTTAAAATATGCGGTTTGAGTCTGAATTAATAGAGATAAGCGTCGTTCGTTATTGATTTTTTCTTTGAACGAAAGCGTGCTTCTACAAGGACACCTAACATATAAGATCTTGGTTCAATGATGCCGGACTGAATATCATTGAGGATTACTAATTAGGGCGCATCACGAATGGTAAATAACCGGATGCGACTAATTATCGCACCAAAACAAACTCAAGACATTAACGTGTAGCCCTATAAAGCGACTTATTGAAGGCCCTCAAGACAAAGCCTAAAAAAACCTTCACCAACATCGCTAAGATGAATTCCGCTTATGCTGACGGTCTTATTAAGTGGAGCTGTCGTTGACCGACAAATTATGGTATATGACAGTTTCTTCTATTCGTCGACTGTGGTCGTTTAGGTCACTTAGCTGATTAACATATGGGAATACGTTCATCAAATAATGATCTCTCCACTGCAGTGCCGCACCGCTGTACAAACGCCGTGTATTCCAACCTCACCCTAATTGGATCCAATTATCACTTACGGTGAAAAAAGATCTGGCTTTTAAGAATTTTTTATTTTTGAAAATATGTTTTGCTTGACAGCCGACACCCTATTCCTCTAGAAGAACCATTTACCTTTTTGTATGATTCCAAACTAAAGTCATAGGCATAGCCAACAGCATCAGAGCTTATATAACGACTGCTGTCACTCAGAGCAGACTACGGCTTTAACGTATGTAGATATATTCTCTTTTGTCAGCCACAACGCTTCATAACAGCGAATAGTACATTTTCTATCGAGTGCCTAATTCTACTAAGTGGACCGAGCGAAAATTGTACGTTTTGCTTGCAAGTATAATTGCTTTATTATGGCGAGTCTTGTATAATTAAACAAGCAGAGTATCAAGGTCCGACTATGGTCAGGCGCTCTTCTGAAAAGGTCACGTACGACCCATAAATTGAAGCCGCTCTAGCTGGTGCTTCGATTTTACCTAGGCCTGTAATTTTGAAACTTGTATTACTAAAAAAGGTTCCGGCATCACTGTGTCATGTCTTTCACACGTCTATCAGCCGAAAAAGAAGGGCCAACAAATCTACGCTAAATTATCTAGAAATATACTTATGTTGCTGTTTACCAATTTGGCTATATCTGAAAATATGAAAGAAAGTTACAGTACAACGCTAGACAGATCATTAGATGTACAACAAATATATATATATATATATATATATTGTATAGATCTAAACCCAACGATAACTGGATCTAGAAGAAAACTAGTCTGTTGTATATGGGCTAAGAATTAATAAAAAACGTTTGCACTTTTAGTCGAGTAGACGAGTAATTGGCTTCAACTGGGTTGACTTTCTGTTTTAGAATGGAAACCATTAGTTTCCTTTCTTTCCGAAACCATCCTTTCCTAACCACTTATTTTTTTGCACCCTTCAATTTAATACGCATAGGAGACCGTTACTTGTCGGAACACGAATTTTTCAGTCGGATACCATATCTACATTGTACGCAGTTTATAAAGAGTGCCATAAATATGGACATCCCGTGAAAGGTAGGTCTATCGTCGGCAACCCAGATGTCCAGTTTAGAAGACTATTGACAGAGCAAATCATCGAGGCACGAAAATCCACCTGGGGAAGTGCCGTACAAAGACCATAAAGGCACGCAGTCAGTGAGCGATTGGTGAGACGGAAGGTACGAGGGCCCATCCAATTCCGATTCTAACGGTGCAATAGTTGACCTACCCTCCATTCTTAAGGAACAAAGCCTGTCATTTTGCTAGAAGAAGATGTAAGGTCTTCTTTCCAAAACAAAAGAACAAGTCCATCTAGAACATTGATTTTGCATGAAATTAGTTAAGATTTCTCCTAAGTACGTTTTCTCAAATGGTCTGTAACATCAACACGCTATTAGACCTGAAAGAAACAATCCTATATTATTTAGCAGTTCATGGAGCACAGTTATCATCGAAACTTTTGCTGGTTAATTTATGGTGTATGCAAATGTAAATCCAGAAATACTTAGCATAGAAGATGCTTTAGAGCATATATCGAGAGAGATAAAGGTTGCGTCACTATTTATATCTGTTGTTTTAAAAATGTAATTACTATTATATAGATGACTCCATATTTCGAATTTCCATACTTCGAACCTGGTTCCTAGCGAACAGAGTTAGCGTTATGGCTTTAATTTGTCGACCAGAATAATGAGTAAAGCTAAATGGATCCGAGAAATCTATACTGAGTACAAAACAGACCGCAAAGTTAAATGTATGTCCCAAAAAAGTTCCTATGGTAACAATGGCACAAAAAAGCGGAACAAGACAAATGTAAGGCCTTTGGCAAGATAAGGCCACGAGGCAGAGGAATAATTAAAACGACTACTACGAGAAAAAGCACCTAACTGATTACAACCACGCAGTTGTAGAACCGGAAACCGCTAAGGTGATTCACTAGATTTAGGGACAGTAAATATATTGTCACCTGCAACGATCTGAGCCAACGGCGTTTTAGGAATTACATAATGTAGAGTGGCTCTGACAAAACAGTCAGCATCCATCTGGCGTAAAGCCTCGAACATGTTATGGTAATATGCGCAAGTACAAAGTGAATAAGGACTTTGTCTCTCTGATATATGTTCCTGGCCTGGGAGTGTTTCGGAAATCAACAACAATGCACGAGAAGACCTCGGCTTTGAAGAAAGCTTCAATGTACTACTGTAAATAAATTTTGTTTCGAGGTTCTTCATCGAGCTATTATGTTATTTAAAAATTATTGCACGTGGAAAAGTAGAAAAAAAATTGAGCTTTACCGTACCCCACAATTTACCTTTAACGTTCAAAGTTTATATGGGTAGAGCCTACGTTGTAACAAACTTCCTGTAACACACGCCGGCTCGCGTGTAGTTATAATTCGAACGTTCGTTTTATTAGGACCGCAAGCAGGAGCATCGATGTAATGGTAACTTTACACATGTCTTTATCACTAGAATTTGTTTAAGCCACACATTTACAATACGTTCGCTTTGAAACCCTGACGTAAGCTAGACCCTGCGGCGGCGTTTCATTCGTGAGTCATTTATTGTTTAGCTCTATAACTTGCAAAGTGCACTCACTCACAGTCTTTCGTAAAATTACATTTTTAACACGCGTTTGTTCCTGTCGACTGTAACAACCGAAGAGGTTTGTCGCTGTTCGTAAGTGAAGGTAAACACAAATTGGAGACAAACCGGCCTCTATTCGACATAGTACTCAATGTAATGATTCAATTTTCGTGTGAACCATGCTGTGCGTTAGTTACTACTTTAAATAGTATTTTTGACCTTTATTTTTGGCAGACAGGACAGGGATAACTTAAAAAAATGCGTATATTTTTTTGTGTTGGAATTTCACAGTATCGTTTTGGAGCCTCGCGAGAATCGTTTGTCGCTAAAACTATAGTACTCGACGCTTTCGAGTATTTTATTTTAAAATCTTTTGTTCAACGTTAGTCGCAAACAGCCGCCTGCATATTGTGTCCAGACATGTGACTCTTTTATGAATAAGTTTCTTCGAGGAACTGTGAAGAAAATTAATAAATACCCTCTTGATATCTTCCTGGTGGGCAACATCAAAACAACGTCATAGGTCAAGACAAAAGGGTGAAGAGGACCCATGGTGGGTTTACGGAGTAATATTGAAGAACTTTTTATAACAGTATATATGTCGTTGATAACGATATTATGTTATTGAATTCATTATTATATTTAACTTAGATTGAATAAAGGTTAACTTGCTCGCATATAAAAGACGACAGAAAGGAACAACCCACCTGGATCGGACTTCACCTTTTAATGCGTACAGCTGCTATTAATTATTTCAGAGTTACTGTACCACATACAGTTGACGAAGTTTGGAGACAACGTTAACTTAAAAGAGCGGTATTTTCACTGCTCTTTTATTACAGTCAATTGAGAGATCTTGTCGCTTCGCGACGCTTTTTAGGTCACTATAGCTTAACAGTGGCTTGACGTGAGAAGTTCGTTTATGGCTTGGATCAAATATGCGGTCTCGCGGATTGCTAATTCTCTAATTCAAAATCATTGCCTCATTAGCCTAGTAGGCCATTGTAGACACATTGTTGGTACAATAACAACTGGATAGGCCTTCTTTTTATTTGAGGCTTCCTTTGCACGCTATAACTGTACTTGTATGTCTGCGCTTGTGATGCATTGGATATAAAAACGATAGTTGGTGAGCGAAACACACATTCATGTATATCAAATTAAATACCATTACAGTGTCACTGGTTATAAAGCATCTTATTATTTCATTTTCTATTAAACTGTAATACACTGTTTGTGCAGAAATTCAGTGATATGAGCACATTAAAACGAATGATTTTATGATATTCGCAAAAAGGAGCGAAAATTGTGTTGCGCCTCATAATGCGACCTCCTTATGGCCACAACCTGTTGAAGTATGTATAAGGTTGTCACTCACATGAAATCGTCCGCTGTTAGCACGTTTTCATCACTAATATGCTTACCTTCTGCCTATAGGAATAAATCCCTTTTTGTTGTCGGTGCATCAGGTTTGCTTGGCGTTCCGCTGCCACTCGTTCGCAGCCTTCGACGGAACAGAATAACCGTTGGGTCCAGACGAGAAGGTCATATCCACTATTTGCTGCGATGACACCCCTCGCCTAAAGGTTTCATTGCTTGAGAGACGTGACAAACAATTAACTGTACTATTAATTTTCTTATGAGAAATAAGTCGATATTAGTCAAATTACCTTTGTACGTTGTACCCACGATCATTATTTAAACGTCATATAACGCAGTTAGTAGTATCCTTATCATCGGAAATATTATCAGCATCAGATGATAAAGTGACTAGTTATTGATCACGCGCAACTTACACTGGAGCTAGCGGGGGGCCACTTTGGACCTTGTATGTTACGCTACGCTTCAACTTCGAAAGACATCTGCTGATATGTCTCAAGGACCAGCCATCAGTTAGCGGCAATAGGTCCATGAAAATTGTTTCGCTGTAACTCGACGCGCAGAAGCCGTCCTACGCAGGAGCAGGTACCTTTCGGCTGCTGCGTCACGCCCAGGAATTTTCCGTGCCAGTTTTCGTGTGCGAGTAACAACGTGACGCATTGTCATGTACTGATTGTAATAGAATCGGAGAACAACAGCAGAAAGGGCTGCCTGAGCAGGCTCAGAAACACGGCAACGCAATAATATCAATAATACCGTTAAATGCTGTTCTTCGTCGTCGCTATTATTGCCACTGCAGCAAAGGAACAAGAGTGGCCGCAGGTGTGAGTTATGCATGCCATAGAAATAATGCGGCTACTTTCGACTCCGGAGCGCCCTGTTTTACTAGTGGGGTCAGTGAAACACATCGCGATAGCGACAGGGGCAACTTCGTTGTGGTGATTCCGTATGAGATAAAGCTGAAGCTGAGGTCGAACAGAGAAAGTGGAACAGGGATTTCACCTTAACGTCGTAACTCACCTCGCAAGGGGGCAACGATCTTGTAGCAAGGCGATGTCCTTTAGCAGCACTTCTCCCTGAAACGCCTTTTTTCTAGGACTCTCTTTTTTAGCTAAGCGAAGAGGACGTGTAGGGCGAAAAACATTTACGTTTGTTTGAAACAAGATTTGTCTCGTACATTGAGTACGGGCCGCACAGCTTGTAAGGCCATAGACCCAGCTAACGAAACACTGAAACGGATATGTTGCCCACTGTGCAGGCATATAGCTAAGGGCCCTGGAAGAATGTGATACTGCTAAAAAAAAAAACAGAATCGGACTATTGACCATTGCGGGGATAGGCAATCGATCATTGATGTTATGTTAGCGGGTATGGATTTCATCATTGTATGCGTTGATGCACGCTGAAGGCGGCAGGTGTGGAAGATAGCTACAAAGCATCTGGGCACGACACCATCGACTTGAACACAGCTTCTATAGCGCCTGAATAGACATCGAGACAAATAGTCGAAGCAAGTAGTTCGATGAGAATCGATATCTTTAATTGAAATAAAACAGCGTCTTATACGATATACTCTGCTTAACTCGGTCGAAGTAACGGAGAAGGACCAAAACGAACCTGTTAGCTCCCATATGTCCTTCTTGCAGAGATGCTAACGGGGGCGTATACTACGTACAGGTCTCGTGTAATCTCAGAAAACTTCCGTTAGGGCTCGAACAGACATGTTAATGCTGTGGAACAACTTCGACATCATTTCGAGTAAAATGCATCGACATTAGTTGCTCTTAGTACATCCGGTGGGGGGTTACTGCTGTTGCTGCTTGACTAGGTTATATATTATGCCTCACTCAAATGTGATAAATGGACACGAACACTCCAGCTGATTGTTGAGGAATGGAAAACAGATGGCCGGAAGAAGCTCGTATCGCAGTAAAACAAAGCGACTGATGATCAGAGGCCGTCGACTGAGAGACGGATTTGGATCAGATTCTCTCTCTGCTGACGCCAAAAAGCGACAGATCGGCTCTCGTTATGAAAGAAAGAGAGACAAAAATTGCCCGGTTGTCGCTGACTCGCATAGGGATAGTTCCCCTTGAAGTGCCAGGACAGGGAAATGTTAACCGTGAAAATTGCTGTTTCTAAAACAGAAAAAGATACCGCAAGCAAAAAGAAGGCGATGGTCGTATCGAAACCCCGATATTGCGAAAAGAAAGTAGGTGAGCTTTCCGAGAGCTATGATCTGTTCTGTATGTCGATGAATATGTGCATCTTAAGGGCTAAGCAAAGAAAAGAGAAAAATAACGTTTGGTGCTGTAGAAGTGGGTATAGTACCGTCCTTGTTGTTGTTTTAATTCGTTTCAAAAAATGGGACTTCATTTGCTATTTACGACGCGTTGTTTTGTCGTCTGCACGATTAGTGTTTGAGAGGTCCGTACACGTGCGACCGTCTCACAGAATTATGCTAAATGCTTCAAAGGTACGACTATCGGAAGGATAACTTTCATTAGTGCCTGATCAATGCTGAATAAGCCTTTACTAAGAATCGACTTTGATCTTGCTGGTGGGCAAAACATACGAATACTGTGCTCTTTATAAGGTATGGGCAGCGTATTTGTGCTTCTCTATGTCATAGTGGAATACTTGAGTGCTTGAGGCACAGGTCGACGTATATGTAGGCTACATTTCATAGAATCTTAACTATTTTGTTTATCATTATGAATCGGCTTGCGTACTAGTAAGTGAAGTTTAGAATTAGACTATTTTCATATGCTGAAAATCATAATGGACCAACTCAAATGTAAAGGTCAAGGTTGAAAAGTTCGTAGGCACGTTTTAATGAAGTCAGGACGAATTTCTTACACGCAAGTAAGGGGCTCCTTCGTTTAATTCCGTTGACGATGGAATAATAGACCGGTAAACAGCGATAAACTGGTGGACATTGGTTAGAGCCTATGCATCTTTGGATTTTCTGCTACTAGAAGAGGCTATGGTAACCAAAGAAACGTGCCATTAACAACTGTTGCTTCACTTCACAGGAGTATTTCGAGCCACTTAGTAGACATCAATATAAAAGTAATGTTCAATTATCTGACCTTTGCCCTCTTCAACTATCCGACGATCTGGGCAAGTGAACTAAACACAAGAAACAGAGATATCGACAAAATATCATATGCACAAACCCTTAAAATGCTATATACGCAAGCAACAGGCAACCCAGCGTAATATATTGCGTTGCAATTGCCTCTGTTTGCTCATAGTTGATCTTCGTTCTTACACAGATAGATCGTATGCACTCACTATTGTACCATACGAAGTGACATCTTCACTACGATAAACGATTTCTAGTAGACGCGATGCATAGCAAAATGTCAGCAAAGGTTTGATTGAAATTCAACTTTACAATAACTATTTAACTAGTGAGTGCAAGTTTTTCCACGTTCAGAGCTATAATTGCTGGAACTTTTACGCCTCAAATTTTTAAAACCGTAGATCAACGATGACAACTCATTACGTGAAGCCTATGGAGATTAGGTTTATAGAAAGCAAAATCTACTTCAATCGAGTTCGATCACCTATATTATTTCGGTATAGAAAGTAGCAATTAGAATCGCTCACTATTGCTATAGTTGTCGGTGTATCCACATGTAAATGAAACGTTTTCGTTTTCAGGGCTTCATATTCTGACTGGTCAATTGTACAGAGAACTGAAACCAACCACATTGGCTCTAGGTGAGTAGACCTAAATAAAAGCTCAGAGTGTATATTTTTTCGTAATGTATACGTTAATACGCGAGGTTTTGCATGTGAAACATATGCTTTATCGTGTAATTGAACCTTACCTAGCTAGCGTTAGTAATTACAGTGTTAAGATCTAACTTGAGTTTCATCAGGAACCGAAGTTAAGTCTTAACGTCTCAACATAGAGTTTCGAGTACGAATTTTCAGGTGTGCTATATGCCGGAGTGAAAAAGGGTCGTGGGCAGATCTTAAACTATGGTGACTCGGTTTACGTTTCTACCTCCGCTTTGAGCCTTGCTATCGCGGACTATCGCGACAAAACGTGGCGCATCAAGTGGTGCAAAATGGTTCTTTAAATTTTACTCAGATTTGTAGTATATCCTCGAGGGTCCCCTAAGCGATACTTAGTAACTCTAGATAGAGTAAAAGCACAATAGTTTCATTGACGTCATAAGATAGTATCTTTTCGATAATAAGCTCAATTTAGAATTGTTTAAAAATTAGCTTAAGAGCTAATGAATTGATATTAGCTAATTTTATATGTTATGATTAAGATATATTGATTTGTGTTCGTTCGGACCGAAACGTTTCATTTCATCCCAGCGCCCATTTGTGACTCTGGCGGATACCCATATAAACTGTTTACAATTTAATGCTATTCACTCTGGCATCTTTCCGAATAAGCATCCTCCATCTTAGTTTTACATCGTTGTTAAACACATAGACATCTGTTACAGTGTTGACTAAAACAAAGCATTGTGAGGACAATATTTAATCGAGTGAACTTAAAAAGGCGCGTGTGTTAGTAAATCGCACGATATATTCCGTACTGAAATATCCCTAGATGAAAAAGGACGTCCCTCAATATCTTTGATAGTAAAAATAACAACGACGCTTAAAAGTTTCCTTTATTCCGTTCGATGTTAGACTTGTAAGAGCACTACATGTATGCTAATAAACCCCTCAATTCCAGACTGCTTTTGACATACTCGTTTTACATGTAAGATGTTTGATTTAAAAAGCTGTCGAAATTTTCGAAGCCTTTCGAGAATCAGGTCTTCAGTGGGCTTGCTCCGGCTTAAGGCACGATTGCAGCGACGAGCCTGGGGGTGGACCTAACTGAAGCTTCGACAGTTTCCGATTACAGTTCGACTGATGCCTATCCAATATCAAATAACTTACTCTACTTAGATGAGCTCGGAATGAGACCAAAGGAAAGCCTCTACCCACCAATCTGTTCAGCGTGGACAGACTCCGAAAAAAGTCCTTTGTTTTTCTACACACGCACCTTTAAAAGGGATATCGAAATTCGATATAAAATGGCCTTATTTTCCATATCCGTTCTATATCTTTTTCTCGTTGTTCCGCAGTGGGAGACCTACGCCATTCTTTATGCGTATTGTTGCTAGTAAACCACAACCAATAAGCGGATTCAAACAACGGGTAATTGGTCCAGTTTCTTGCAGCAATTCTGCTCCTGCATTCGTTTCGGTTTGTAAAGATGTCTGGCGACCAAACAAGCGTCTAATTTTGTCCGAACGTGATGAAACGCTTACCTCTTCTTTTGCCATTTTTGTTCTCGTTATTTTGCGTATTTCGTACAAACTTAATGTCTATGTAAATCACCCTTTAAGTGGAACGAGATTTTATGAGGCTAATGACATTGGGGGTATGTTCTTGCTCGACGCCTTCTGGTTAGTGTTTGGAATGGTGCGAACATGTGGTAGTACCTTTCAGAGGGAAACGTTTGTAGAAGCCGGAGCTATGTAACCTGTATTCATACAAAACTCATTTGGTAAGAAAAAAAAAACGTATCGTATAGTTGATTCTCAGAGGATGAAATGAAGTTCCTTCATTTTCATTAAGTGCCATTTAATATGGTCCTAGTCACTAGGACAGCAAGCCACCATCCAGCATTTCGGCAAAGCAGAAGTCATTTTGGCTTAAGTACAAAGCGTCCGTATGATGTATTTAGAAACTACGTAAATTTTTACGAAGAACGGGACCAGAATAGAGAATGTCGAAGATGCTGGCCGAGGGAACCTTTTAGCCGTTAGACGCTTTTACAGCATACAGCGTTCCTCAGACGGGGCCCGTCTATACGTAAACATATTTGTAACCTTGAACTGTTCTTCTCTTGAGCACTCATACACATCTGTGTGGTCTCTAAAGTCAATTTGCTTAGGAAGATCTATAGTCGAAACATACCTGATTGAGTCTTCCGGTATGATTTAAGGTGATACCTTAACATGTTGGCTTTATATATATATATATATGAGCGCCAATTGTCATATAGGGTGGTTGAGAAAGGACTGACGCTACCCAGATGGCAGTAGATTCACATATCTCAAGTACTATGAGTTGCATCGGATTGACGTTAGTGCTAGAGATATAGTCGGTGTGCTGAAGTTGTTGAAAAGTTCTTGGAATCTTAAATCGTAAAAATGTCTTTTTTTTGTTATAGTTTTACTACGATAGTGACCAAAAGCTGCCCAAGCTCGTAAAAAATGTTTGTCAAATGAGAAAAAGTAACCCGATGTTGGTTCCATCGCTTTCCTTCACGACGTCGCCAAGGAACTAGAGATTCATCACTGAAAAGCAGTAAATCTTTTGAAAAAAAAAAACTGGCTAAGGTAGGAGCCATACGAATTGACGGCAAAAAGTTTATCCAACGCATTTTCATCTACAAAACTCTGCAGAACTGCAACGAAATTGGGCCATCTAAAAACAGTTGAACCCGGGTAATGAAAAACAGAATCACATTAGACAATAATGTGCGGACAATCGTCATGGTGAAAGCGAAGAAAAGCTCGACAGTTTGTGGCGAGGCTCGGATGGACATCAAAGAAGTGAATACGATGTATCTGGTAGGATCGTGCATTATGGGTCGCTGCCGTCTAGCAAAACGGTCGATTCGAATTTCTGCGATCAGTAACTGACAACACTAAGTAGGCCATTGAAAAAAAAAATTGATTGGGACTAGTGAATCGAAAAGGCGCACGCT
Organism: Varroa destructor; assembly: GCF_002443255.2. NCBI lineage: Eukaryota > Metazoa > Arthropoda > Arachnida > Mesostigmata > Varroidae > Varroa > Varroa destructor. The sequence continues at coordinate 26,618,485 of NW_019211456.1, read as the reverse complement.
CACACCATAATAAAACCGGATTACATACATCCTTGGCTACAAAAATAAAGACTGGCAGAACTTGAATAAGAAAATTTAATGCATCCGCTTTATAGCCCGGATTTCGCCCCATAAGCCTGCCACCTGTTTGGATTTATACAGAATTTGCTCATTTGGTCCCAACAGAGGTATCTGAAAATCATTTTTACACTTTTTTTTCATTACGGAAGTTGTCACTGAAACTACAGAAGTTCCACAATAATGGTATAAAAATATTAGTTTTGGCTTAAGAAGCCAATCTTCTGTGGCTGCCCACTATATATTTAATATGATATATTTTTAAAAATATGTATTTCGTAATGGACTTCATTGTTAACAAGCACAATGGCTAAAGCCACTTTGAGAAAGATATTCGATGAACTGCAATGCTCAACATGTCTCAGTAATCTACTGATCACCATGTTTCTTTTGTTAGCTCTCCCTAAAGACCCAAGCGTGTCATCATTATGGCGAGGAACATTGAAGCAAAGTGTCTCTTATAAGCTGTTCTCTGGCTTGCTGGCTAAGAGACTGCTCAGCTATTTAAAAAGCGTAAATATTATCTCAGTGGGACATTAAGGGATCCGGAGAGAACGTTCCACAGGAACAGCGTGTAGAATCCCAATGGCCACGCCGCGTAATTCGCTATACCCACTGTTTGTCGACTTTAAGGCAGCCTTATTCGACGGTTAAGGACAAGGATAGCCTTCTAACTACGACCATAGAGGAACACAGAGTAAGCATCGACGGTTCAGTGGCCGAACTTATGCCTTTCGCACAGACAACTAGCCTGGCTTAGAGAAATTAGGTCCACTTTTATTGCCCATCTTGCTAAAGAGTCTTCCTGATCAACTAAGAAGGTCGAAGAAATCGACTGAAGTCAGTTTGTATGCAAACGATTTAACTGTATACGGGTCGAACATGTTTCAAACGCAACAAGCTCTAGCTTGGCTTCCCGACGTAGTTAGGTATTTGGAACTGATCGTAAATTTGATTTAGAGGTTAAGAATAGGAGACGGAAGAGCGGCCACTGACAGCTTAGCAGGTTGCGTTTCGTTCATGTAAGCCGCTTTCCGTACTTGGAATTGTTCTTTTCCGCCTTCGCTGCGCATGTTGCTGAAATGTGCAGGAAGGCCGAATTAGCAATTATAACGCCTCATCGCTTGCCCTCATCGTGTTCCACCTCACAGCAACGTACGGAACATCCATCATTTAGCAAGATCTTGCAGAGGAAAGTCGTGAACAAGTAAATCATGTCGAAGCGTCCCCAAAAAGAAGCTGGGACCACATATAGTGACTCGAAATCGCATCGCGTATCTCCTAACTGGCATGTTGCTGCTGTCAGAAAACCTACATCATCGCCTTAAGCTCCCAACAAGCCAGACGAGTCTTCAAAACGAACCTTAGAAACTGGGAGAAAAAATTCACAAATATTGGTGGGAATTTCTTCGGTGTCTTCGGTGCGACTGGGAAATACGAGAGGAAAAGATACACCGAGTGAGCAGCCATGTCAATATTCGCTTTGCCATACATGAGTTCCACAACAGACTTGGTACGAAAGCAAGTTTTCATGAATCCTACGATGCATATCGGTGCCCCGGATGCGAAAGAAATTGAGATAGATATACCATTCGTTGCCCTCTAATACCACTTTTAAGATATCTGGCAAATCATTTAATTTTATGAACTTAACAAAACTCGTATAGTTAGCAGGACGTAAAATGTTTTAAATGGTTCTATATAGTCTCCTTGATACTGGGACGCTGTGTTGCTAACTTGTAGATACGAAGTTTTTGATCATTACCAGCAAAAATGAATAAATAAAGTTTAATTGATTGGAAACTTAGTCACCATGTTCATTTACTGAGTTTTCAACAAGTTATACGTACACACGTAAGTCCAGTTTATTTAAAATATGATTGCTGGTCGGCGCTGGTCTGCCAATTAGTAAACAGAGCCATAATTTGTATTCAATTCCCTATTAACTATATATATATAAGTCCAAACAGCTTTTTTGCATGAAGCGCTTTTTATTTCTGTATTCTATTTATTTTTAGCGTAATACGAAAGATTGATAAGGAAAAAATTGCGGTACTTAAATTCACCTCATAAATATTTAATGATATATACTATATTACAGTTGGCGGTCTGATGCTGCTCTACAAAAGAACCGTGTTTAACGATAAGAAGCATTATCGCCAAATAGCCAGACCTTCCGATTTTGTGTGTCGTAAACAGCTTGAGAACTAAGTGGCATTTTGCTTCTCCAAAAAACAAACGAGGAAAAATAAGGTATCTATTGCGTTGTTAACTAGCCAGTTGGTGGCATATCGCAAATACTTCGTGAGTATCTGCCAACCCAGAGAGGAGCAGACCTAATATACGCGTGAAATTTGTTTTAATATATAAATTGATCCAGACCAGAAAATGCCTATACCGCAGTGAAGTTAATTTTAAGACAAAGGTACACTCTCTAAATGTTATGGGATTTTTCACATTATGAAGGTACTAAAAATTAGTCTCAATGAGCCTTGATTGTAATGATAAGAATTGGTCTTTGCGATAATGCAATGATAACATATTTCCTTACCCAAAAGGTGTAGAAGTACACCCAGGCTCGAATTAAGGCATAGACACACTTTGCTTTTCCAGTGACAACTCAGACGATAGAAAAGGCAATTAAGTCCTACATTAGATTAGGCGATACACCGTTTTAACCACTACCGTCTCATTATCTCATGTTCAGTTCTAAAAGACATTTAATATTTTACTTTTTATCTCGAAAAGCGAACGCTGCGAAGTGCGAAACGATTGATTGCCTGTGGGGGATAGAGATGCTTCAGACTCTCGTGCATGTCGCCATGGGATAGTGCAGTGACAACAACGAGTCTGCCGACCTTGCTGAGGAACACGTGAAATGGTCTAGGTTTGAAAGGGGGCATAGACGGGTTTCGTGCTAGAGGGAGGCCAGCCGACCCAGTATCAGTCGCTTGAAGCAATGTTAGCGGTAGTACCGAACTGTACTCAAAACATTTAGTCTAACTCGCTTAATTAACTTAAGCAATTTATTCATTCGTATTAACTAAATCATCTCGGTTAACTTTTGGCAATCAACCGTAAAGGTACTTCGTGCTTCACTTTCTGCCAAACATGGCTTTACATTAACACTGCATATTAATTTATAGTAATGTAATAGTCTCTAAGTTACCACATCAATGGCCAAGTTATTAAATGCTAAGCTGAAGTTAACAAGCGTAAGAATTTCCACGATTACTCAGACCAATAATTTTCGGTCACTTTGTGTACGGGAACATCCACGATACGGATAAATATACAAATTAGGGATGATTTGCAGTTGTATTGCGAGTGTGATGTGACCATAGTCACGATTTTAACAGATTTTTAATATATACAGAGTTTTGGCAGGTTGTCTAAAGGTTACGAAGGAAGTAATACGCCGTCAACTTTTAAAGCAGACACAACAGTGACGCGTTCGTAAGATAGACAACAAGGTAAAAAAGGTATTATCGTAGATTCTTTACATCAATAGCAGTTTTCCACTATGAACTTTCTATAAGGTGCGCAATTACTTCGAATCTAGTCATTGGCGGAAGTTTGATACGCTCAACCACGACAATAATCCGCGCGCAATCAGATAGATAGATAGATAGAGAGAGAGAGAGAGAGAGAAAAGGAAGTTGTAATTTTACATCACGTAATTGTCAGCTAGAAACTGCATATGCATATCGGAGTGTTTCGACCGTATTTCGTTGAAAATCGTTGGACGTGGGGTGTACAATTATACAGTCAGGAAATTAAAAGCGATTTACTAAGGAGATAGCAATCGAGAAAGTACAAAGTCACTTAGGGAGTCGCTGAAAGGTGGCTGAGCAGACGAGCTGGCGTCTAATCCAGCAGACGTCTTTAAAGGGACTGCTTGTGCGCAACGTGGTATCGTAGCTCAACCGTAAAACCCTTTCACACGTGAGGCTCTGTTTGCTTTGTGCCAACGAATAAGCTACGTAATCCATCCTATAATTAGTCCTGCCTGTCTTTAGGCTTTTTTTTCTTTATAGTTTTCGGCTAGCTTCATTATGTAAAGAAGCCCTCGGAATCACATCTCCGATATGGCATCGTTGGGAAGATCCAGCTCAAAAAAACGGACTTTGTTACCTGAGATTTCACCAACAGACCTATACAACGGCACTAAAGGCAACTGTCGAGGCTAACACCTAATCCATTAAATAGATAGTAAATAAAGACTTTAGTAGATAGATGCATATAACCATCCAAACTATGCCGCTTCTTCTTATCAATTTAGTTACCAATTTGATCACATAAATGTTAGTTTGTTTCAGAGTATCTCGACTTTTTTAGGCTCGGGAAGCTGCAAAATATGAAATCGCCAAATAAAGGAAAATCAAATAAAATGACTGCCTCATTCTTTGCTTTTTCCTGCGAGTACTGCTTATGAAATAGCGGCTCGTGGAGCAGTGTACAAAGAGAATGTCTTTGTTCGTTGTCGTAATTAAGATGGTGCGCGAAAATTTTAGAAGAAACAAAAACCGAAAATGAGGATGAAGATCGGATAGCACCCAGCTATGTCAAATCGATGTTACTAACGTGTCTTGTTTTCTTTCAAATCTATTCACCATGGTGGTCTTGCGGAGGACATGCCCGCGGCGTCTGCTGATTGAGTGATCAGCAGGCGATGGCCCGGATGTGCTCGTTTGCTAAGGGAAACGATGCGTCCCACTGGAGAATTCTTTTATAAAAGCACAAGTAATAGTAACAACAGCGACAGGAGCTATAAGGCAAACTAGGTATTGCAGTGCTGGTAATGTGAGGATCTCTGCTCGCCCACTCGCACCGTCTTAAGTAGGCTCAATCTGCCTTATCTCACCCATAGACCTTATTTATCCAATTATACGATAAGCCTTAGCTGCTCTTTTCTGTTAGACATTCATGTATTGTTAATTTCCAGATTAAACAGGCAGAAACTTCGCTAATTCAAGGGCAGGTACCTTTGCATCTAGCGGAGGCATGCATTAGTACCAGGCCCTCGTTAAATGCAGCTAATATCAATTTTCACTTATAATAGACGTTTATACTTGCTTGCTTTTATAATTTCCTTGTTGCCTACGAACATTACAAGGCCTATAATTTCAGAAAATATGTGTGCGCCGCTTTCATTGATAACAGGCCAGCACCAATACAAGCTACTGACGGATGTGATGCGATGTTAGAACGCATGGTAACTGTAACAATTAAGTTTAACCACAAAAAATAATACAAGAAATATCCGTTTTTTAGGACAATAATGTTATATGTCTCAACATATCTACGTTCAATGGGGTACGTTACGTGGAGGTCAATTTTCACAAGCCATGGAGAAGATATATGGACAGCCAACTAGAACAGAACAGAGAAAGTGAAAAAAATGAGCGCGATCGAGAACACTGTCCTAAGGACAAAAAGGATCACTTTTTAGTCTTCGATGGACAACTGATTTGTAGACATTTCTTGCATAAAATCGTCGAATACAGGTTAACTATATTCCTCAGCTGTACAGTCTGTCCGATATAGCCATTCTAGCAGTGGCGAAGTCCAACGACACTTCAACAGCTGACAGGTTTGCTGTACACAATGGCTAATGAATATACCTACATTCTTTGTAACTGGTCAAAAACAAGTAGAGATGTTCAACCTTTTTAACTTCAGTGACATACCAAGATGTCATAGGCCATCCCCTACCTGTTGTTCTCAGTACGAGTTGCGGTTGATTACTCAGGAACCAGCGAATTGTTATGTAATGTAATTTATAAAAGAATAAAGGTTTTCACACCAGGGCCATTAAGCTCATCATTACGAGCCCTAAATTGTAACTTTCCTTTGTCGCATCTACCGCTTCCAGAAAGCAATGCTTTGCGCACAACCTTTTTTATTGTATCGAAGGCTGAAAATTATACATATTCGACGCAGATGCTATTACAAGCACAGCTGGTAAGTTCTTCAAATTCATTCTTTCAGAAAGCATCAACTTCTAGAGAAAATCTAATGTGTAAAAAAAAAATGAATTTACCAAAATTATATGCCTTTAACGATCGGCCCAAAGTACTCAGGACCCGTTCTGATCCAAAGTCATGCGCTGCATTGGCACACTTTGAATCGGTACATCATTTCACAATGTACTTTATACACTTTCTAAACAATCGCTCTTTCACAACGTCTCTTTTGTGTTGATGGAACGTCCCATCGCACTCACTCATAGGTATGTACATCGAACGGCGTAAGGCGGAGCATATTTAGGCGCTAAGGACAAACTGTCATTTAGCTCGTAGCCTTCGATCACTTCGTCTGTGCCAGAAACAACGATACGTTCTTCCGAGTTGCCTGGAACAGGGATGCGTCTCGGAATTACGTCTATTTTCTTTCATGACGACTCTGATAGTATTACATACGTTGCTTCTGTGGGCAGCAACGGCTGGGAGAGACGAGCTCCTAGCCCCCATCCTTCGGCCAGGTGCTCTTAATCAGAAACGGGTGGCAAAATAGACCATGCTGTGTGCATCGGTAGCTGACCTGCGCTATTCGGTCTTCACAATGAGGAAAGTAGTTGTGTTGAAAACGTAGCTGTTAATATACCGTTCCGGCGTTTCTGTTCGGACCCATTTCAGTATTGACGTATATTTGATTGGCTATTCCACAGCGCTTGTTAGCTACGTACGTTCGTAACGTTGGCGGTATTCATTTAGCTTTCGTTTTCTTTCATAAAGTCGTCAAACACGGGTAAACTATATTCCCCATCTGTACAGTCTGTCCATCCTACCAGTGTCGAAGTTCCTTATTATGCGCTTATTTTGAACGGCTAAATGGGTTCTGCGTTCGGTTGAAGACTCTTGCAGAGCATGCTTAAATATTCACTTAAATACGACGTTAGTGTTACATATTTTTTACCTTATCTCTCCTAATACTCTTCTGGCGCTGTCTTCATATCGGCTTTACTATGTCACTCGTATGTAGTGCAGAGGCAATAGCCTGTATTTTTCCTAAACAGGTATATAAAAAAGAGGGCATTTGTGCAACGGAAAATTAATCTATATAGAAGTATGGAACATCTTGAGAGAGTTTTTAGCTTTAGCCCCCATGACGAACAACTGGGTCTAGGTCACATCGAATGTTTCGAATGTAATAACAAAATAGGATGGACAGACTGTACAGCTGGGGAATATAGTTTACCCGTGTTTGACGATTTTATGAAAGAAAACGAAAGCTAAATGAATACCGCCAACGTTACGAACGTACGTAGCTAACAAGCGCTGTGGAATAGCCAATCAAATATACGTCAATACTGAAATGGGTCCGAACAGAAACGGTGTGGTAGGAAGCACGCCGGAACGGTATATTAACAGCTACAACGTTTTCAACACAACTACTTTCCTCATTGTGAAAACATTGTAATAACATAGACTGTTCCATCATAATGGATGCGAGACTGCCACAGGAGCGTATTAATGGTGTAATATTATCTCTTCACTGCTGGCTTTTGAAAGTGTGCAATTCTCGTGTTATTTATAGGATCAACTTTGTAAGCAAACACTTCCACGAACAGTGAATTCTTCCGGATCTGGACTTCAGATCCGCGCCTTATTTCTTTTCCAGTCGCCCAAATCCCATGTACTTTTTATACGACCGGATTTTCTCCCTAATCATCGAATGGCCGATACGGCGCTTTTCGCCGAAGCTTATTGTCCAAATGTCATACTATCAATCTACCGTGCATAAAAATGATATGCTCAGAAGTTGCTAGCTAGTCACACTTGAATACGGTTTTCTTTAATCATTACTAGCTCGAAAATAAATCATAGAACTAACGATAAAATAGACAGATTGGAAAAGCACGTCACATGTTGGAAGCTAGCATAGATCACTTTGTTCATGTACGGTTGATTCCAGCCTGGGCCCAGTAAATGAAGCCATATTAATATCTGTCTCGAAGTAGTCCTATGAAGCTAAGTTCCTTAATTATCGTAGAGTAATTGATTTTCTTACTTCCAGAATGCGTATTAGACATAAGTCTATTTACAAATTAAACGAGCAACAATTCAATGAGTGAAAGCACACTTGTCATGTTAGGTAATCGTCTGTCGAAGTGAAGATTATATATGATTCTATAGTGAACGATCTTCTGTCCAGACAGTAGAATAAGCCAATCGAATCTTTCACTGTTGTTCTCGATAATTCTTTTCATACCTGCGCAGATTTCGACAAGTACGAAACATTTATTAGTATTAGAGGCGTTTGCTAAGTAGAAAACGTTTGATGCTAGGTTTTGACCTATATTCCCCGCAGGCAAGCCAAAAACCTTCGTGAAAATAAAACAGAAAAGGTTCAACTACTAAAACCTTCTTAGTTGTAACCAAGTTGAAGCCGCGTAGAAAGGCTTGGTGCTATATGCCACTTACTGCCTGCCCGCAGAAAGTATTATCGTATCGGTAGGCCATACTAACAAAAAAAAGTTGGGAAAATGATGTTATCGATTATGATGTCTTTGGTAGAGCTCTATTCTAATCAGTACAGAAAGACTGCAAAAGATCACTAAACGTAAATCAATCTACCTATCTTACATATGAGTTTGTGATACATTACAGTAAAAACATCTATGCCATTAATTCTGACGGAAGTAGACTCAACTTATCGACAAAGCCACGTGTTGTTGAAAATTGATAGTTATAACTCAGTCAATTAGAGTTGCGGAGAAGTTTGTTTCTTACGAACATCATGGAGAACATGTACTACTTAGCGATTTCCCTAATCTAACTCGAAATCGCAATAATTACGTACTTTGTGAAAATCAGAGACATTTATTCTACGTTATGAGAAACGTATCGGCCCCTGTGTTTGCTTGCACACGCTGTCCTATCCACTAGGCTTTAAATTATATATATTCATTATATAAAAATTAGTTCTGTAAAGTACCGACGTGTGAAGAACGAATGAGATTAAGCGGACTCTTCAAACAAAGATCAAAAACAACAAATCTATTTAATCATGGCACTGAACATGATGAACGTTAGCTAATGATGGGATATAGTAAACAAATTTAACAATGGAAGTAAAGAGCCCGTAACAAATTGATATGAAATTTCGAATTATTTTCGAAAATTCGATTCAATGCATACAAAATCATTCGAAGTAATCCGCGTCTTACACGTCGAAGCATAGCGTCGTCACGTTAAATGTACGCACGACATAGCATAGCGAACCTCACCTACACTTTCTGCAATTCAACAACTACGAAATATAATAAATTATGCTGTTAACAAATTTGCAAGTGCGATACCGAATTAATTCGTACGTACGCGATTAATTTAGAATCTATTTGTCAGTATTTAGAATTTGGTATAACCTCCATACTACTACTTAGTAACTTACTATTATCTGATTAGTAATACAAATCTTCCTTTTGGTCGAAGTGCGAAAATGCGTGTGAAGTTCCAATACTCTGTCCATGTATATCTTCTAATTATTTATTAATGTTAGCGTACATGTAACACTGTGATGTGGTCTTTGCTTAACCTTAATTGATAAAATTCTTTTTTTTTTTTTGCATTATTCATTTCTCTTCTAGTGCACTACAAAGCAGATAATCGTTTCGGCATATGAAAAATAGTTTGTTTTGATATGAACTAGATACAATTAGTAATAACGTTTGCCTTGCAGGCGTTATAAATAAACAATTGACTATTGCTGAAAATCTCATCTGCTTTAAAAAAAGATTTTTAACATTTAACAATACGGTATTAGCCAACCCAACTCATAGCAGTCGTCTCATTTCAACACCTTTTACTCTGTCTTGAAACTCGCGTCGCGTTCCGCCTGAATCGAAAGAGGTACTAACTTGAAGGATCGATACATAACAGATATACTTCGGCTCATTGTTTTGATAAAAGCTCATCTAGAGTTAACCGAATGTAAACACGTGAGATGTTGAATAGAGACTATGGTGTATGTTGTTAGCAACATAGCAACATACACAAACAAATTTTTTTCACGCGATACTCTATGCCGTTTCTCGCTAAGAGATCGAGCACATTTGTTAACAGGGCGCGAACGTAACAAGTAAAGTATAGCACGATACATACACAATCGTAACATTCTCTTTGCACTGTGCAGGATTCGATTCCAGTAAATGTACGTGCTTCTCAAAGATGTAGAAACAGCTACCGTGTATCCGGTATCTCTACACCTATTTAACGTTTATAAATACCTTGTAGTATACTTACGTTTAGGTTTCCTACGTTTATGCCCCCCATGTCACCTTTTTGTGCAGCATTTGTGATGATCAACAACTAATACATTCGAATGTAAGGGTTTCTATTATTCCGCTACATTTCTAAACATGAAGCATAACCAGAAGCCGACTATAGCCTCGGCTCTACAATTCTTTATGGTAAACAAAAAAAAAAATGGAAACCTTCTCCTTAGAGCACCATCTATAAATCGCTCACCAACAATGAGGTGACGGATTCCCGCCTGCCATCGCTCGTTGTCGCCGCCCCGCCAGCACCATGGAGCAGCGTCTCACTAGTGCCGGAGGGGAAGACGAGACGTTCGCTGAGCCGAATGTCAAGACGAGCTTCGTCACAAGGGGCTGCGGCTTGGGAAATAGGGGAATGGCGAAGGCAACGTGCCTCTGAAACGAGAGACAGGTAACTGCAGTCCTTAGTTTCTCTACGGTACCCTACTCGTTCTATAAAGGCCGACAACTCAAAGAAGGATCAGCCGAGTTCAGAGCGGACGAAGAAAGCAATGAAGATCCCACTACCACCGGAGGAGTCCCCCCTCCACCGTTGCCACAACAGCTTTGACCATAACAGTGACAAACGAGGCTAGGCCGCAGTAGTAGCAGCAGCAGCAGAAGAGTGGGAGAAATAAGGGACAGCAGCATAGCAGCATCGGATGGGATCCGTACAAGACTGAGGCAGGAACTGAGGCAGCCGATGGGAGTAGCCGGAACGTCACTGGCCGCAGGAGAGGATACTTTTCCCAGAATTTCAAGCCCGCTCAGACATTTCAGCGAAGAGCTTGGCTTTGCTATGAATTATTTCACTTTGTATCCTTTTTTCCTTGCCTTTTCTCTCAGTTTTTTGATCCGTCGACTGTTTCCAGCGCTGCAAATAGCTCTACCGGCATAGCGTTTTTACTGCTGCCACAAGTACGTCGTGCTCAAAAAAACGTAAGAACCGCATGAGAGCACATGGCCTAAAAAGACGAAAAGCACAGGCAATGACCTTTATACTTTGATTTAATTCCGAGATGCAGTGTAAGTTGGTGAAAGCTCAACGGACTTTGACCCAGCTTCCTCTGCCAATTAGATATCTAAGCATCTCTCACTCTGGAAAACGGCTCTGATGGATTTGCAGAGCAAAACATGCCAGTGCACGTATCTGTACCATATAGCACAGGCGGGATAAACCTCCGAAACGCCTTCTTACGCTCCGTAGAGCATTTCCGTACTACGAGGCTATTGAGAGGCTGGCAACTGAAGGTGCTTTTCATACATGGGGAGAAATAGAATCATATAGGAATGAATAAATTTAAAAAAATACGAGTATTAGGAAAACCGTTCCCTGCTTTTTGCACAGAAAACGTCAGTGGGATGAATGACATGGAGAGCCAAACTGTGTTAAAAAAGCAGTGTTTTTGACTCACTTTACAGGGTACTAGCGCCGGTCGGATCACTGGCTGACGTCCTGCCCTTTATCTACAAGCAGACAACAAAGAAGCTAGGCGCTTTTTCCTTCCCTTTCTGTCATAGGCGTCCCCCTGTGTTAAATAGGAGAGAATCAGTTGAATTTCGATTAGGTAACATTGAATCAAGATGCACAAAGGGTCCAAATATTACTACGAAGTGTTCCTCTGCAGGCTAGTAGAGAACTGCGCGCGAATTAAATCAGTTTTTAAGCTATCCTATGGCAGAGTTGTCTGTATACGACGACTGAAAGTCGAACAATGTTGTTTTGTATGGCGAAATGTAAATATTTACCTCTATAGAATAATATTTATACGATCAATATGCCCAATTTTACGCCAGACTCGATATTTTGCAGATTTAATGCTAAGAATGATTGATCTATGAAGTTGCTCACGTTTGCAGTAATCTTCTAAGAAAAAATTATGACATTTTAAATCTAAATTTACTAAGACCTAAGTGCAAGCATCGATTTTCAAGTTTCAGCAATCGTTGAGTAAAATACGTAGTCGATAAGACCAACTTGCAATACACGGCTAAATTTCTGCGAGATATTGCCCATTGTTTACTCACATAGTCTAAGTCTTTGTTTCATAGAGCGCCCGTAGCGACTGGTTGTAGCTTGACAGCTTTGACTTGTGGCTACGTTTTTTTTTAGTTAATACTGCAACACCGACGATGGTACAAACTTGCGCAACAAACAACGATATTTTGGAAAACAGAAATATGATGAAAAACCGTTCAGAGCTCGGTTACCTAGCTTAATGCAATGCGCTAGAAACATATCTATACATTCTGCATCTAACATTTAAATGAACAGTAATTTTAGTTTTTCTTTCCTGTGGCAGATCTTGCTAATTAATTTATTTATGAGTTTTTTTTTAAACATGGTTGTGCCTGTGTTTTGCGGTTAAACACGCTACCTGTTTTAATTTATAGACAATTCCTAGACTTCATCGATGTAGAATGATGTTTTTGTGAAATTCAGTACTTTTTAGCTTTCACCTTTATTGAATTCTGCCTATGCAGCTGGTATCGGGTTGTAAATGGCTATTAAGCTGTTATTAAACCTTGACAAGCGGTAGAAGGTGTAGTAATTAACTTTTTTTTACGCTTGAAATGTTTGAAAATTTCCATATGCATCATGAATATCGAAAACGGTGCGCACACATTAGATGCAAAGAACATGCGGTCTCCTTATAAGACTTCTGCTTGGGTTGGGGGGTTGTCGGAGAAACTGTTATTAGTAGATGCATTGAGCTCTTGTTATTGATGAGCACCGAAGTCGAACAGGTTTAAGAATAGAAAGGGTCTGTGTTGCATCTTAGGCAGAACGAGAGGCTCAACCCGGCATACCGCTTAGATGAGCCTCTAAAGTGCCAGGTACGAAAAGCTTCAACCTTTCTAACGATTTTTCTAGCTGTTATTGCATCCAACAGTTAGGAGATCGCTCAGAAGTAGGGCAAAAATGCAACTGCCCCCTGTACGACACCCTACGCCCAGTAGGGCACAATATTGGTTGTTCGCATACTTCGAAATTACGCATTATAACTATTGTAAGTTCTACATATCTAAATGCATAGAAATACTGATATACTTTATCTGAAATAAGAGTAATAATAGTAACAATAATGCGTACTGTCAAAGTTGAAAAATCTTTGAGCTTAAGTAGCTCATTTTCAGAAATGTGTGTTACTTGGGCTTAGCTGACATTACATTTGAGTTCAATAAACAATTATTTACCTATTGAAAAAGGATAGATTAAAAATAATGAACCAAATACGTCCTCTGCTTTCTAAAACACCAGGTAGGTTTTTTTCTCATGGCTTGGGATCAATAACTGGGTTATTGTACTTCCAAGATGCACGTGAAGAGGTCGGCCGTTCGATGGTATGTGAGGGATAAAAATGACTTAAATCGGTCTTCGGTCGATTTTTAATGTACGTTACGATTGACAAAGTCGACTAACATATTGGTTCTGTTTCATCACTCCTCTGTTACGCAGGCCAACCCATTCGACCAATAGGGTTTTCGCAATTTTCACCCAAAAATATCGGGTAGGGATATTGTATTTTTATTCGGGTAGTCGAAATTGTGGGTTAACTACAAAGGAAACCATCCTTGCATAAAGCACAATGTTAGGTTTTTCGGCCTTCAAACGGCATTTTTGAGTCGAAGACTTAAGGGTAGGCACACGAACATCTATTGAATTTGTTGAGCTCAAAATCTCTCCATTGGAGTGTAAAGGGCCGGCGTCAACAATGTGCTCTTGCTTTGGTATTTGGGTATTTTCTTCAATAAATCGCTGAAAGAATATTTAAAAAAAATTCCACTGAAATGTTTGCCGCATCAGAAATGATACAACTTTTTAACAGACACTTTTTATTACAAACTGGTTTAAAAAAGCACTCAAAGGAGACCCCTAAAACGCAGTTTCAACCCCCGCCTCCCCTGCGTGGAAATGGTCAAGGCGAACCTTTCATCGGGTTTTTAACTATACCATTTTCCCGCTGAAATATCTACTCTACGTATTGCTTTTCGACTTAGCCCGGCAAGAGCTTTCCAGGAGCAAGCCATTCTGTGTAGAGCTCCATACGAATGTTCGGCTACTATTTTGTCATTGGAAATGTTTTTCTACGAAAGCCCTACTAGAATATAGCCCACCTAACTTTCTTATAAGCATGTATAAAAAGTGCTGCAAAAAACCTGCGCAAAAAGGGGCGGACATTATAAACAACGTATAGTTTGCAAAGTAAACATTTCTTACTCTGGGACGCTAAAACAAACTCTTCCCGGCGAAACTATTCGCCCAATCAGCTCGTTACGCTTGACAGGATGAAGCTCTAGCAGTCCGTCAAAAATCAGCCCAATCCGACGACTTCAAGGGTCAATTAATTAATTAAGAAAGAAAGAAAGAACGAACGCGAAGTTTAGTAGCTTAATAAATAGATATGAACATTTCAAGTATTGAGTACCGACTCGGTGTGTGATTATCGGATTGCAGATGTTACCAGGTCCTCTGCGACATCTTCTTTTGAAGTGAATTTCAGCGTCAGCAGGCCAGGTTTATGAAGTTCATAGAACCAGAATTATTTACAAAGTTACTTTTAACACTCGTATGAAATAGTTAATAACTATAGCAAATCACAACATAATTTATTTTCATTATACAAGTAGTTTGTAGCGTACATTATCGTTTGATATGTTTCGCATGCATTGTCTACCAAACAAACAGTTTTTATAATTATTACTATTTAACCGAAGGACTGTTGCTTTCTGCCAGCCGTAGCCTGCGTTACAACCGCGAAGCAGCCTTGCAAGTACTATCAAATCTCTCATAATAAATGTAAATAAACTTAGTTACTGGATCACTTGCTTAATCAACGTGAAGCTACGAAAGCATTTTGGAGTAATGCATATTTTAATGAGTTTAAATTGGCAGTTCCGTGGCCTTGCATCGTTGTGCTGGGCCAGAATAGGCTTTTAGTATTTTGATAACAGCGAATAGTTCGAAATAAATCAATTCTTCCAAAACTAAGTTCTTATCTTATTTTCATTTTATCTTATCAACGAACTGCTACGAGACAAAAGCTATAAATCAGTTGTATTACTTGGTTTTCGCCACTCGACGACCCTCAGAAAAGAAACTCATTCTGTATAATAAAAGAAACTTACTACAGTATAGAAGTTACGTTTTAGAAATCGTTGTAAAAGTGTTGTGTAATAACACAGCGTGCTCGAAGGTGCTGAGCAGTGGGGTTGGTTTGATAAGTTAAGCCAAGCTGAGCTAACGGATTTTGAGACTAGGCCACTCGAGAGCTGCTATCCTTCCGATGCAGCCGTGCCCCAGCGTTAAGGCCATGGAAAAAAGGTGCTCTACAGGACGGTTGTGAAAAGCAAAAAAAGACTAACGTCAGGTAAAGACAGCCAGCCTCGAGTGGGTCTTTTTTAAACGAGCAACCCCATGGGATAGAAGCATTAAACGTAGGCCAGGCTTTCAGTAGCATACGTGCCCACTTCGACTGAAGAAGATTGCTACTCTTACAACTACCAGCCAATGCTGCCTGTCCTGCAACCGCTTCCTAGTGCCGGTTGCAGAACAGTAGTACAAATAAATAAGTTTTCTCGACAACGCTATAGGCAATAAAAGGCTTTTTTTTTTTTCTCAAACTGAAAACCGAATGGACGCCAAGTAGACACAAAGCAAAACTTCCAAATATTGGCTGTTACCAATACTATGACGACAACAGATATTACACAGATTTCAAAGCATGTGTAGATGTGTTCTTGTTGAGATAGCTGATGGATTTACAGATAAAACAGTCTCCAACTAATCTTACGGAACAAATGTAACAGTACAATGAGCTGTTCTACAAACTTGCCGAGCCTAAAATTTAGATAACATATTTCCCAATAGGTCGGCCAGTAAGAGCAAAGTGTATTATTATAAGGTTTCTTCATTTCACATATACATATGGTTGTCAGTATTCCTAAGAAAGTTTGTAATCAACAAACAAATACGTGCGGGTATTTCAGACAGTGATTAACGGTGTTACTTTTCCTCGAAACGTTTCGATCGCCCGCATATAAGAGCGAGGATGTTTGAGAACCGATGACCTGAGTCCTTGTGTGGTCTTAACTTGTATCAGGTTTACGAGCTTCATCGTAGACTGATCATAATGATTTTCTATTGCTCGCCTCGCATTCAAGGTAGTGCACGGCCACATGCACATAATCGCAACCTTCTTGTAGCATGCCAGCCGTGACAAGGAAAGGGGCATGGAAGACTCACTCTTGAGTCTTCCTTTGCGTATAGGCCAAATTTTCACACCGTGTCGATGCTTGTCCCCATGTACATATGCCTTCGCGATAAAATATACGAGCGAAGAGTAGAGCGGCGAAGTTAGTGTGGCAAAACAACTGCGATTTGCTCGGGCATTTCCTTGAAAGAGAATTACATAGTCGAGCTAGAATTTAAGTTCGAGGAATGTCGAATAACGCTAAATTTGAAATTCTGCTCATAAGCGTTTGATAGGATCTTGATGGTGATTACGATGACGATGGGGGGGGGGGGGGGTACGGGTTGAAATTAAAAAAGAAGACCTACAATTAACAGCAAGAAGGTGCCAATTCCAACAGTAAATTTACTTATTAAACGATTAAAAACGCATTCGTTTTCTTGCCATTTAGAATACTATCGGGAAGTTGGATTTCTTGCGTTTAGTTTAGAATATTCAACAGAGCTAATTAATATCTCAAGAACAAATGTCTTGACTCCAATTTTGCCCTATTCTATATGCTGCTTTTATAAGATTAATTATCATTTTCAACAGCTTCACTATAGCTTAGATCGGCATTAACTTAAGTCAGTAAGGTTAGTAGCCGAAGAATACTAGCTGTGCTAGCTTAGCCTGAAAATGATCCTGGCCACTTTTGCTTCCAGTAAAGCAAAGTTTCCGTTATACTCCTTTATCTTGAACAACAGAGAAGAATAGAGCCCATAACCGCAGAGAGTGTCTTGGCACAACGAGCACAACTTGTAGTGTATTTTTATTGTACTGCCCTCACTTAAAGCCAGCTAATGAAATCAATGACTTGCCTTGGACCAACAGGTCCTGATGAATCTACTCCGCGGTCTTTGTCTTCAAGCGGCTTCTCAGGCATCCGGGAAAATGTAAATCCCACGATAGTTGAAGTGGGTACACGTGCTGTCGGCTAAATAGAGCCGGTACAAAAATGAATGGTTAGCCATGCCCAGTATCGTATTTTTTTCTAATACTGAAGTTTTCCAAGCCAAACTGTACATATAAGATTTCGACTCTCGGCTGCCGGAAGCAGGAGAATCCTTGTATTGTTAGAACTGACCCGGGTACCGTTCCGTTAGGCATTAAAGGCATCGAGTGCTTAGAGGCCTTAAAGTGCTTAGGTTCTCTCAGTAGTTTCAGCTACATCGGACAGTATGCGACTAACTGTCGCCATCTTCTTTATGTCAAGATTTGAGTCCTAAGGAACTGTGCTTTATGCTTTAGCAATTATCCAATGGAAACTTTGGACTTTGGTACGGAATTTGAAAGAGACACAGTGAAAGCAGCAAAATAAAGATGAAGTTAATCAAAAAAGACCACTTAATAGATAATCAAATGTACTAGCAGCAGCCGTTCAGCAGGTTCGAAAATGGCGCGACTCCAATGGAATCGTTCGCGTTTTTACGTCAGATGAATGAGGCTGAGATATTTCTTTCATAGAATGAATGGTACGTGAGATATAATTGAAGGCAAATAGATTAAATAAGAAAAACGGCGTAGTTGTGAAAATCGAACATACTGCTATTGAAATAAAGACAAATACTGATAAATACTTGCCAAACTCAAACCAATGAATAAACTGTTTAATTAAATTATTAGGTACATTATAATATACTAGCTTAACAAATACGATACTGTGTGACTGGTTTCAGGTAAAGCTACTATTGAAATATACGACAATACAAATGATTTCTCTTCAGCTTTAAGCCGATCATCTAACACGCGTACATTGCCATGCGAGCTAGAATAGAAGAAGGAAACTGACGCACCACAAACAGACGCAGCAAAACCGAAGGCTGACACTTACCTATAGGAAAATGGTCGTTGCAATGCATGTGCTATTTAGCTTCGTAACACGTGACCCTAGTGTCTCGAGCCTGCTAATCTTAAGGACACGTTGTGGTCTAGATTTGAGCCTAGACGTTATTCGTTTTGTGTTGGGAGTGGTCTGATGCGATGTCTAACAGCGATACTCGAAACATAGAGAAGCTAAACGGCATAGAGGCGATGCCACATTTTGGAAAGGCCAACATGTCACAAGCAGCTGTACATACAAAAAGGCCAAAATCTATAGACATCGTCCATGCACGAAATCACGCTCTGTTTTGCGATGCTTGTTCCTAGAATTTCGATCAGTTTGTATTCGTAAAATATATGGCAGGAGCAGTTAAACGTACAGAGATTAGCGTTATAATAGAAGGTGTGACAATTTCATTTAGAGATGACGGATGTACGTTCATCTATTCGCTATTGGTACTATAAGAAAGTCAGCTCTCTATAATAAAATCACAGACTTGTCATAGCAGAAAACTGTGTCGTCTTCGAAATATGAGCAAGGATCACCTATTACACAACCTCCTCGCGCCGGACGAAAAGTTAGTCAGAAACTTTTGTTTTGGCTGAAACGGACGATCTACGTTATTTCGAATTCTCGTCCGGTTTCTGAAAACTACAGGCAAGGTTTTCATAGGACGAACGATCTTTAACAGGATTCGAATTTAGAGGGCTTTATTAGGTTATTAACACGGCTCAAAAGACCATTTCTGATACACCGGTGGTGCAAAAATTAACGGTAGTTTTGAAGCGAAAAATATTTATTGCCAATTAGGTCGCCCAGGTAAACTCTAACGGCTAGTCTTTTTCTTTGATTTTTTTGGCCTGCTCAATCCTTGAGTTTTTAGGACTCTTTTTAGTCGTAGGAGCAGCTTATTCTTTCTTTTTTTCACTGCCCATCGCTCACAGAGAGCCAATCGTTGTTTATATCTTATTTTTTTCCTATTCCGCCTGATCTTTGTATTATTGTGAAAGTACTGAGCATAGTCTATTGCTACCGACAAATAACAGACGGTTTTACTCGTAAGGATTTGACTAATTTTAAGCTGCTTTTAGGAAACCACGCAACGTATTGCACATTGGTTGTCTATATAACGGGAGTAGTGTATGTGACGAAAATAATGGAAGGGTGTGGTATCGCAACGTTCTGTTTCTCTAATGACAGTCGACGTATGGGACACATGGTGCCCTTGTATTGCGACTGAGAGCTCTCTGTCCTCGCAACTTTAATCCTTAAATTTTTAGTATGCGGATTTACCAAAACGTGACACTTCCTCGGTAAGCACGACGGGCATCAACACGTTGACAGAGACAAACATCCTTTTTTTACCGATGCATAATTTTCTGCGCTCCAGCAAGTTCAAACGCGGAACACCGCTGACAACGCAGACTACGCTGCGGCGGTGTCGTATAAAAGGTTCTTGTAAATATGTAGCAGGAACATTATGGTCGAATATAAAGTAATCGTCATTTGAGCATATCTTTACCCTACAAATAGAGCGGAAATCATTGGGTTTATTTCTCAGGTAAATTGAAGCTTTGCGAAAATCGTCTAGATGATTTTCGCTGCTGAACACCTAGATCATCACCCGTACACTGGCGGAAAAACTTTATCACACATATTTGGCAACGAAGAAGGCCCCCGGCGGGACGGAGAGGGGTAAACGTGCTTCTGGTCAAAGCTTTTTTCGAAGGCTAGAAACTTATTAGCCTCCAATGACGTGCAGGAATCTGAAAATAGCTAACTATGAATTGTAAATTGCAAATCCTACTTGGAATTTCTCGGATTTCTAACTGGACATCTTGATGGGGCCCGCACCATTTTAACTTAATTGGATAATAAAACAGTCGTTAACGTTTTCAACCCAACATGACATATCTTCTTGTAGCTTTCTTGTTTGAAATGTTTTACATAATGCCTTAACCTTATGGATATATACTATCGACAGTAAAAGTTAACGAATAAGATATTGTCACAGATTGATTTGATTATTCTCAGATGGTTAATATCGGTAGGTACAGTCTACTTGACTAAAGCTGGTTAACGATCGATGTACCGAACAGGCTCATGGTGGGCCTTACCAATCGATACCTTTGGCGAGCAGCACCACTAGAGGGACCGATGGACTTCTATGCCCCTATCCATTGGAATCGACAATAAAGCCACGCTCGGAAATCGTACCACAACGCCATTTCTAACCTGTCGTCATGTGCCAACTGTACATCATAGTGGTCCTTTTCTAAATTATTATAGTGTAGAAATTGTAATCGACAACAGCAACGCGTGATGATTGCATATGAGTGCGTACTCACACAGTTGAAAACCATCAGAATAGTGCTATTCATCGTATCGGCGTGCGACGATCGCTAGATCATTTGCTACAGTCCACGGCAAAGGCAAACGTCTATCAACTGATGTCCTTAAATGTCCTAAAGCCGCTGGAATGAAACGATGAGCACCGATTGTAAGTAAACGCTAAAAATGTCATCAGATTTCGAAATTCTAAAAGGCCTGCTTTGATATTGGGGACGAGCTCGCAGTTGTTGGTCAAGGATGTGGGAAACGACGGAGTTACTAGATCCTTCTAATTGATCCTAAGATTGAATAGTATGCATCTAATATGCACTTTTTCATACTCTATAACATCGGACTTTTCGTTCCAATATAGAAGGAATATTATTATAAGTTTATTTACCTGTTATTGTGTTTCCTGCATAAGAAACGGTGCAGTTTTGCATCGACTAGTGCGTACGTACACTATACTGCCTCATAGTACCACACCAAATGATCGGCTAGTACACAATTTAGGCAGGCTCAATAATGTGTGTGCATAGGCCCGCATGATATCTGCCGTATAACTGTCAATAGATGTTATGAAAGTATTCATTGCCCAGGACCTACTATCTACGATCAAGCGTATCGATTATGATGTTATTAATTTTGTTAGCATCCTTCCGCACGTTGTTTGTCCTTTCACGGTTCACTCCTGAAATACTTCGGATCGATACTGACTTTGTGCCCTTACATTGATTTTTCATACGCAGCGGTAACTAGGAGCCCAAATCGATTACTTGTTTCGGGGGGACGTAAGGTATTGTACCACAAAGTGGGTATATTTGCCGACTGCGCATTAAGTTCAGTCTTCTTTGAAAAAGGACGGTTTCACCTATTCGGGTGTAGCTAAGGAGGCCATTGAGTTGCTCTAAAAAATCTATATTCGACAGAATGCTATCCGGTGAACTTTTACATTAAACATCGGTAATGTGATGATTACAGCCTTAGGCATATTCATTAGCCTGTTGCAGGCCGCCATATTCAGCGATCTCGCTCTCAGTCGTTACGAGATTAGCTGGTACAATCTTATTTAATTGCAGAAAATTCAATATTCTAGGTGGCATCCTCAGATATACGAGCTTCTCTATTAATAAGCTTCGTGATTTGCTCAGAAATCTACGAATATTCTAAATATGCATTGGTATTTTTTTCTGATTAATTTCGGGACCAGCGCTCCGATGAATCAAGGGCTATGCCGTTTTGTACAAGCTAACATCAATTTACGATTCGGAACATAGGCTGCAAGAATAACTCATTCCAAACTTCATCTGAAGTCAGAAGGAAAATACTTCAGTTCTTTCAAAGTAATCCATATCAAAAATACTTCTTCAAACAAGATTCTCTTTTGATTCAGTGTCCAAGTGCTATAAAACATTTTGAAATATTGCATTGCTAGACAAAAGCATTTTGCAAAAGTTCTAGTGGTGTCAGAAATGGTATACGGTCAGCAGGTTGCTTATTCAACCATTTATAGCTCAGATACTAAACTAGATGGATAGGCCATTCGTCCATGTAGGTGACACAGTATATTTACGTTTGCGGCAGGATTTGTTTGTTACAGGGGCCTAATCGTATATGACTCTGGGCGATGTCTGGTACAGAATTTAACCCACAAATAGAGTTTCAGCCTCTTCATAGTTTGACAATTTTCCCATGTCCATTTCACCCTTTTATGGTCGTAGGGCTTGTACCCATCACAATAAAGATTATTTCACAGTAAGTCTATTAGGGAAGCCATTAAGAAGGGAAGGCTGGGTGGGGCTAGCGTTTCCATGCGGTCTATATAGAGGCCCCTCTGTTGTCGTTTCGCCGTACCCTGAAAATATCATCTGCTGGTTTATAACATATAATTGCATATGTGTATTTAGGTATATGATTCGCGTTAGCTAGCCGATCTCCGATCTGTCAGCCACAAATGTTCAGTGAGCCAGATGCGAAGTCCAGTGTCAAAGCCATCGGCTTTACGCTGTCCGAAAAATAAGCTTCAGGTCAATTTTATACCATAAGAAGAATTATGTGCAGTCGTTTGTTCAAGTAG
This sequence comes from Varroa destructor, assembly GCF_002443255.2. Taxonomy (NCBI): domain Eukaryota; kingdom Metazoa; phylum Arthropoda; class Arachnida; order Mesostigmata; family Varroidae; genus Varroa; species Varroa destructor. Next base: position 26,595,701 of record NW_019211456.1, on the reverse strand, counting down.
CATCAATACAAACTGTACCTGTATCTAATTGAGTCAAGTATCGAGCGAAGTGAAAATAATACAATTAGAGGATAGCACTTCAATTTCAATAGGTCCCCAACCTAAGCGAGGTTCACAAACAAAGTTGACCATCTTTTTGTGCTATGGTTCCCTTGCAGTACCTAGAATATGATAGAATGTTGAATGAAAAAAAGATGAAGAAAATGAGTAAAATATAAGGCAGAAATCGGCGGGCGAGACGCGCGGTACGATGGTTTAGAACATAGGCGAGTAAATGAACCAGATTGAAAAAAGAATACATCTTTTCTGACAGACAGAACCCTTGCAATCGTCACATCGAGAGAGTGCCAGTATAGGCTACACAATGGATACTTGAGATCTAAGGGTTTACGTTTGTAGTGTGCCTAACCTATATGTCTGATAGCCATTTTCGGAATCTCCAGGAACAAATGCGGCGAGTGAATCCCCAGTTGTCTTAATTCGGATTCTTTTGACGTCATTTGATATGAAGAACACTATTGCTTACATAAAAGACGTTTTCCTATAATTCTGCCAGTGTTTCGATAAAAAGAGAAAAAAACCTTTACTGAATAAACGTTTGTTTTTTCTCACAACAAAATCTTGAAGGAGTACGTTTATTAGTGTATTCATACGTTATCTATACCACTATAATTGCCCCTTAAGTTGTTCGCAACATCTGAAATGTACTCTCGAAGGGATGTTGCGTTTTTCTGTTTCCCCGCACTACCGTTTAATGCGTCCACGGAAACTGTATGTCCGGTGCAAACGTCGGAGAGACTCGACGAAATCAAGCGGCACTCAACTTGGTACAACCTCATTTACTTATTTAACTTCCGTCTGCAGCCGCAGACGGAAAGCAAAAAGCCAGAAAGAAAAAAAATAATTAAATGGGGGAAAACAAGTACAATACCATTTTTCATTTTGGTTTGTTCGATATTACTAGCTAGCTATTTCTGACAGTTGAAATATCCTTAAACCCGACTGTTCGAGGGAGTCATTGTCTAGACTTAAACCCAACTCTAATACAAAAGATGCCCACTTGTGTAACACTGCCTCGACCGCCGCTGCCCTTGCCATCTCTTTCGCCGAAGCCCCGAAACCGTTGCCCCCGTTCACTTCACGACACTATTTACTATTTTCAAAGCAGAAATCGTAAGTGTATTGTCAAGCGACACTTGAAATTGCCATATCTCAACAAGAAGAACCTTCCATTACTTTTGCTGCCTCTGTCAGTCATTCGGGACCGTCTATCTGAGTTTGTTTATGTGGGCGTCTCCGCATTGTCAAAGCACGACAACTCGAAGCTGCTGAAAAACGCCACCGACAAGAGCCATTAAATAGCGGTACTGTAACATCGCCAGAAGAACGCGAAGAAACCCCGGGGGCAGAGGAGGGGTCTCGGAATGCATGTTGCTGCAATGCGAGGAAAACTGAGCTAAAAATTCCAACCTTTCGTCTATTACTTTGTCGTATGTTATTTCATCGCATCTAGTATTTAAATATTCATTTATGGTTTCACGCATGGGGACGCTTGCTTAGGAATATAATCAATAGCCTATTTCATTTTCTATAACTGATCACTCTTACTCGATATATACGTATATATACCATAAAATATGCCGTACAGCCTGTGTAACGGCAACTCGAAGTGTGACCAGTCATATGATGTATTGTCAATATTGCGTAGTAACTGCGTTTATATGCAGTGCTAAGTCAGTGAATAAACAGTCTACGCTTATTCCGCTGGCTGACCATTGTTTTTTTCCCAATCCCTATTGGGACATCCCAAGACATATTAACGAAAACGATCAAGAACCCAGCAGGTATTCTGCAATATAGATACGTGATAAAATGCATATATGTTTCTAGAACGAACACCTCACCGGCACTTCGCTTCAGGAATATCCAATCAAGCAATACACTCTCCAATCCACGTGCTGCTAACAGCTTTTTCAGTAGCGAAAGCTTACGTCTCAGAGGCGAGCCTAGTAATTAAATTGGAACCGTTCACAAAATCTAGAGAAAAATAAGGTCGAGTCTTTTTTCACGGTACCCAGTGAAGCGGCTTAGGACCAAAGTCGCCCTGGCGCAGACAACGATAGCTGCGAAGATGTGGTAACATAAATAAATAATAGATCCGATCGCTCGATACTGAAATAAAGCGGCTGAATTGTGATGAATTGTCTAAGGATCGGGGGCGGTGGTGGGTCTCTTCTCCACCGCCCCGTCTTTTCAGTTTTCAGGTTAGTACATCTGTGTGCTTGTTGGTGTATTGTACCACGTGGAGAATGTGCATTCGAGGGAGTGCATTTGTTAATTTTTAGTTTTGCTTGCACTGCTGAAGTCGTTGGCACTTCAATGCCAGTCTGGTTATTCTAAATCACATAGGGTATCATAAGTGTACAAGTATCTGATGGACTCTGTGTAAGTACGACGACGATCGAGCTCAATCGAGCAATTACCGACAAGTAATTCTTGAAACTTCATGGCAAAATTTGTTCGACGATACGTTGAAAACCAAGCTCCAGCCTATGCACAGAAATCTAATTGCCAGATAGGCACCTAGGATGAACTCTGCCTATCCCGGTCTGCTGAAGTACTCCCTAATAGCATGGTATTGCCCATCGTTGTCAAAGATCTGATGGTAATGAGACTACCACTTGCATCTTTCTCGACATATTTAGGGTCTTTGATTCGTTGCAACATAGTATGCTGTTTGAAAGGTTTTTTATCCACGTATGGTAGAATCGTCAGCTTAACATATTGAGGAAGCCTAAAATATAATAAAAGCCAAAATTGGGGTAAATCTAAAGAGAAAGCTCCGCTTAATATGGCCCAAAGCAGGAGCTGCAACAGCGTCAAACAATCTTCTGCTGTCAATTAGCAATTAAAACAGATTCCGCCTCACATACAACAGGGTATTAACCTATATAAACACAAAAAAGGACATCAGTTTACTTATTGTAGAATTTGCTTTATATGGTCTTGAAGATGTACGTTAAACTATGAACTATATATAGGCAACATCGCCTACGTTGCGGTACAGCCCTAGACATGTACATACATATCTCTAATAGGTAATAAACTATTCTATAATAACATCTATATAAAGGGTAAAGGACACGGCCCGTTTGAATGATCGTATTTGGCCGAACGCGAATGGTAGTTGCCATTAATCTTAAGTCATCGTATTGATATGGCTGTATTTTTCCAACTTGTGCAGAAAAGGCAGTTTTTATGGGCGATGTAAAAAGTTATAAGGCTCTCTAATAAGGCCGAAAACTCGTTTATTGTCGATCCAAATATGGAAATGGCTGCGAGAACGGATTCAACCGGAATTGAGCGCTGGTGGCAGAAACCGGATTTCCACAGAACGGTCGTGCTACTGCCATCACCAACGACACTGTTGTATCTTATTGCTTTTTTCGGTGCATGGCCTGTCGGGAAAGTTCGACTAACTCAATATAAAAGTTTTTTTGACGTGCACCGTGTGGCGAAGAGATCATATGAGCGAACTGGGCACAAACATAGACAATCTACAATGTCACTGTTCAATCAAGGCTAAAACGTAGTCCTTTTTGAAAACAAATAGCTTCTTCAGGATACACTTACTCTGCACTTACAGGCATGAATAAGCGGCAGATTTCACCAGACGGTGACAAAATATCACTAAAATGCTGGCCCACGTGAGGTCGCGGTCAGTGTAGCCTTGCTTACCCAAACTATCGACGGAACAACAGTGCTATGGTTAACTATACCTGGTATCAGCTACTAAATTAGGAAAGATCATCGCCCTTATAGTGGCCTACCACAGAATAAAATAGATGTCCTACACACTGGCGGTGCAATTTAAACCAGGTACTAGGTACGTTTTATCGAACAAATACTCCATCTGCCATTAACTGGACGCTCATATTATTTTATGATGTAGTGTTCAATGCACAAAAGTTTTCATTTTACACGTGTCCGAGATAAAGATTAATGTAGTGATAATTTTCGAAATATTATAGAGTACTGTGCGAAAACTCCTATAGCCAGGCACATTTCAGCTTGTCGAAAGCAAATAGTCGAAATATATGAGCGTATTCAATAGGTTCCTACTTGAGGCTACCCCGAACCGCACAATTGGCTGACTTCGCACTTTTTATCGTTATTGTTAAACGTACTTTTGACCCAGTTAATTAAAAACTACCTAGCCCATTTCATTGTTTGGGCATGAGCAATTCACTGTATAAAGTCGTTCTGTTAGGGTGTTAGGCGACCATAGCAGAGCTGAGCCGGCCATTTAGGTTAACTGTATTTTTACACAAATATAAAACTTTTTGTTTACATATATATATATATATATATATATACATATATATATACTAGCAACCCAACAATATTCGAAAGTGGTGAAAATACGTGTTTCTTATGCTTCTAGATGACCAATTAATCACCTAGTCGTTTCTAATATATTGGCTAACCGAATTTTATACCTTCTTGGAGTGATTCGTTCGGTTTCATTGTACCAGTAAACGTATTAGCAGTTTCCACTAAAACAATTCGAAACGATGGATTATATAACTGAAATTATAATTGTGTAATTGAAGTTACATAGGTAGCAAAAATGGTGAGTTTCTTCCGTTGTTCGCGATAACGTCAATACTGTGGGTATAGCGCGGCTAAGAAGTCTTTCTGCAGTTGGCTATGGAAAAAAAAAAGAATTTTTTGGTTCGGTTTTTATCTTATGTTTATATGTTAACTCATAACGTACGCTCTCATCTGCATCCTTCTGCAATGCGTTAGCGTACCATGCTTCCTAGATATGTTACATATAGGCTACATAGACATATATGATCCACAGTTCAAACATACAACAGAATCATTTTCATTCAATCAAGTACTGAACGTACGTGGACAAAAGCAGATTATATGAGCAAAGCCCGGTACGCCTTAAGAGACCAATGAAGCGTCTAGCCGTCGAAATGGTTTCATTGAATTGTAGGATTGCTGATGACAGAAATGCAATTGCTGGTATGATCATCAGACGCTATCAACGATGATTATCGAGCTTAGAACGGGCCTCGGATTTATGATTAAATCATCAGTTGTGAACAGCTGGGTCTGGTTGGTGGAGAGGGCAGTAGATTGAAGGTTTTGGCTAAGGCCGGCAGATATAGAGATGCATAAATGGACATAGAGTCGGTTCATAGGAAAGAAAATTCCAAGTTCAGAATCGGGGAATTTCTTGGCAGCTGTATAAAAATGTTGGTAAGGCAATATGCCTTAAAATTCCGCTTAATGTGCCTAAATACGTTTAGCCAGGTATACCCCCGGCCTATACTCGCCATCGGTGTGGGCGGCCACCCTTATATGTATTTATAATAATTTATTGTGGCCCTAAGATGTCGAAATACACATTTATCTTCGAGGGCTGCACGAATGGTACAAATCACCTATCAAAAGTAGGCGTGTACGCACTTATTTAGCAACAATTATATCTAAGTAGGCTAGCTTGTGGAAGTGATTCGGTTGGTACTCACTCTGTCCGATATTATAGAGCAACTTTTCCGACTTTACTAACAAGGAACTCATGGTAAACTTTAAGCTTCTGCTTTGACTTCCGCATCAGCAAAATGGAGTAAATGTCGTACAATTCGAAATAAAACAAAAGAAGTTACTATAATGCTTAGCAATTAGACGAAAGAGCTAAGGTCTGGAGCTAGAATGAATCGTTTCTAGAAGTGACGGTTAGATTTTTTAATTGTTCTCGCATATCATGGCATGTATTTTTTGCATCATTTTTCCTTAATATAGGAAAAATACATATATTCATGATAGCTTGGTGTTAGTTTAATGCCAAGGATTAGGCGGCTGCATACGGTCTTGTTTTCTTTAAAGCTACCATAAAAGCTTTTTTTACCGCAGGTTCTTTGATGTAAAAACACGGGACACGAAAGATATTCTCATCAGCTTTACCTCTATTGTTTCTGCTATTATAATTGATTTGCTTTTTGTGTATCGGCTGCCTGTGTAATAAACATTGCTTTGGGTAAATCACAGGTCGAAATTCTAGCCTGAAAACTAAGTAAGTATTATATTACCTGAAGCATATAGCTGGACATGTTCTACTGCTTCAACTAAATGAATAAAATTAATACAGTTATTTTTGATCAAATTAGCTTTCAGCATCGTAAAAATTGCACAGTTTATACAAGCTTTTTCTGACGTATACTTGTCAACTAAATGTTTTATCTGCGTAAATTTGCTGATTTGCTAGAAAATTAAAAAAAAGATTTCTGAATTATTTATCTTTTAAAAAAGCTTCCTAGAGAAACTTATAGCTCAAAACGACTGGGATCAAAAAGCGTGAATCGAAATCCATTATAATAATGTAGAAAAAGAATTAGCATCTAAATTAGTTTTTTCGATATTATTCTTAGTCCTACTTTACGCCAACTACCTGTGTACTCAGGAATTAATTCGACCAACATTCGTCGCATGGCCTTAAACGGTTTTATTCCCTCTTGGTAGAAATTTATAAGGCCGAATGAAGGCATATTGAAAAACATATATAAAACTAAAACCGTACTTAGTCATACATAGGTAAAATTGTATTTACTCATGTATATTCGATTCTTGGACGTAAACCGCATCGCGCAAATCGTGCCAACGTATGTATCACGATTAAAATCGCCGATATGTAGGCCAGGGTCTCACACATCTGGGATTGAGGCTGTATTGTCATGCGAAACAAGTTAAAGCTAGACGGCTATTTCAAAGTTTTACTATATTCTTAATTTACTATATTTTAACCTTTCATGACGTTTAGTAAGTTTGCTACATATAGCAACATACTTATAATAATATTCTCTGTTGGACAATCGTATTCCTAAACATAAGCCACGTGACAGATCCTAATAGCACCGTATCATCACTTTACTTTAAGGACAAGTTAATTTATGCCCTAGGGATTATACCTTTTATCAACCCGATCATATTAAAGAATAACTGCACGTAAATATATATGCATATTTATTATTTAAGTTAATGTCAGAATCGCATTCGGTGTCGTTCTAGGTGTGAAGCACGGTATCTTTAGCCTTGAGATCCAATCGACACTGGCAGGAACAGGAACTTAGGACTATTTCACACTGAACCTTCTTATCATGCTTGCTTACCAAACATATCTCGAGCTACGATGAGTAGTAGTTACTTTTGATCGAGCAATCCTTCCAATAGTCTTTGTCAGACAGCCAACCAACGTACTTAATAACGCACCTCTGAGAGGTGTGGTCATGAGTTTAGATCACTGCTAAGAAATCATATTCGTATGCTTAAAAGAAACTACTAAGCCGCAAACATTTAATAAAAACTGCATTGCCTTAGAGATTATTATAGATTGACTATTCCAATAATAACTCATCCCGCTTGTCTACCGAACTTAGTGGTGCATAAGGTATCCAGGCTCGAAATTGCCGCCTGGAGCAATGCTTAACGGCAGTACTAAACGTAAAACTTGCAATTTTTATTTACTAGGCTCGAAACGGAGTTTCGTGCCAGCTCTTTAATGCCCTGTTGCTATTAATTACTTCTGGGCACGTAATGGACGAAAAACCCGAAATAGTAACCTAATGGGTTAACGAAATATCTGGTCGTTTCCACAAGACGTTAAGCAGTAACAATACGTCAATAGGCTACCAATACTCGTTGTTTACCGTAGAAATGAAAACATATTGTCGTTGAGACCTATGTTGCTTCACAAAACCCAACTCATCTGTGACTTTTTGTAGTCTATTTGCGCCAAGTCTAACTGTGTGTCTCTTTTGAGCGTGAAACCAACCCAGACGGACGCTTCTGACATATGCTGAAATGCCGCAATGTCTTAGCAGCTGGGGAGAATTCGATGCACTAACGCTGGCTGATATTCCTTGCACCTTGAAGCTGTTTACAATGAGGTGCAGCATTTTCATCGTTGCGGACTGTTTACTATTAATAACAGCGTTTGAAGAAGAGCTTCACGAGTATTTTAGCTTGAGCGGCCGGTGTGATCTTATAGTCTACAATAAGTTGTTGACAATTAACGGGTATTATCGCAAAGTTAACCTAGAGGTGCTCCTTCACGTTTCTATGGTGTTTGTCTTTTTTGTCGGAGCTGCCGGCCATCCTTGAAGACACACAGACACCGTTAGATATAATAGATACGTGCTATAAACTATTTCTTCGATTTTCCCCACACAGAGTAGACATGGCCATTGTATAGCCATGTAACATGAAGTACGTTAGATAATACAAACTGTACTTGCGTTCCGTAAGCCGTTGTATTCAGATCGATAAGCGTAGATCAAATCTGCCTGTTTTCATTTACAGCTAAGTAACGTTCGCGCTAATTCGAGGCTAAAAAAAGTGTGATGAGCTATTTTACTTTAGAAAAGGACGCTGTTTTTTCCTTCTTTTTTTTATGAAGCCACTCAAATAGAGCTCGCCCTAAAAACCGTCCATATCCCACCGACGTAGGCCTTTGGAGCCTACGTTGATATAGCCCTCTTCCATTACGATTCGGGCTCTAGACACCTACCAGGGTGACAATAATTAATTCTTTACTACAACATTGGAATAACGAGCACTCTAACGAACTTTTCCATGTTGAGTTTGGACCGTATACATCGTGTGTGTAAAAAATATGAATGTTACACCTATACGTTTTCCATTTTCTAAAAATGGATAAACTATCTTTCGACTACATTGGAGGGAAGGTTACTGAGGACATTTGTATTCATACACAGCCTGGGTTATTATAAAGCGCTTTACTTGACAACCTGGCAAGGTTGACGTACGTGGCAGCTATGTATGTACTAACCGTTTACATTTCAAAGAACATAATAATGTATTTAACATTTTGTGGATTAAATCCGCAATTTTATGGTGGTTCGTAGCAGCAGGTGAGAAGCACTGCATTCTGCTTAGCTTGTACGATACAAGGTACAGGTATTGGAAACGAAATAAAGTTATATACTTGCTGGCTCTGACGAAAAGGATCAGGGTTTTAGCTTTGCTGGCTGCAATATCTTCAATGCAACAAATTCCAGTTTTTTTTATTTTATTCCATTTTAATGCCCATGAGCACTGTGCACACATGTGAGCACATGAGTACAAGTCAGGAAAAAAATGTGAACTATTTTAGGCCTCATCTCATCCTTATCCTATTTCTACGTGTGGAAAATACTTTTGCATTATATTATTTTGTTACATACATTTGTTGCCTCGCTTAATAAGACTCACGCAACTATTGCCCTCTAGGAGTTGCTGTACAGACAACCACATAGAATCCACAATTGCAGTACTTGATCTGAAGGTGTTTCATACACTTTTATATATGTATATGTGTATATGCACCTAGTATAAATAATTTAACAAATCAAACATTTTAAGACTCCCTTCAGACCTCATCTAAAGCAGAAATCTATTGACGTAAATTTAGTACAATGCCGGCAGGTAAAGAAAATATCTCATTATAGCACCTGTAAATAATAAGGTTGTCCTTATTTAATATTCAGGTTTCTCAACACCGTGTGTCGCCCCGTTTTTACTCTTAGTTAGCAGCATTTTTGTTCGCAGTCGATTTCACCGTAAACGTCGTGCCATAGTCGCTCTCACCAAAGATCATGCCCTACCGGCCCAACGTCCGTCTCCATCGACACGCCAGCGTCAGTCGTTTTGCTGGCCTAGATAAACTACAACGTCATCACGATGATCCTCGATTCCCGCCAACGTCAGCACATTTCTCAGTGCCATTAAGCTATGTAAGGAACCTCAGTATTAGCTTTCTTATAGTATTTGTTCCACGCAAAGAACCGAGGTCGCTGTCTAAAATTTTGCTGTGTACGTGTGTACTTTTTCTATCAGTGAGATTTACTATTTTGAAAAATTAGAGGTCATTCAAATGTAGCCAGAGGGTAGAACGCAGTGGGCTTTTAATACAGCCTAAGGGAACGAGGTGAAACGGGGCTGAACGGGGCAGCCTTTATGACCTAGAACGCGAATTCTTTCATACATCGAGGTTTTAAAAGGCCTATAAGAGCACAGAAATGTAAGTATTTGAATCTGCTCTACCCGTATTTGTCGCTTGGTTGTTTTCTATTAAACTGCGATGTTTAGTTAGGATTTTTTGTGTGTATTTTATAATATTATTTTTAGTTGACTCACATCAGAGTGTGGGTACTTACCATCTGAAAGAGCCTATTGAATTGTACGCTTGTGATCATCAAATGGTACAATTAGCACTTGTTAAGCAAACATGCTTGACAAACTTAACTAGTCCATATTAAAAAAGCAAAATTGAAGCTGTGTAATAAAACCATGCGTAATTTTAATTAATTAATGTTAGTTAATTAATTAATTAATTAAACGTAATAAATAAATTAACTAAAACGTAATAACACGCATTCAGCATTTAATTTTTAAATGTCAGCGATCTTCATCTTTCACTTAGGAGTCAAAATGATAAAACTCGTTATAATCACTATTCTATAATAACAACTCACTACGAGTTGTTATTATATATATATTACGAGGGACAGGCGGTATAGGTAATATAATTTGCGTCCCAAACCACCGTAACACAGCATTCACGCTATATTTTTACCCCGGAGGATCTAGCATCGAGTGCGAAATATCTTACGACACACATTTGTCCAATTAAGGATTTAACGATTTAAAAATTTCGATCAGTCCATACTTTTGGAGGTATTATACATTACTCATCCTAGACTTTGTTAATAGACAACCAGAAAATTCTCGCTAAACGTCACGGGAAAGCAGAAAAAAGAAGGCGGATTGTCGCACCATTTTTCTTCCGTTGCTTAGCGCTTAGCAATTAATTCTACTTTGAGGAATGCCCCCTACATGAGATAAATTTCGTTTCAAAGCCATGACTTGGACGAGACTGGATGTCCTGCACTGCCGTAGTCGATTATCTCATTGGCGCACAGCAAATTTGATAGTCATAGTTTTGTTTCAAGACTCTTCTTGCGTCCCGTGTATTTTCCGGTTATCTGGAATATCTTTTTCACAAATGCTGTGTTAAAGGACACTGGTATAACAACCACGTAAAGCGAGATCCCTAGCTAGACGGAACTATTCTAATAGGCCAAGCTGAATTCCGATCCGATCTATTCTTGATCATGCGATCCTATCCAACTAACGGGTTCAAAGCGTATTTTTTTTCTTATCTAACAACATAGTAGTCTTGAACTTGATGCTCCGGACGTACACCATCACTCGTCTGTGTATCTGTGAAGCCCCGATATTGAACGTTGTAATAGGTTAAAGGAGAGAGTTCGTACCTGTGACTTTAAAAAAAGATAGAATATTTAGCGAAAAACGCTGTTTGCTTAATATAGCTTGCTTTGCTCATTGGAGATCTTCAGGTGATTTGAGCCTTGCTTCATCGAATATATTTGGCAAGGAAATATTGTGGAAACCTGTTTTCATGTTCATAACAAATAACAACCAACAAATAGCTTATAATGTACTGTTTATATGTTCTTAGAAGGTAAGGTACTCGTTCTTCTAATACCAGACGGTTAAGAATTGTTTGATGCCATGCCTGGAGGAACTTCGAAAACTTTCAGAATTGCAAACACAGCACTTTGTAAATCACATATTTACAGTATCTAATAGAAACCATATTGAAATTGGCATGGAATACTTCATCCCTTACACAATCAGAGCGTCGTTCGAACTCATTTTGTATCATATCGTTTTGGTTTCCAGCCGTAGATACTTCTTAACATTATAACCAAATGAGCTGATATAATATTTTTTTTTACAGGTGCATATACATAGGAGGCAACTTCTTTTGTTCGCACGATTAGTCCTTTAAAGAAGTACATTACAAACCTCAATCAGTTTTTGTGAAGAGCTCAGAACTTGAACTTATATTAGCCCTGCGAGCTAGGACGTATCCGATTAATTCAGTTTCATACACCGTTTCCGTATTGTGTACACTGCAGTCAATTACAATGCGCCTATTTAATTGCTAACAACAAGAAATGTATTTGTAAGTTTTCCAAAATAACGACGTGACGAAGGTTGGATACCAACATGGGGCCTAAAATAGGCGGGACGGAGGGGATGCTCCGCCATTCGAAGAACTACGAGGAAGATTATGAAAAGCCCGTAGGTCGATTCTGTTTTTTTACATGTCTTCTTCTTGGGATTTGTTTCATCTCTTTGATGGCATATCTCGTGATGATCAGAAAACTTCGAACGCATGTACATTTGGACTATCAACATATGCAGGTGACATCCAGCAAGTGTATCTTTTTGCTGGCTCAACGCCACGAGCAGCTGGGAAAATACGCGTTTCGTACGACGGACTATACAGTCGTACCAAAAGAGCCGTCTGTTTTCTGGACAAATATGGGAGACATATCAATTCGTTCAAAAATTCTTCTCACTGATGCTGGGCAAGGAAAAGGCAACCGAGCTTTCATAATATCGGGGAACGATGCTTCGATCATAGTCGTCATCGACCAGCATTGGAACCGAAGTCCTTCGCCATCGTTCGTTGACGATATTCACAAGGAGATCGGTGGCGAGCAGTCAACTCGAATTTTGACAACAACTGGAAATACGACGTTTATAACGAAATTTTGGCTGCGGCAGGAGCTGTTTTTAGACGGTGATGAAGTAAGATTACGCGCCATTGTCGAAAAAGCCGATGGAGTACGCATAAATCACCCCAATGAATGGAAATCCAACGCGATCATTATAGGACCAATAACGGACAAAATCAAATGGAGACTTTCACTAATAGGTTTAAAAGATGCCGATCATAAGCTTTTTGCAAAGTTTGCCTCGTGCAAGTACAAAGCGCAGACAATGTTCTGAAGTGTAGAACGATTTTCAATGTCCCAAGTCGCAGATTTACCTATATGATATTTCTTCCTTGTATGTACACTGCCATTTGGCTCAATATTTACTCTGGTGCCGTACTAGCGCCAAAATGTCGCGGGACGAAATAAACCAAAAGATTAGTATCGCTAGTACTACCGGCAAGTTAAACGTATGAGCCTTTCCTTCTTCTACATAACACGAATACTACGGCCCACAGTCACTCATTGCTGTTCAGTTCCGTAAGCTCAATATTTTGAGAGCTTATTTTAAAATGAGCACAACATTTGTCTAATAAAGATTACATTGATTTAAAAAGATGAACAATAATAATAATCCTTGCTTCATCATAAGAACGCTCATATATATTTAGTTCGTTGCTAGACACTCCGTATAGTTAGGACGCTCTAAATATCTCAAATCAGATCGTCAAAAATGTTTCAGGTGTGTTGAAATAATGGCATCAATGGTATTGATTTTGGCAACCGAGATTGTTTTCTATATGACCATATATATATATATATATATATATATATATGGTCAGCTCTTACCGATCGATCTTATTCTATGACGAGATGCTCCAAGAACTTGTACACACGTAGGGTGTAAAAATATAATGGTGGCTCAGTCGAGCCAAGAAGCTTTGAGGTTCATGGTCAAATCGACGAAATTTAATGATCCATCGACGCCATCTACCTGTCTGCTATGGCCGTTATAATCTCGCTAGAGTAATATGTATGACACATTTCCATTCGGCCACGCGTCCATCTTCCGATCACATTCTTAAATCGATAGTTTCATAGAAGAAGTTATTAGGGGTCATTTTCCGTGCGCCTGCTTCCTACTTAACTTAGTATCAGCAGTCGATCCGCTGCAATGTAATTGAAACCAACTAAGAAAAAGACGAGAAAACATACCCCCGTGGCGAGGGTAGCGAGTTTCGTCGTCTGTATTAAATGTCATCTAATAGTTCCTTGAAATACTCAGCTCTTAAATTATGAGATGCTCATGGAACTCCTAAAACATATAAGAAAGCGAAGTTTTAAGAAGTGTTATATGAATAATTTGGCCATTTGGTGCACTTACGGCGATGTGTAGTCGAGTTGACGTTAACGGATTATCGGAAATCAGAGACGACAAACCTAACCTGGTATGATGGAATTGAATAATGACTCTGCGAGCATTGACATCAACAAGCTCCGCATCTCGGCACTGTATCGTTGCTTTTTTAGTTGGCCATATTGGCTCGGTGTAACTATAGGCACGTTGATAATTCTTATTGCCACCTTGATCGTCTTACATTCAATGCACGGCAGCCACCTGAAGATCGTCATTGATCCGCAGTCAAGGTTATCACCACCGGCATAAACCACCGAGGCAGGATCAGACACGCCAGCTAGCGCGCTCGTCATTGGATCGCCTTGCTTACACTTCGAAACGAACGGCACACAGAAGGAATGAGGCTCGAGATCAACAAGTAAAATAAAATTTAATATACGCCTGGACAGATCGACCTTCGAATCTGAGGCCTTAGGTTCGGTGCTTTTCCAAACCCCATCGTGACAGTATCTGATATTCATTCAGTAATTGGATAAAGTACTCTGTGGTCTTCTATTAGCCAACTATGACATAGGTTTCTTAACGGGACCTTCCCTCAATGTGTTTCCTTGAAATTCTTTCATAAAAAACACATAGCACATTTACGAAAAGATGCCTGCTCCTTATTAAGTATTAAGACCTTTGAAAACAAACTATGCGTTCTAGTAGTATAGTGACAATACATCTGCGGTAGAAGCTAGTAAATAAGTGTAATAGTAACTGCCTAAGTTTCGAGGCTAGGTTACACAAGCCTTTTTCTGATGTACTGCTGCTTTCACGTCTCGCGTCGGCATAAGCATGCGTAACACTTGGGCAAATATCTGCGCGTCCCTGTGGCAAATTAACTCTGTGAAACGCAATAGCGTCTTACGAGGATCTATAACCCTTGTGTCACTGGGTCTCCAAACGACGCATAAGCTGGTTCAGTTGAATAAATGACCTTGCTGCATCGGCAAACTACCATACGAATTGCACAAAAGGTAAAACGTTGTGGGAAAAAAGCTTTTTTCGTCTTCTCATTCGTACAGATTTATTTTTTGCCAAAGATATCGGCGTTATACGAGGTCTTGCTGGCACAATTGCTAATTAAATGACAGCACAAGTAGGCGCCCCCGGCACAGTTCCTAAACTTATTATCCAACTTAGGACTCTCCATCGAAAAAATGGCGAACTCAATATATAGGATCCTGACTCTGCGCACAGTAACGTGCATCTGTGCATTCAGCAACGCCCGTACGACGTGCAAATTTGGATCATTATTAGACGGTAATGGATCTTCCATTCGCTGGTTAACTCCCATTGGATTTCGCTGACTTTGCAAAAATCCCAATAACATTCTGATTGTTACCATCTCCTACTTTCGCCGCTCCCTCTCCCCCTCTGTCTCTCTCCCTCTCTCAACCTTCTCGCTGTTTGCCTGACTTAGGCTTCATTTAATAGCGGTGCTTTACGAGATTACCGTGTTCTTTACCAAGTTCACCACTCATAGACATTAAATGAAACAAATTCACGAGAATCCTCCGATATCGCATTTTTTTCTTAGAAAATATAGTCAGAAAATGAATATATAAAATTAACTCTTTGACTCCAACTAGTGATTCAGGTTGAAAATCTATTTCATTCTGGAAAAATGGGTGCTTTGGCACTTTTGATTAGCAGGTAATCTGCTGTTTACATACACACAGCATGGAAATCGTACAAGCCTAGGTGCACACTAACTACAGAGCGAATCATGAGGCATTTTTTAAGGCATCAAGGACAAGCTCTGCTCAAAACTGAATTATTTTATTTCATCTTTTAGCATAAGTTGGATTTAGACACGTCGAAATGCTTTTAATACTATTTTTTTTCCAGGTTATCGGACTTCACTAGTTTATAGCTGGTTAAATCGCGCATGAAACGCAGCTTTGATTTGAACTAAAATAAAAAAAATGTCATTTGGTATATAATCGCTCGATCTATGTACAGTTCATCAGCCATAGACGCTGCAGATATTACGCTAAAGACTGTAAACAACAAAGCTACGCAGATATGCCCGAGACCGCAAATCAACCTTTAATGGGCGATGAGGGCAGTCGGTATAGTGTAGCTGCGAGTCTCGAGAAGCTCCGCAGCCGGCCGTGGGTACGTTATGCGGTTATCGGAATCCTGGCTGCCCTTGCTATTGGTATTGTTACGCTATTCAGTTTCAAGTTCCATCATCTGAAGAAAGTTGCTCCTATCCAGGTAAACAACAAAAACCTCGGACGAACGGTGCCCGGAGAGGGTTTGCATTTCACAGTGGGTCGACCACATGTCTAGTACGAAACAGCATCTAGCGTTGTAGTGGATGATCAGTGTAGTGGGCGTTGATATATAAGCCACTAAGTGATCAATTTGGCCTATTTGCCTGGCGTGACTTTACAAGCACGAGACAGTTCTAGTGACCGCCGAATGCATTTCGCAAGCTTCCAAGATTTTAATAACAAACAAAAAAACCGAATAAAATAATTGATTTGGATTCAACTTGCTGCTGCTGCTGCTGTTGTTGTTGTTAGTTATCCAAAAAAGGGTTCTACAAGAAAGAGCCAGTTTTTACATGTAAATATATAGAACCCCGACCGAGCCAGTTTTTATGTAAATATATAGAACCCGTCGCGCTAGTCCCAATTTGAAAATAGAAAAGGTTCTACAAGAAAGAGCCTGCAAATATATAGAACCCTTTAGAACC
Organism: Varroa destructor; assembly: GCF_002443255.2. NCBI lineage: Eukaryota > Metazoa > Arthropoda > Arachnida > Mesostigmata > Varroidae > Varroa > Varroa destructor. Next base: position 26,578,993 of record NW_019211456.1, on the reverse strand, counting down.
CTTCGTGACTGAACCCCTCGTGCCAGCTCCAGTTCCTACATGCACGTCTATAGAACCCTTTCGAATAGAACCCTTCGTGCCAGAACCCCTCGTGCCAGTTCCAGTTCCTACATGCACGTTTATAGAACCCTTTCGAATAGAACCCTTCGTGCCAGAACCCCTCGTGCCAGTTCCAGTTCCTACATGCACGTTTATAGAACCCTTTCGAATAGAACCCTTCGTGCCAGAACCCCTCGTGCCAGTTCCAGTTCCTACATGCACGTTTATAGAACCCTTTCGAATAGAACCCTTCGTGCCAGAACCCCTCGTGCCAGTTCCAGTTCCTACATGCACGTTTATAGAACCCTTTCGAATAGAACCCTTCGTGCCAGAACCCCTCGTGCCAGTTCCAGTTCCTACATGCACGTTACTTTGATTGACATTTGTCAAAGCAGCTCCCGAGGCCGATGTGGACACAAAAAAAAATATTAGTGGACCGAACCCGGAGCCAAATAATTAACATGTGAATTTTAAAAACCGCCACGCGATCCACCTGCGCTACTGTGATCGGTGTTTGCAAATCTGTAGCATTATAATGTCATATACGTAAAATGTAAATTATTCCCTATGGTGAATAAGCCGCCCGAAGTCGATAATTTTAGAACTTACCGTTTAAGGGTCTGAGCTTCACATCCGATGAAGTAATCAATCTAAGTAAAAGTCTTACTTAAGTAACTATTCCCATTTCCCCTAACTTTGCCATGTCTCGATTTCATTAGTAACTAGGTACTTTTTAAAAAAAAAGGTTTGTTTTCGTCTGCGGTACGCAGCATACGCTATTAATGCACAACATTACTGCTAACTCAGTACAACCTTTTATCCTGCATAACGTAAGCGCATTTTCATCACTATTATTATTATTATTTTTAGTACTGTGATTAATGGCTCTGATTTATCTCGGCTGGCTTTGAACAAAGTACGCAGTAACTTAGCAATATGCCTAAAAAGTAAGTATAATATATTGACGGTAAGTTATACTTAGATGGCTAACTACAGGCACAATATAAACTATCTGATCAAGCTACCGCTATTGTCATGTTCAAAAAAATTAATTAGGTATACACCAGAGTAACGTTCTTTTCTAACGTTGTCAGGGGCATTCGTACTTATGCACAAATAGAAGAAGCTCAAAGCTGTACACTAAATACGATGTGGTGCCTTCGTGCCTCAATGTGGTGCCTCGAGAAGGACACCAACGGCATCAAGAACGCCATTTCAATTTTTCCTATTCGACCTGTATCAGCTGTACTACGAAATGATTTATATATCCAATAAGGCGCTCAACATCTCTTTGATATAAAACGAAAGAACAACAAAGCGGAATTACGATGACAGGCGAAAATCGAATGTATAGTAGCGAAGACAAGGGAGGATACAGTCTGCAACATCTGCATGGACTCCGCCAGAGGAAAGGCTTGCATGCATTTGTCATCGCAGTATTAACTCTGCTAATTCTTGCCAGTATAGGCCTGATCTCGTGGAGATTCTACATTGCAAAATATGGATTGTATGGAATGGAACTGCGCACAGCTCGGTATGACGCAAGTGGTTTTGAAAACTCTAGTCCGCCCCTCTTTGAAGCTGAGAAGTGAGATCTAGCGGAAGCAGCCAGGGTGATAATAGCCATTACAAATCAACATGCCGCTGAATCAATAGACGCCCGTCTCTCGTTTGGTCGATCAGCTATCGTGAAGATCCGAAATTCGGGATCTTTCCTCAAGATTTGACAAATATTCGAGTTTCAATTTTTCCCTATGCCGTAGTTAATCAGCATAGAATAAAGGATAGTTGACTGGATTCGAAGCAATGGAGTCGAAACGAAGTGGGTTATCAGGCTATGCTTACCCTACCCATTTTATACATATTTTTTTTATTCATTGCGGTTTCCGTGCTTCTCAATTGTAATTTCCTGTTGCGTACAATATTCATTTTGATCCCATCACTCGTCGTGAATTATTCAAGAGGCCACGGTAGTTTTTTCAGTAGATTTTCTTAGGGTCTTCAGCAACAACTGGCGTAATCACTATATTAAAACTTTACATTTACGGTGACCGTAATTTTTCTTCTGGGGAATTGGTAGTACGAAACACCATGGTAATTTCCTGTGATCTGCTACGTTTCACGAACATCAGTGGCGTTGTGCGAGTGGAACTGGGGTAACAGTGACTACAAAACTGAACATTAACCCTCTTGATAACCGAACTCTTGGTTATCAGGACGATTAATGACGACAAAAAGTAACAGATCATAAGAGTGCTTTTGAGTCTTCGCCCGCCACTAACCTCAATCAGCGTTCTATATATAGCTAATATGAAAGCATTCTCTACGCTGTACTCTGCATATACTTCCGTACAATAATGATACCATAAATGATTATCACCACCACTGAGCAAAACAGGTACAACTTTTACAAGGTATACTGTCTATTTGAAACATCTGTATCTGTGAGCTCGAAAGGAGGGGAATCTCGATTATCATGACACAGGTCACTGCAATGTCAAGGGAGCTGTGTACAAAATCTGCCTAGGTTATTGCGAACTCGCAAACTCAGTAGGTCTATTAATCCGCTAGGCCATGTTCAATTAATCTTTGGCTTATTGACATCGGTGCTGAGAGGTTTTAGCCTGCAGGTTTCAGTGGCTGTAATTAATGCCTGTAGGGGAAAAATAATCGGTTCATTACATAGCGCAATAAAAAATACTAGAATTAATAACTTGTGTTGAAATTAGCAGCTTTTCTTGGTCTCCGTTGTGTAATTAACGAAAAGCTTTACCTGTTATGTGTAACAGAAGACCGGCTAAATAAATATTTTGACATTTACGTTAGGCACTACTTCAGACCGCTGATCTTCAGCAGCAAAAAAGATATGCTAACTTTTGTTTTTTAAGTTGGACCATTTCAGCCAGAGACCAAGAGGCTGACTTAATTTTTCAGCTTCCAGAATCGAACCCCATAGTTCTTAGTAATGAATAAACAACGAAGTACTTTTTGAAAAAACGATGGGCGAGAGTGGGGAGTCTTCTAAACCGCTAATTTGTAATGACAGCCGATGCGATAAAGGTTTCGGTAGGAGTCGGAGCTGGCGAAAATTTCGAGCCACAGGAATTGGTATCGTAGTCGCCATCGGGTTAGCCTTGATCAGTCTATGTGCATGGAAGGTGCACACCTCGAGAATGGCCCGCTCGACGATTCAGTACAAAATACCCGTATTTCGTCATTTCCCACGAGCGGTTGGCGATCCTAAGAAGGTATGGCATAAGCAGGTCCCCGTCGGGAACTGTTCATTTTCTTTAACAAAAGGAATAGTTCCGTTTGGACACGAGACATTGAACATTCTTGATTTTAGGATAGAGCCGATAAACGCTGACTGGACAAAACTGCAAAATACTTCTTATCATGGCGCGGTGTCTATTTGGTTGACAGAGAGACGTCACCGTGATATTCAAGCATTGACCTTAAAGCTTGATGGAGTTGAACACAAATGGGCCTTTATATTTGTCAAGGTTCCGTATATTGGTGCAGTTGATGAAAATAACGGTGCCAAACGAGTCGAGAATGTAACAGACCCATTGATTAATAGCTACGGTCGATTAAAAGCTGAAGCCGATTTATTGAAGGCTGATGACGCCAAGGCAGATTTAGAAATAAGTGGCACCCTACAGAACGACCATCCAAGGCCTTCGAATAGCCGTGTGAGGCGGGCCAAACCGTTATTCTCAGAGAATCAGTCGGGCGTAGATGTGCCGCCATCAACAGACATCCCTATCCATCCACCAGCAAATATTGTCGGTATGCTTGTTGACTATTTGGGTAACAGTACGCGAATCGTACCGCTACGAGTCAACGATAACAGACCGGTGACAACATTTAAATACACATTCGCTTTCCAATGGCGTGACGAGAGGGGTATAGAAAGCGCAAGCAGCTTCGAATCTAGATCGAACACCAACGCCATTCAACAAGTGACCCCCGAGCTGATACACTACAGTGATGAACTGAAGAATGTCACTGGCCAGATCGGCTGGTTTCGCTTGACAGCAGAGCAACGTAAAGGACTTAAACGGAAGCCTGATCTCGCCCAGCTGATTAGGAATTCCTCATCTTGTAACTTTCAATAACTCAATTAGAATGCGCAAAGAGCACGCGGTACATGGCCATTTAGCATCTGGCCATTTTTCAAGGTCCGGATACGAACCCGTTTTAAATGTGTTGACGCTCTTGGAAGTATCTTCCTCAAGTCTCGTCGAAGTGCATCCATAGGGGATTGCTAAAAAAAGCATTTGGAAGTTCACATGTACAGCTCTCGTGCACAAAACTGTGTGCTTCTAACTTTCACCAATAAAATATAATAGCGGCAAAAGCCATTTGTTTTGCCTGTCAATACTGCGGTTTCGTTTCAAAACACACACACTATATATGTGTATATATATTTAGATATAATGTACGACCTATATTTAATTTAAAACATAAGTAAATGATGCTTTTTTGCGTAGGTTGGCTTTCTTTAGAACTTGTACCATAACGATTAGTCCTACGATTAGTCGAGTCTTGAAAAATTGAATCCAACTTATGTTTGGGCCTGAGGATCCATGGAGGCTTATCACAACATAATGCGAAGCCCTGTACGGTATGTTCTCTCTTTATATTTTTATTGTGTAACAGTTTTCGTTGGCCGTAGTTATTCTTCAAGACAAGATATGTTCACAACGGCAGTAACGAGTGGATCTGAATTACTTTGGACAATGCGAACAAAAGTGCCCAACGTTGTCGATCGCCTAAAGAAAGCAAAGACTGTTTTAGCTAGAGTGCGTATCAGAGAGCAAATAAACGAACGGAATTTAATTGTACACTTGCATATTGTTGAGTTCAATGTTACCGCCTTTGAGGGTATTCATCCTCGTTTGTCTGAACACCCAAATTGAAACAGTACGTTTCAAAACTCCTATCTCTGCGAAGTGTTGTTAAAAAACCAGAGATACCTGATATTTTGGATCATTTCAGATGCTGATCTGAAGGTAGAACGCCCGCCGCTGCTGTATTTGCAAAGGTCTGCTTAAAATACGGTATTCTATCTATTAGATACTTTGGTTACTTTAGAAGTGATTAAATCAACAAACTTATGTAGCTTCCTTTATGCCGCCTATCGACTCCATGCAATTTTATGTCGATTATGTAATGTAGAGCATGCTATATAAAATGCAAAGGTGCTAGCCAGACAGTTTCACTTATTCGTTCGAGTGCAGCAAGATCTTAGTACGTATGCCGATGTGTCGCCATCACTTAGCCGTCTTTCGCCTGCTCCCCACACAAAAAATGCAAGGGTAGTTTAAACGTGCCACATAAACAAGGTTTCTGCGAAAGCAAAAGGAACCAACTTCTGTTGTGTCAAGAAAACAGTCTTCATCCTTATAGGGCTATGGCGTTCTAGCGCGTCGGTCACCGGCCCCTTCTCAAAAGGTTGTCATTACGTCAAGGAATACCGACGGCTGAATATCTTCGCTTGTCCTTGTCTCTTTATAGCCAGATGGGAAAATTGAGAAAGTCAAGTCAGGATCGTATCCGATCGTACAGCGTCACGCTCCACTGTTGCACCCTTACAGCTGTTCCCTCAAGTGCCATTCCACAATAAGCCCCGCTAAACAATCTTACCGGGAACTAGCCAACTTCATGATTATATAGCTAGTTTATATATATATATCATAATTAAGTGGATTGACCCCTACAAGTCGAGCATCTACTGCCAAATCATATAGTTCATAAATGGCAATGGCCACTACAATTTTGCTTAATATGTGTATATACCAACTATATATACTAAACTACACAATGTAAATTTTCTCCATTTTGACATTAATATATAACATGCCACCAATGCTTCTACTTTAGTAGATCTCGAAGAATCTGTTTTTATATTATTAGCTATGTGTGTGGCCTGTTTTCCATAAGCGGCCAATGTAACGTCATTGCTTCTAGTGGGTTACATTCTGGGGTGTATTGTACTTTTGATTTCGGCAGCTGGACAAAAACCTTTTTAAAAGGAGCAATTCCTTGTTGCTAAGGGTTGCAATGCGAATCAGAGTTAATCTGTGTTGGCGATTTGTCCACACAGCTTCTGGACTATCGAGAATTTCCCGAAGAGTTGTATTAGAAAGCTGATTTTTTTAGTTCTACTTACCACTAGAGTTAATAAAATGTCATGTTTACTATATGAGTTTAAAAATACGATCACACTGTATGAACATACGAAACTGATACTTAGGAATTTTAGATCAGATATGCCCGATCAGAGGAACCACCGCGTGCCATTTGAGGCATGCTAAACGACATGTCCCACGACACACGTAACGTCTAGCATGTGAAAACTGAGTGTACCACACAGGATATGGTGAAACCTATGTACCACGAAGTGTGTATTGATTAGGTTTGTTCGTCCCTACCCAGACGACATTGTTTACCTTTTTATGTTGTAAAAGCCGGGATCCATCTCCGCCATTTTCTTTTCCCATACACTGATGCAATATATATTACCAGTGAGCACAGGTAGTGAGAAGTTTCAATATTGACAAACAGCAATGTGTCGCCTAGAAAAGAACATGCAATATACCTCTATGACGCGTTTTAGAAACGTAGATTTTGATGGAGTATTGCGAGTTGCATCGATGAGGGATGTTCTTTCACTGCTTGGGCTCTTTACCACCTGAAGAAATTTTTGAGACCACCTAAGTTTTGTACCGAGTTAACGCCGTTCTTACAGTACGTCTGAAGCTATTTCACATATCCGCATCTACTACGATCGCTCGTTGTACTCCGTCCGTGATATGCTCTGCAAAAGTCGGCCGTTCGTAGCTGAAATCACAGCCATGTATGTAGAGTTGGTCAAGTAGGTCAAGATCGGCCCGTTTATATAGAGCGTGCTAATAGCAGCGTGGCGACGTCCGGAGCGGAACTTCATGACCTGTGCCATGTCCATTTTGACCTGTATTGAGTTCAACTTTCAATTAAAAACATGTCGCAATTTGTAACTTCCCGACTAACTTAACTAACCCGAAAAAAATAGAGAAAACGTTTTCTGCGAAAAGGGATTGTCAAATGTGAAATATATTCAGGCTAAGCTTGGGAAAGAAATTGTTTTTCGTAAGAAAATTACGGAAGTGTAACAAGTTATCGGCAGTACAAGAACATCGCGTTAAAGGGGTGGGATCATCTAACAGGGAACTTAAACAGTTCCAATATGAGAAGTTTACACTTGAACAGGTCTGGATTGGGGCTGACTTCAACGAGAAACTGGCGCTAAGTGTAAAGCCTCTAATCACCTTTATGCAGTTATAGTAAAATCTGTGTGGCTTTGTATTGGCTAGATTGGTCCATTGTAATGGAGCTTAAGGAAAGTTAAACGATAGGATGTATACAGTGTAGTGATAAATTCATTTGAATTTCAGGCCATTTAAATGAGTCGCTGGAGATTTCTGGAATATCTTAATAAGAGCATAGGTTTATAATTAGGACAAGATTATTTCTGGAGCGAAGTAATTGCCAATGGGTACCCGAACCATTGTTTGTGTGAGGTTGGATAAGGCGTTAAAAAATCAGGATATATGACCAACGGAAGTTAAGGTCAACGAGCGTGTTCAATTTTTCCTAATAAAAAAATCTCTAGATATCTGCCAAGACTATAACCATTTCTTTTGATCCGAACGTATTTAGGCCTGAACTGGTCATTTTATCTTCTCGAAGCCGCAGTTTGACGTCTGCATGGACCGATTACTGGCTTTTTTTATTAATAGCACAACGTACCAAATAGTTTTCTGAAGTCCATAACTTAGCTAAGCAAATACAAAATGTTTCCATCTGGCTCACAATACTTCTTCGAGAGATACAATTTTAATGGGCGTTGGCTTATTCAACTCTGTGACATGACTGGCCATATTCTAATTAGACGTAATGACCAGAGGAGACCTACTGTCTGTGGCTGAGTTGTGCCACTCGAAAATTCCTAGTTTTAGTAAACGTGCTGAACCTATTTCTGGAGCACAAACAGATTAAGTTTGCTAGTAGTAACAACAATGCCCTTTCGGCACCCAAAGCAGACGAACGATCGCAGCTTATAACATCTGTCTATGGTAAGGTAAAAAGCGTGTACTTGTCACGTAAGAGTTGCTTCACTTAAAGCAAATATACAGAAGGTCCATGTCTACACATATTTGAGTTGGGCATAGACAGAAAGGATCCCATTTCACTCAGATATACTACAACTTAGTACAATGCACGTCTTCTTTAGTCGAGAATTGCATTGGGAGTAAGTCGATTACCCGATGGCTTCTAAACAATCAAAAGGATGTTCAGGTGGGAAACGACCTATGGATCGACTGAGGCGGCCTGAACGCTGTTCTTGTATATTAGTTCTACGAGTATTAATTTCTATGTCAACATGCCTGATAAAAAATGCCTGTCATAAATCTTCCTGTTACCCTAAACATCACTTTATATGGCATACATCTGCTACTGCAAGCCTATATGAGTCCACAGATCCACTGTTTAGGATCAACTACTTGCTCTTTTGCTTGCTTGCTATACGCTGTACTAGCACCAAATAGTTTCGGAAATCGCTCGAGCTCATTTTAGTATTTGAGAAGCGTCAGAGTGAACATAACGAAACATACTCAGCCGTGTGCTACTGTCTTGAGCAAGGACAGACGACGAACAGTTACCCAACTGGCCAAGTAACCGGGCTCCCGTTCTTTTTTTTGCGTTCCTCGTTATTTACACGAAGCATTGATTGATCTGCAATACCAACTGGCATCCCGACAAGCCTCGATACGGGGCAGGCGATTTCCCTATCTTTTTTGCAAAAATGAGTACTGCGATTTGTTATGGTCGCCGAGAAACCTGCGTAGCATCGCGCTCCTGTTCCGGCCTTCTTTGAGGCAAAATCATGCCCTTGAGATAAAGACAAAAAAGAACACAGGTCTTCAAACGAAAAAGTGCACCTAGTTACGGAAATCGGCTATGTTCTTGTGACTCCTAGCGTCCCGCTATAGGGCCCATGTCGGGTAATGGGTGGTTATCGAGCCCGAAGCTACTTCATATTACTCCGAGAGATTGTCGGAGAGCTGATTTCCCGGTGCTGAAAGGGTAGTCTTTTTATGACCGAGTACTATGCGTAAAAGCAAAGCATATTGCCTACGTGAATGTTCGGCCTTGGACAACTTGAAAGCAGGAAAGCGCTCTAGAGGGCTATCAGTGTTTAGAGTGCATTCAAGGTAAACCCTCTTTTATGTAATTGCCGGTGTTTCTCTCTCTCTCTCTCTCTCTCTCTCTCTCTCTATATATATATATATATATATATATATATATACAATAAAAATTAATTAATAAATACACGTCTACGGCTATGTTAGCTCAGAGCAGTAGGTGTGAAATGCTCGTTCCGGCTAGTTCGCTTTAAAAATTATTGCGTTAGCTCTGTTCTATGATTGGAATAATGCTGAAAGCTTATGTATGACTCTTCACAGATACCACAATGGCATAGTTTATAAAATATACTGACACTGAAATATATGCGTGGGGTGGTCCGGATTCCAGTCAGCCAGTATGGGTACTTTTCGTTTTAGGTTCGAGAGCGCCATAAGCCATCTGAAACAACGCCTAACAGTAATACCGGAAGAAAAACCCAAAATATGTATTGATTAGCCATGAGTTGACCTTTTGCCTCACTAAGCAAGACATAAAAAATGTATTCACAGTCATATTTTAGAATAACCTATATTGTTTGTCCAGATAAAAAAAGACTATTTATTTTTTCCATTGCCATTTGCGATAAATTCTAGCACTGGCTTGTCAAGTAAAATCCAAAAGTCATTTTAGTTGTCCTCTAAAGAAGCTGTTCTCTGGGCGCTGATTTTATAATGAGCTGTGGTTTCATTTTTCACAGTTGTGACGTTCTGCACACTCGAAGTGGCCGGTCCCCGACAGTGCACCTTAACCCTAATTAGCATAGATTGGCCTTCAGGGAACATTTCGCGGTCGACCGAGCAGCCGCTGCCTAAGACCTTGTAAGGCCCGTCATTTAACTGGTAGCAATCTGTAAAGAAATTATGCAATTCATTACGTGCTGTGTTTGACATCCCCGTTTAACACTTGAGCCTACAACAGGTTTTAAACCGGCTTTATTCGACAGTCGAAGGCTTTGTATTAGCGAACGCTAGGAACGGTGCTAGGTTAGTAGGACATCTCTTTATGGGCACAGTCAAAGACGAACAGATATTGTAATTTGCCTAGGTATACAAAAAATACGTCTACAACTAGTAGTACATATAATGGTTTACCACGAAATAATACTTCGCGGGTTTTATTTTGAAAATGCGCAATGTTCTATTTGGTCATCAATATTTTATTATGTTAGAGGCATACTTTGCAGATGTTCCTGCGAAAGTCTTCATAACTACCTAACATAAACCATATCGTGAATTCCTTAGATGGGCTTTTTGCCCGTCACACTCGCGTGATTCCCTTTGCATAATACTCTATAATAATATTATATATAATGATGTAATAAATAATATAATATAATAAGTATATAGAACAACGGGTGGCTCAGTCCGAATCTCATGTCATAAGGCTAGATGTAGAGAATGATCAACCACGGCTAATTAAAGGTCGTATTAAATACAACGCCGGAAGAAAATTCGGAGCGAATCGGTAGGAAGGATTAGCGCCTTTCACACGTTGCGGACTAAAGGCCGAGCGTTCAACGATAATGTAAATATTCTATAGCGGGTACAAGCTCTACGAAGGTTCAAACATGTTTGCTCGTATACTGGCCCGTCACGTACATTTCGTCTATCCCATGGGTCAGATGGTTGACGGTGAACAGAATCAATTGCTCAATGGACAGGAGCAACTACACGGCGAGGTCTCCAGATTTATACATTTTCGAAATTTCATTGGGCCAAACAAGCACAGCAAAACTTCAGACGGGGCCCTCTCGACGATTTGAAATCTATTCAAAAACGTGATATGTGAGAAAGTTCTTACAAAATCATAGCATGTCGAAAAGTTAGTTAACGCCCTTATGTGCCTTTCTTTACATTTTACTATTGTTCTTTTAAACCGTTAATTCATGTCGATTTGCTGGCAGAAGATGGTCTACGCCCACCACAGCGGTATCATCCGTTGTACGCCTAATGGAGGCTTGCACAAAAAAAATTCCCTTAATCCCCAGTCTTCAATTAGTGTCTATGGCGTTTAGCATCCATCTTGTAATCAACTGGCCATGATAGATCTTAAATCCCCTAGATCTTAGATCCCCTAAAAAGTACAGTAGAAACGGCTATGTTTCCTGTAAACATTTATAGTTTCGAAATTATATCTGTTTAGCCGTTGACACAACGCATCACGGTATAAAGTTGTACTGATATTGTCCCCTTGCTCTAATGTATGGTAGAAAGTACGTTATTTATGTAGGACGTTTTATGTTCTTTGGCAATTATCTTGAAATATTCTACTGTTGTATTTTTCCAAAAACCCACTTCATCTCGCATATTCGTCTGCGGAAGAACTCACGGCTTTTACGAAGGAGTTAACTATCATACGGTTGCAAGCTTGTAAAAATCTGAGTTACTCATGCAAAGTGATATTAATAAAAAAAAAAAAGTCTATAATGTGGAAATGTAAAGAAACACGTAAATAAGGGAAGTTTTTCTACTTTCTTTCAAAAAACTGGCCAAATGCAAAATTATTGTTAGTTAGGAGAACATTCTAACCATCTCAAACTCAGGTACAAACTATGTAAACAAAATATGAAAACTACGTCATCAGGACCATCCTGCTTTGTGTTTGCACGTAACTTGTCCTAAGATAAGTCTTTGAAATATTTTTCACAGTTTTTAAGTAGAACAGTGAAATTCGTACCATATCCACCAGATTCGAGTTATTTCGTTTATATTTTTCCATTCAATCATTCAGACACAATTAAACAAAACCGATTCAGATCTGTAGTACTTGTACTATGGTTTCCATATGATATAATAATTATACGGTAAGGACTATTAAGAATCGGACGTAGCTCATATCCTCGCAAGGAAAACAGAGAAGATTCTAATAATAAATTCAACCACCTGTTCGTCTGAGTGAAAAAAGCAACGTCATTGAAAAAAGAAACTTAATTTTAGTGATAACTTCGAAAAACTGCTATTATAGCGCCACTTAAAACAGAACGAAAAATTGATCGTACCGCCAGCCGGCTTAAGATTTACCCCGGTAGAACTGTGTCTTAGTAGGTCAGATTAGGAAAGATGACTGTTGGAAGATCTATAGGTGTCTTCATTCTTTGATGAATATACTAATAATCTAGAAAATTAGTATTCAATATAGGTTTTGTCATGCGTCCAAAAATGGGCACGGTGAACATAATTAAACAAATGCCCGTATGAACCCATTTTGGATATGCTTTTTTTAATTTGCATTACTTCTGGAAATAATCTCTAGAAAGTCCGATTTGATACTATATCTATCTATAAATATCTAAAATGCGATTTGATACCTTCGATGTTTAATAACAGTAGTATCTGTCTATTCGACAAAAAGCAGGATGACAAGTAATCGATGTACATAAAACTCATTTAAAATTATCGAAAACCCTCGTCCGTTCTATTCCACGTTAGCGAGAATGTTGTACCCTACAAATAGCGTTTTTCCGATATGCTTACAAGCAAAAAAACTATGGTGTTTACTCATCTATAGTTCTCTTAAGTGAAGGTAAAACAGCTCGTGCCGGCCAGGGTATACGATAATCTTTTGTGTCATACATAACAGGAAACAAGCGAACGATTCGAAAATCAACGTTCGATTACGCTACATTCAAAGATGACATGTGTACCGCCTAAGCCATCACGCGAAGGCTTAAGTTACACAGACTTGCCTTAGACTGAAAGCAATCGGTTTCGAATGCTTTGTCTACCTGACACGCTATGAAATCTATCTTTGAGGAAGACTCAGCGAAAGATAGCGCATCTGAAATCACAGTTCTAGGTTTTTCCCAGGTTTTCGCCTTAAATGGTATTAATAGTGAAGCCAATCCTAGAGGGATCGACGAAGAAGGCAGGTCAGAAGGACTGCGGAGGCGAGGCCTCCAATCACAGTCCTAATCGTGGGTTCAGATGCAGTGCGAGGAGACGAGTATTTGACGAATAATATTGAAAAATACACATATTCGAGGGCTGTGTTTAAGTAACGTAGGTACACTTCGCACCGGTCACGGCTTCGGACTTGGGTCAAAACAGCTCACAGGTCATTTAACAAGATGCATTCCCTTATTAATTAAATACGTTTTTATTAATAACAGTAACTGAGGCAATAGTAGCCTGCTTAAACTCTAGAGTTTCGTTCAGATCAGTCACGCACCGAACAATGCAGCATACCTAAGTAGGCGTAGGCTATCCAATTTCCCAAAGCACACTCTTGCACCTTATCCGATGAATTCTCAATTTATTCAACTTAATCCGCATTGCGGATTTTCCACATTGGGTTGCAGAAATTTTTCTCAAATTCTTTAGAAGTCATACAATGATAAATATTGCATATACCCTCCATCTGTTAAAGCATTGACAAATTTGTCTGTATTCAAAATAAACGAAGTTTTTATATCCGTTTGTGGTTTTGTTGCCTCCAATGGATGCGAAGACCAACGGATGAGTACACTTCTGCAATTAGACAATTTACCCTTATAAGTCCTAATAATTTTGCATCAGTAGAAAATCGAACGATGTTTAGGAAAAATTTCAGTTTACAGCTGAAGTTGTCCCCACTCATCAAATTGTCCGTCTGCCTTTATTTACCTACTGAAGAGGTTTCGGTTCGACAGAAAACATAATATCACGCGGGTCAGATCAGGGATCCGACTCTTAATCCGCGTTCAACCTTCAAGGTAAATAATAAGAGCGATATGGTAGGTATGATCTAGACAATATTGTATCCTTTTTTTACGAGCCCCTAGCTTTTTAAGGGCACTGATGGCTGAAAGCGCCGTCGGTGATATCATATATTTGTAATATCTTCGTTACCCTATGGAAAAACTAAGTCTAATAACGATACTAATGCCTGCACCGGTAAGCAAACCCAGTTTGATTTGACGTTCCCTTTGCTACCTATTGAAATAGACGCCGCACTACTACTATGTCTAAATCGACCGTTGACAGATCAGTGAAGTACGGAAGTAACATTAGCATACGTTTACTAATAGAAATACAAATGCTTTAAACCACCATCAGGGAGAGGCAAAGAAAACTACCAGACGACTGCTAGAAAACGTTTCGGAACAAAGATACGATAGTATAATTCGGTTCGATTCTCCTTGGGCCGATTATAACGTAGATGAGTTATAAAAAAAAAGTGGTTCAATAGCAATGCATATAGTTCCTGCTCAAAGCTAGCTTCTGTCTATTGCATACGGTCTATTTTCCCGATCTCACATCAGCCTTAATTGATAATGAAAAACATAAGTGAGGACTATTTATAATTCGCTTTTTTTACTTCCTCTCTTGCTGTATCATTGCTATATAGGTATCACACTTTCTAATTGCTAACAATGAGTAAGCGGTCTATTCAGAATCTACAAGATGACGAGGCAGTGCATGCTCATAAAGGAAAATAATAAAAGAAGAATGTGAGCCTAAGCGGTCCTGAAATGAATCAACTTGGTTCAAACATTATTTGAAAATTCAAATAGCCCGCTTGGTAGGTTGTCGGAATGACGCTAATAAAGAGAAATATTAAATATCTACTTATAGCAAGGATTCCGTCTGTGTCTGACCAGTGAAATACGCCGTCACGTTACGTTTTTACCTTTTTCTAGCTGTAATTTCTAGACTTAAAAGTACGGTTTTGTTACACCTAGCATCAGAGACCTAATCTGAAACAAACCTGGATGTACAAGTCACGTAACCGCCAGTCGGACTGAAATCTCCACCGCTACTCATCCTTCGTGCGCCGTCATCGAATCTAAGTGAAATTTAAGTAAGTTGTCCTTTTTACTAGATCTTCTTTTGATTTGTTCGAATCTATTGAAGCTTGTTGGTCTATGGCAATTCGATCTACGTTATGCAAACACTAAACAGTCCGCTGTTCCACGAAGCTCGTAACAAGCCAGAGAATATTAACAACTATTCGACTACATAAAGTGAGGTGTTTGAAGTGAAACTGCTTTCATCAATGGCTTGAACAATCGTCTCTAAACAGCCGCACGTATGTATAGCGCTAGACCAGTGAACTTGCAACTTGGATTGTAAACGTTATTTCACCGGGACGTACATTACAATGAATATACTGAAAAAGTTTAAACATTTTATATATGAAGAGACCACAGCACGCTAGCTACACGGATCCACCCAGGTTCAAACCAGTATGCAAAAATAGGCGATATAATAGTACTAATACTAGTATAATGACTTCAGGAGTTTATATAGTAGCTAAACCGGGTCAGAGTAACTTGGGCTAACGTAATTTGCATTCTTTGATTGAGGACTTCCGTAAAACGCGCCAATGAAGAGGCTTAGTAAACGTTCAGTTTCAATCCTGGTCGCAATAATAATGTTCACTATCGCAAAGGACTTTTAGCATATGATTTTACGATACGCATTGGGAAATGATTGCTGTACAAGAATATTATAATACCCATACCTTGCTCGGTGCCGAGACCCGACCCGTAAATGCATCTGCCCGTTTACACACGGCCGCAAAGTTTGTAAACGAGGTAATAAAATATCTCGATTAGTTTCACACAGAAGACGAATGTTAAAGAATAAAAACGCGGTGATCATGATGCGTTTTAACAATACCAACTAGTTTGTCGGCATTTAGTTCTCCGTTTGAGTAAACGGTTTCTACAATCGATTATCATGGCTGCCATGGGAAATATGACAAGTGGCGGATTCGAGCAGTCGTCTTGAAGCCATATATACAATAGAACATCTCAACCAGTTTTATGAGCCTTGTTTCGCCTTAGCCTTAGATGAGGGTGAGCAAGCCAAATCCAGTTGTCGGATTTAGCCAACCAGCTGTTCCTTTGAGCTAGGTTATCTTATTAAGGTTGCCTGGCTTGTTTCATATCTGGTCATTACGTTTTTCCTTTTTGAGTGGTAGGTGATCAGAGACAGGGCGCCCCATTGAACACCCATTGGCTTTGATCACCTCCTTTCTTCTTTAGTCGTACGTATCGCCTTGCCAGAGCCGAATGTGGCATAACACTTCGAGTTCTACCAAGCCCTACTTCTACCGTCTACCAGCAGGGATGGATGGCCACTTGGATCGGCAAGTAGTTAAACAGTTTCAACAATAACACGAGCTACAACGCCGCTAAGGTTCACGGCATCGTACCGAATCGACCTTCTACCCACCAGATGTCGCTGTCTCGCTAGCATTCTGCTGGGACAGAAGGAGTCACAAAATGACAATTACTGCAACTACTACGTCCTTATAGCTCTGTGTATGCGGCGGTAAGGGCGACACATACGACTGTGGATCGTAGGAGAGAAAATGGTGGGGTTCACCTGGGAGCGGTCAATGCTAGCCTAGTTGGAGCGACAAATAAATCGCTACTGGTGGATGCAGTATGAAAAGAACAAAACGGGATTAAGACTGACCTGCCATTCGACCAATGTTAGATAGGCGCCACTATGTGTTATTGCACGTCCAACGTGCAGAGGTCTCCCACGTACAGACATACACGCAGAATGAAAAATATACATTCATCGCGCATCAAGGAAGAATGGATTGAATATACTAAAAAATCTTTAGTATATGAAATAGTGAATTGCGGATCGGGTGTTTGAGGGAACAGTTTTCTTGGCTTATGCAGTAGGGTCAGCATTGCACGCGCAAGTGGAACACGAAAGAAGTAGCATAGGTCGATCGATCCGCTTTCGAAGGTTTCGCATCGAAGAGTAAAATTAGGACAATTTACGAAGTAGTAGTCATATTTTGAGTCTGTTTACCCTTGAAGTATTCGCAACTAAAGACACTTCTACGCGTAACAATTAACGCAACACTATGATTCTAGGAACATCTATAGAAAGACAGAATTCGTTTGTTTCCTTTGTCATACTAAACAACGAAGCTGATGTGCACAGAAGATCGATTATTTTGATCCTACTTATTTTGATACTGTTGGCAAACTATTCGGGCACCGTGTATGGATGACTCGCATCCGAGACAGCCATAAAGAGTGTTTTAAGAGCCATAAGAGCGAGAGGTATCCCATCGGATTCTATGGGTATTTTTTGCACGCCGAAGTTTTCACAACCACACATCATCATCGGACAATAACATTGCTTTTATTACTCGGCAAAAGTACCAGGATAACCAAAGGGGAATAGGTTGTTTCCCGTCTGTTATCAATCTCCCGGTCCAGTGCGCAAACAAGGTACAAAAAAAGAAAGCAGGTAATTTTATACAAATACTTGAATGCTCCGTATATATAGCAAAACATAGAGACATAGCCAGTGCAAACAAGCTATAATAAGCCAACGTAGAATAACCAGAGAGAAATATTTAAGGTAGTTTTTTCTACGTGATCAACGTGATGAAGTGCAGTACAAAGAAAAGTACAATGTGAGTCAGAATATCAGATAATTATTGCTTAATTTGAAGAAATGTTACGTTTCCCAGAAGCGGCGACTACGTGTCATATTTGCCGTACACAACGGATTATCGAGAGATGTTAATGAGGTTCATAGACCTACAAAAAAACTCTTGCTCGATCGTGGCCACTTTATCTCATTTAGTAGGCATTAAAATTAACAGTTTATAGAATGATTAAACAGGTAAAAACAAATATTAAAGAAGCTTTTTGATTTCTTTTTTTTTTTAGTTTAAATCTCCAACATATAGTAAACCGAACGGAGTAGGTATAATACAAAGATCTTATGGGCGAAACCTTGTAACTAAAATTAGGTTCTCAACAGGGTGACGATAGCTACCCCTTGAATCTACTCGTTTCTTGCTTAGTTTGTCGGTCGTTAGCTCAATGAGTAAGACGTTGCCATGTCACACCAACAAATGTTTATTAATGAAAAGAAGTAGATCACCTTTAGTTTATGTAACGCATGTTTACGTTACCTGCGGTAGAGATCGATCTAATGTTTTGTTTCAGGTCTCATATTCCTGATGTTATCCCAATATGAGGCGACCGTGATTGATTGACTTGAATGAGGTGGCTGGGTTTAATCGATTGTCGAGAAACGAGCATCTCGATGTAAGAGTTCACTGCCTTGTCGATAATCGATCTGATGCCGATGTTCTTTCGTCTTATAAATAATCAGTTTGTCATTCTTTTAATCACGCGCATTGATCAGAATTCCCAAAGAAGGACCAGTCGAAAGTTTCCTGCCTATTACACGGATTACAGACACGGGCATGTATTTCTATTAAAGGTACCCAGAGCCATACAGAACACAAAATAGGAATGTTTTTATTCCTTTTTTAACATTAATGAATTCTTTAATTTTAACATCCCTGTTCTATGTATTGTTTTCGTTATTGCTGGCGCTGTCTTTTCGTATTGTTCTTGTTGAGTAAGCCTTCTTCCATGTCAGTCTCTGTTGGGCCACACAGAGGCCTGTTAGCTCCTAGCTTCTCCTTAGAACGTTTAACGTCCAAAAATTACCTTATGTATATCATATTTACTTTGTTAAAATGAATACAGACGAGCATTTTTATAGTGAGGCCATTCGCCTAAAAGTGACAGTTATAAATAGGGCGAGGGAGTGGTTCGTGAACTTAATTTTCACGATTTTAAAGGTAGGCTTTTGTATATGCAAACAGGTAAGCTTAGTCTGTATTTCCCACTCGATCAAGTGCTTTATAGTTTACAATATACTCTAAAATATTATTTAGGGTTTCTTCAGTTAAACGCCACTTCATGACTAGCAAATCTTGGCCTCAAATACTGAACTGGGAAAAGATGTATGCTTCAAAGATTTTAAGCAATCACCTTTATACGTATTTATAAACGTTCATTAGATTAAAGCAGATGTATTCTTCATCTAACAAAACTCTTTCCGACCTAATTCCCAACCAACTCATATTTATACCCGTTTTCACCAGAAATTTCCAGATCTGGTACTGAGCGCCAAAGCCAGCCATGTTCGAAATTAAAATGTACGCTGACGAAATGTAAAAAAGATGCTAATTCCTCAAAGTGATTTTTGGGGAATATAATCAGTGCAGGAGGACTTTACCTTCAAAGAGGAGGGCTCTCACAATGTCTGCTATGTGCGACCGGCATTGTTGAGGATTACAATTAGTTTGCGTTGGCTATCGGATTTTTTCTTATAGAGCTATATATAGCTGAATCATATATGGACCTTCGTTAACCGTCATTCAATTAGTTATAAGGGCCTCGTTCTGCACGGCAGAACGCCTTAGTTTGCTTAGGCAGGTTTGAGTCAATTTTTTTTTTCTATAAAAATCGAAATAACGTAGACAGTGAAAATGCACTTTTAAACACAAGGTCGCGTCTTATATAGCCGTTGCTATTATTGTTGTTTTATAGCCATGTTGTTAGCATATAATACTAGTTATTTTATCGCTTTAGAGCCGAGCTTTCGTTTCCAGTTGCCAGTAAAGGGCATGCTAGCTTGCCTTGTAGCCGTAATATAATAGTATTTGTTGAAACTATGGGCAAATGAAGTGCGAAAACTGAGAAGGCACAAAGCAACTTAATTCTCAATTTATACTGCAGGGACAATGACGCCTACAGCTTATATGCAGAAGTTCATATATTGATGCATTATTGATATCCAAACCAAAACTAAAACTGTCCTATTCGAAGTAGGTTATGATCTTTATCCAAGCAACCCCGTGTAGCTGTGCGACGATAGGTAAAATGTTTATATTTGTATGAGAACGCGAAAGGTCCTAATAAAAATTCATTTCTTCTCACAAAACTACCTAAGCGAATATGTTCCGGGGTGAACAGCCATGGGCACGTCTGCCGACAGGTAACGCTCGTTCTCCGTCTCTCTGGACCAACACTTCTAGCTGAATCAGATTCTGTAAGTATATTTATTGAGGGGTGCGTTCATTTCTAAAAAAAGCTCGCGCTGCCAGTCTTGAACTCCGCAAAATTGCTCTATCGGGTCTAATGTTGTCGCAAATAAGCCTACACTTGTATATGGAACAGCCAGTTAAGGAACCGGCAACAAGTGCATCATCTAAAAACTAAAAGTTGACGAAACATCGTACGTATGCGAGAGTAACTGGTACGAACGGCTATGTGCGGTTCTCCGAAGTGAAACAGAATGAACAAGTCCAGATTAGGGCGATTTCTTAGCCTTTCCTTACGTGGAACCTTGATAGCTTGACGGAAAATTGCTCGTTTCGGAAATATGGGGATTTCTACGAAGAATGTACGATTCTCCGCTTTACCATATGCTAGGCAATAGGCGAAATCTCGTTGGAAAGATAGATGCTATGAGCGATCTAACCTTCAGTAATATATGGCTTTCATATGCACAGAAAAGTGTATTATATATAATAAACAAATACGCTAGGTAATTTTATTATGTATGAACAAGTATTATCTATAACAGATATGCAAACAGTATTGTTGGCTGCAAATCATCCCGGTATTGGACTTTAGCCCTTATCTCGGCATCTTTCATTAACTTTCAGTTTTGTTTCCTAACACGCGCTTGCATCAATTGCCGACCGGACGGCTCTTGAA
Organism: Varroa destructor; assembly: GCF_002443255.2. Classification (NCBI taxonomy): domain Eukaryota; kingdom Metazoa; phylum Arthropoda; class Arachnida; order Mesostigmata; family Varroidae; genus Varroa; species Varroa destructor. Next base: position 26,558,235 of record NW_019211456.1, on the reverse strand, counting down.
AGACAATAGCAAGGATTTAGGTAGCACATTAGCAAGTCTAAATTCAACAGTTTAGAAAGTATTTGACTACTAAGTAGATCTGATCCCAAATTAAAACTAATATCGGTGGATAATGGCTATATTGAATGAGCATGACCACCAGACGTCACGCTTCTAGCACATGTAACATTCAATTAAACTATTTGTTTCTATTTACAGTCACTCCTAGAAACAGAGCATAAGGAAAAGTCCCAATTTAGGGGGGTCGTGCCCATAGGAAGGTGCAGAGGTGTGATTGCTAGTCTAATTCGTCGGAGTTTCAAAGAGAACTTTCGCTTTCTGAGCGAAGCGCAGTAATCGACAGTACAGTTCCCAATGGACTCCGATGATCCAGTTATCATCCTACAGCCATACGCATAGAGTGGCAAGCTATTTCATTTTGTTTGCTTGACTTTACAATTGGATCCGCTCACGGCGGCTGGGTCCCTGGGGTGTCGCGACAAAGCGACATTTCCTAGTCTCTCCATACTGACCAACGCTACAGACGGCCCCAGTAGCGTATTCATGCCCTGTCAAACAAGAGCTGCTCATCCATCCAGATTCACTCAATTACAAATAAATGTGAGCCCTTTTCCGTTTTTTGCCGATTTCGTAGACCTATTAGATTGGTAAAGGTAAATTAATTTCTACGAAATTCTCCTCCAGGTTCCCGGAAAACGTCTGAGGACTAAGCGTTTCCTGTTTAACGGTGCATCATCTAATTTTATCCGACTACCTGTCCCAGAGAACACTGTTAGACATTCAGAGGGCAATATTCCACTATTTGCTATAATACGACAAAATCAGCGTAGACGTAGTTAGAATCTGAGCGTGAGTTGGCTCGACTCCCCTATGTAATTAACGAACCGTATGGAGTAGCGGTTGTATCTGCTAACGTCTAACAGCCTGAAGCCGTAGCTTTACAGTTAACTGTATGCAAACATTCATAAGCAGGATAGATTATTACATATGGAACAGAAGGCTTAGTTCAGTAAAATCAGGATGGACTATTTGTAAGCAATAGAGGTTCCGCATTAATTGAAACTAAACACAAATCATTTCCATAGTGACTATCCCTACTACTTTACTAAAAATTATAGAATGGCTGAACTATGCTACATTTAAATTGTCAATGTAAACGAGATTATGGTAAGTTTAAAATATGTATAATCTAATGTACCAAAGACGAATCTCTATATTTTATTTCCAGCAGGATTCAGACAAGTACTGACTGCGATACTCCAGAAATGAATTTCCTTAAGCTGCACCAGTTTTCAGTGCTGTTCCCCTAGCAGGACAAACATATATAGTCGTTCATTTTACACTAAAAGAATAAAGCGGTCTATTGTCGTGTTAAGTAGTGCGCGAACTATGGTATTTTGAGCTCCCGTTTAAAAAATCCTGGATGAACCTAGATGAACCTTCCTGGAAATACTTTTCCGGGATGCATCTTGAATGTACAAACCTATTATTGTAAAGCTACGCTTTTCCGCTATTGTTTCATATATAAGAAGATATTTCTGCTTTGGAATCTAAATCAATGTACCTAGCTAAAGCCCAAAAGAAGAATTTTCACTAGTAAATTTTGCAACCATATTCCTAATAACTTGTTATAGGTAAAAAGAAAACGTTGATTTCATAGGAACCTGGCTTGCTTTTTATCTGCTAAAAGCCTGTCGATTCGTTGATATCTTGGCACAAATGACAAGAGAACTCTAAAACATTATCCAATTCGCTGCTTTATATGGAAGATTCATCAACTTTTAAAGTGCGTAGCGCCGAAGAAATCTTAACTTAAATACACCTATAGAGTAGTCTTATATTCAGTATAGCCTTGCTATCCCGAGATATACATTCAGGTATTTCACGATCCACAAAATTTTCACATTATTTTACCTGGATTAGGTGTTTGGCCAGTGTAACTTTGACGGACATGTTCCTTTGCTTAAAAGTTTAGCGTAACGATTAGTACAAAAAAACAACTGCGACATAAGCGCAAACAAACGCTTTCTATACAATGGCGAAAACACGCAACGGTAATAGAACAATCTGCCCCAATGTACGTTATAGGAGAAAGCTTGATGGCCAATAAAGTATTCGTAAAAAATCGTTGCTAATGGGCCCCCTTAAAAGTAAGAAAGATTACTGCACTTTGTTGTTGGCAACAGACTCTCAACGGCAACAGTTGAGGTAAACAACGAACGCAGCCGACTGTTATAGGCTGAATTTGGTTCCTCTCGGGGCTTTTGCGTTCCGAAATCAAGTGGGTTCTTTTTTGCAATGCGGAACTAGAACCGTTTTCCGTTCCCAGTTCACCAGCAGATCGATAGGATTAAAAAAATAACGAAATCAAAGTAACCGAACGGATGCGAGCGAATTGAAATTTGTCATATCGGCTTGCTGCTTGACACAACAATCCCACAATAGGTCATTAACTCTGATTGCGGCTACCTAAAAAAGGTAACTGGGCTCAACTAAGCAATTATTATGTACCCTTTCGTATCAACGATCAGCTGTAGGCCCACTATTCCGAAAAATGAAGGTTCCAGTTTGATAGACAAGCAAATTTATGTTACGCGTCCAGTTTGGATACCAATAAGCTGGCATTAATAAGCGTCGACACGTTGAAGTCGTGCACTCTGCCCTGAAATTCTGTCTAAATAGAGGGTTCTGGTCAAATAATCATTGAAACCTCTGATTAAGGTGTCGCTTACGTATACTGATCACCCCCTTCAGTATAAAAAGCGATTACCTAGTTGATAGTCACCCTATATACTTCTTGGATATAAAAGCGTTGATAGCAGTGATAGTGATGTGTATAGGTCATTATACGTGAACAAACCCCTCGAAATAGTCGAGCGATCTCAGTTATTCCTCGTTGCTAGACACATTTGTCGTCTTTTGTTTTTTACTGTGAGCGACGAAAAATGCGTACTTACGCAAAAAAATTACACCAGTCATAACCTTGTTATTTCCTAATTTATCAGGGGGTTATCGTTTACGTATCGTTATGAATTTGTTTTCGCCGCAGTAGGGAGGGCCTGTTGCAGGATGAAAACAACTTCTAATTATATCAAGGTCTACAAATAGACAATTTATTGCAAATAGTTGTATTCCGAAACTCTTTAAGCCTTACTATAGTTGGCGGAAGATTTGAATATTCCTTGCCATTAAAGTTTTTTTCTATTCATGTATCAACAAAGCCAAACGAACGAAGCAATATTAGCCCTACACTCCCTAGCCAAAAACAAGGTACGTTACTTTTGTTATAAACTAGGTTGACGGATGAAATTTTGCGTCACACAAGAAATTCAAGTTTTATATTCTTAATAATGCGACAAAAATTGCGTTGCGTTACGACACGTTGAGACACACGTTAATTACAAAATCTATATTTGGATTATAATATGTTTCTTTTTTTCAATTGTTTACTTGGATGCCGTCCTCGCAGGACAATCGATTACAATTGTATAACTATCTTCTTTAATAAATCGTCCTAGACATCGATAGATTTGACAGTGGGTCAAACACGTCGGTTGATCTGATCTTTATACAGTATGGATCCGAGGGAAACACGTCACAGAACGCTATTTTTTTCCCAAATCGAATTGTAAATAATTCTCATTTCTTTGCTGGTCACATTCGTTTACTCTTTCAAACCAAATTGGTCAAAATGCTTCGAGATGTTACGGATGATGCAAGCAACAAGTAATTGCAGGTGCGAACATCTCCACTATGTACGATTGCGAGGGATGTGAAGTACCTGTTTTCCCTTGCGAGGTTATACAATTATCCGAGACATCCGTTATATGCAGGTCTACGACACAATGCTAAAATCGAACTTTACTCCTTATAAAACCTCCCAAGACGTCTCATCCCCCCCCCCTCTCTCTCTCTCTCTCTCTCTCTCAAGACGAGCACTCGCCCCATTTTCGTAACAGTCCGGAAAATATCAGTTAAAATCGAGCTATCACTACGTCGTTCTACATTATGTATGTGTACCTTTTGCATGTCTATGCTAAATTTACATGTCTCCACGGGAGATATCTGACTGACTTTACTATCATATCTTATTCAGCAACTACTATTTCAGCAGTGTCTTCATCCTTCTTTCCTAGATAGGCCGTTTCCGCTTCGTATCGCTACACACCCATCAAGCCTGCCCCTGCTGACGTAAGGATAAATGCCTTTTGAAAGGTCGCGTGCTGTTCGCGAAGTCGCCGGGAGCAGCTTTCAGCTGTGAGCTCATGTTGCATTCCGTTGTACCGTCGGAACATCCGGATCCGTTCCCAAACAGCGACTTTCTATCCGATGCAAGGATTTTCCCCCTTTTCCTCTTTGTCTCAATATCTTATCAACGACGAAGAGCTACACCGTTCTAAAGATGACTACAACAACAACTGTGGTAACGGCAAAATCTCGTTTTAGCCGTGGTATGGCAGATCAGCCGTGGACGATGCCCGTATTTTGCGTTAAGGGCTCAGACGACAATTGTGCCGAGTCAGACTCGTTGGCGCCTCTTTTACACTTTCTTCCGACACAAAAAAAATAGCGAGCCTTGACACGTATTCCACAAGGGCATTTTGGCACAGTAGACCAATCTGCATTGGCACATTTACATTTTTACACAAGGTCACGTAGTTTGTGCTATTTGTGCATGTGCTTGTACGTAGGATGCTCAGCCAGATTGAAGGTGCAATTGCTTTTCCAACTCAATTCTGTTAGATACTAATTTCTACGAAGAACTGTCGGTAGATGACGACATTTTTAAATAGGAGACGTAAGCACAGTCTGTTTGCGCATTAAAAGTCGATGCTATCGAAATATGCCGGAAGATTAACAGGCTGTAATTAAAATGCAGTAACACATATGAGATACATAGCATATGCATTATCGTAAATGGATATCGTTTCGAGCCGGAAAGCCTACATTTTTTTTTGTCATTGTGTCGAAACGTAAGAAATCGTATGGTTTAGGTTATCATTGTAGGAATCGATCACGCTCGATCGAATGAATATCTCATCTTCAGGACCAAATTTTGCAACGCGTGAAGCCCCAAAAACGTTTCGCCACTTCAACAGAGATAACGTACGTCGAAGCTTAGTTTCTGTAAATAATATGAATGTTACCTTTAAATCTCAAATAAGACATAGACGAATAGTTTCGCCGCACACACCGTTGAAACAGTATTCGTTTAGTAAAGGCAATAGCCTTAACATTTTTCAGACTTCCACATTGTAATTTTCTTTTGGCGGAGAAGTTAAGCCGAAAATTTTTTGACGAGTGCCCGGTTTCGGATGTAGTAAACGAGCTTTCGCTATACACAGAAAGTGCCAACGACTTCACACTTCACACACACACACACACAAAGCGGCCAGACTAAACACTAATTGCTCCAATTAGGACGAAGTAGTCTATTTACCGTTGTAGTGGTAGAGAAAGACAGCGTGGCTTTAAATCAAAAGTTCCTTTGACGTTAACAGTTTTAATTATTAACGTGTCACAGATCGACCATTGTTTATATGGACCCTAGAATGGGTTCCTATTAGCCATCTTTTCGATGAGCGGTTTATAGTGCATCCGTAAGTTGTCGGTACTGAATTAAAAACTTGGAAAACGTTCTAGATTTTTCATTTCGTTTATTTTTCCATGGTGGGAACAGCCGGAATGCCAGAATCGGAGTCATTCTGAATGATATCTAATAGGAAACCAGAGAGCTGAAGCTCGACCTATATAAATTCAGTGATATACAGGTTGGAATAAGAGTGCGGGCAGGTGTCGGAGAATTCTTCTCGTCCAACACAATTAACTTCAGCAAAAACGTTCTATATGTATTGAACTACACTATGGCGTGCGTCATTATCCGTGATCTAGGTTACTTTATAAGCCCCTAACCTTTCAGTTCGGGTGGAAATGGTCAGTCTTTTCCTAAAGATTTCATTGCCTCTCACACTGCTAATAGCCTAAGTACTAGAATAGAAAAGTGATAGAATACTAGAGAGGAAGTACTGGAAAATAATACAAGTAGATAGGTAAACCTATATACCCTGCAGGTAGATTAGCGACAGGCTATTTCATCCCATGCAGAAACAACTCCAATTTTCTATTGATAGGATTTACCAATGTAAATCAGTCTGATGATGTCTACGCACATGTTGTACACGATGGAGACACGATGAGAACATATGCATAAGAGAGTGAAGTTGTGTTTTGGTTTCGGCGGAAAGGCGGAGTGTTTCGATTTCACTCGGTTACATGTCTAAATATATACATAAAACTTCTATCTTTGTACCTAACAGGAAGTGATCAGACACAAACAGCCTTTGTCCTGCACCGTTATTAAGGATGTGTGTAATTATTAAATCGCGTGTCTTCACTGCGAGCATACGTTACTGTTGCTAAGAGTCGCCTTGCAAGCACACAGCCAAACAATGGACACGGCAGCGCTGCATGCCACCCAGAAGGGGTAACATGAAGATGAACACCTCAAAGAAGTGATAATTTTGTTGCTAACTGAGATGCGAATACCTATGGCTAGCTTCTAGCCGGTAGAGTCCATTCCATCTCGACGAATCCAGCTTGTGCCCACCAGCGAAGCCAAGCGCCGCGTGTAAGATGGCACTAGTAGGGACTTAGCCCTCGATGAGGGACTGAAACACTCTCAGCTTTTCGTCTGTCATTTGCCGATGGTAATTTGGTGTGCCTTGTCCAGACCAAAAAAAATACGCGACCGGTAGAATACACGGCAGACCGTTTAAAATTTGGCGGAGGAATTGATTGATGACGGCAGACTTTTGCTTCATAATGATGGTATTAAATATGCGCTGTTCGTAGTTGTTTCCGCACGCGTGTACAATGCTACAAGAAAAAAAAACGACGAAAACTACAAACGCAAAGTTCCTTATCGCAGTGCCGAAAAGAAGCGAAAAGCGTGTGTACGTCTAATCGAAGGTGAAGTTTAGTAGCAGGTTGGTGAGCGAAATCAATTGGGCCGAGCTCAGCCGGAGCGGTTGAGGCTAGATTGTTGGTAGATCATTGAACAAAACCTAAAGGCACACCTTTTAGTGATTATTTTTAGCATTTACATGCTATGAACTTCAATCAATAGCAAAATATGTATATTACTTAATATCATATTTGATATATTTAATTCGAATAAGGCTAAAATCGGGGTTGAATTTCACAGTATATATGCTCGGGTTGGCTCGCGCCAACTTTAGCCCCACAAGTTTGGTAAAAACGACTCTGAAGGCAGAAGCGCCCCACTAATAACTCTGGGGACCCCAAATTTAATGCTTAAGACATCAATTGAGATTGATGAATAATAGATTAGTAAATATGGGACAATACGCTTAGTAAGTACCTTGGGTGTGTTTGAACAAGCCATACTATAAAGCAGGGCCATGTAATAAGTTTCGATCGAAATAAAGGAGGATATATCTGAAACGACGTCCAAAGTTTACGTTTCAATTATCGATTTGGCAACATGTATGGGTCTCACGATTTTCTATCCACCCCATTCAACTTAACATTTCAATTTCTCATATCTAAACACGAATCTACTGTTAGCACTAATTTAATAAAACAAGTTTAAGAATCAATAAATATAATAATCATAGAATATTCCTGCGATGATTTTTGTCAACTGAATGCTACCTGACTTGCCTGACAGGTTGATAAGTAAATTCCACTGGGACGAACCTGAAACCCAGAAAATAGATATCGCAAACGAGAATTAATTAAAATAACGAAATACTATTTGTAGTCTTCGACTCTTTTCCGTTTAGACGTAGAACGAAGGCAAGAATGGATATGTTTGCTATTTTACCTTGAATAGGCGGGAAGCGAATAAATTTTCAAAGAAAAATGCAAGCCGCTTTGTCCTATTTCTTTAGTGAGAAGGACATCTTTATCTCCATAACCGGGTTCGCACAACAGCGTAGGTCGACGATGGGGCAAGAGCATCCCTTATAACTAAATGTAACATTATTAAGCTAAAACATGTAATCCTCAATCGAATAGTGCATACAGACTGATACCTACTATAACGTGAAGGGTATCGTTTGCGGGAACTACGCCAGCAAAATGTTCGATCTCATTCATATTTAGCATCTTTTAATATGTTTTCATCAGTTTCTGTCTATATATATATATCTATAATATTACACTATTAGACCGTGTCATTGCAGCTTAACCTCACCCACCTCATCAGCGACGAGACTAAATCAAGCAAACGGGAGTTTTTAGGATAGGGATATAAAGCAGAGTTACAAATAAAGCGGTAATCCTCAAACAGGCTGTCTTAATTTGTCTCGATTGCGGTATCTAAAAAGCAGCGGAGAGTTAGAGAGCATTCGAACCTAACTGGAATCCATGTTTCCGTGCTAACGCGGTAGATAACGTATGTGCCTACTAAATCTAGCCCGCGTTTGAATCCAGCTCAAATACACAGCTTATTTCATGCTGAAAGTGGCTAGACATTCGAAGTAGTGCCTAACGGCGTAAGAACCAAACGCTAAACACGAAAAATATATGTTTCGTCCTTGTGTTTCTGTCAAGTCCGCTGAAATGTATTTAAAGGATTGTTCTGCACATGCGCATACTTTTGACACTAGTTACGGCTGTCGCCGGCCTTTGTGGTCCTTGGACATTTGCTGGTGACGGTGAATGCAGTTTTTTTCGCAGTAAAAATGCCCTACAGCATTTACGCATGATGGACCTGCGCCCTCAAGCACCTACACTTACCCGGACACTTGGACATGATGAAGATTACAACCTCGAACCACCTCTGAATCTCGCAGACTCAGACGCTCCCCATCCTTCACTTCACTAAGAAGATTGTTTACTCAGCCCTGCAGAAATGAATCACGCGTGTCGAGCGCAAGTCACATCAGGGCGGATGGCCTTTCTTAAAGCAGAATTCCAGTCGTACACGTGTTTTAACTGTGTAAGCTTTCCGTGAGCTTTTTGCAACCGGCTTTGCTGACTGTCCTTATACGTCCTTGTCTATCGAACACGGTAGTGATTTCACCTACGGCGGCGTCGACGCAGGCCATCGCTTTCAAAACAACAGTCACTCTCGTGTGATTAGATTTTCAGATGCGGATGCATTGAACTAAGCTGGCTTTGCTATGTCCTTAGGTGGCAACGTATGTATGAGGCTCTTTAGAGAGCTCGAATAATTCGGACGATGACTTACTTCCCAAAAAAGCTCATACCGTTTATTAGGGCGTTATGGCACAATATTTTGTCACTTATCGATGTAAACCATTTTCCTACGGCGTAAGAACCAAAGTGAAGATTATATCTTAACGTCAGATGCAATCTAGCGTCCATGTGACGTTAGACACAAGATGTTTAAATATACACGATGTACAAATATTTGAGAGAGAATTGTTAGTATCAAATTCTGAGAAACTCAAAAGTAGCATATTTTGACTTGACGCTGAGCTCTAGTTCTTACATAAATAAAGACAGTCACGTAGGCATAGGTGACACGTACGCGGCAACGAATGCCACCGTTTCTGCATGCATTCTGTCCCATATAGCTGGGACAGCATCCTGTACAGTTGAGCGAAGTAAGGCAAGTGATTTCAATAGCTCTGTCATTGAGGGACTACTTCATATCTGTTGAGGTTTCGCTGAATGAAAAACCAAACTATGATGAAGTCGTCTTTCAACTCGGAAACATTGCTTTGATAGGCTAGAAAGAAGCCCAAGATTTCGCTCGTGTCTCTTCAAATCCGATAAAGCTAACAAAACGAGTTCGTTAATTAATTGGCCGACTTATATTTGGTTTTTTGACGTGAATGAGGGCCTCTGAAATTGAATCCGACTTTCTATTCAGAGCGTCCAACCGATAGAAACCTTGCGAATGCTATTTTTTCTGCACCTGACTGGTTAAGAACAAATGATTCGACCGTTGTCGGAACCTTTCAATCATAAGCCCTTGTTGGGGTTAGATAATGAATGTTTTGCAGCGAACCTTACAATGAAAATTAAGTTGTATTTGAAAACATGCAGAAGTGTGAAAATCATCATCGCAGACTATAATAAATCACGCTGAACAGAGCCGTGTGAATTTCGCGTCTTATCTGACAAACATTTACATCGACAAGAACTTTTCGAGTGCTAATTATATAATCTGGCCATTTTATGCTACTTTACCGGCTTTACCGGAGAATGTGCGCACGCTACAAGTTCCAAATTTAACATCTTGGCAAAAGAATCTATCTTATGTAGGGATTGGTGACTAAACGGTTAGCGTTCCGTACGCTACGATCTTAATGAAAACGTAATGATCTCGCACAAGCTTATGAGCTATTTCTCCGCACACTTTCCTGCCTGAAGCCTAATATTCACAGAAAAAAGCTCAAACATAATAAAAATGGTATAATTAGTTATCAACAAATCACTATCACTAGAAGTGGCGTATCTCAAACTACCGCTATTCCACTAAGCCACTCGAACTTAGTCGATATCACCAGAGCAACTGAAAAGTTGCCTCTGCCGGTGCCATGGATTACTGGTTCTAGGCAACGAGAGACAGTTGTGGTAAAATGACTTCGTAAGAATATATATCTGCCTCTTATTGAATAGATATACTTCGGTTAGATATAGAAAGCCACTATACGATGCTTGTTAGCCTGGCATGGCTTTCTGCTTCTAATATTTAACTCATACGGCAATACTCGTAAGAAGTGCTTAACGTCATGGTTGCTTTAATAGTGACGGAACGTATTTCATATTAGCAGTATTGGATCTCAGGTTTAAGGAACTTGGCTAGCAAGCTCAAGTGAGACTTCCCTGAAGAAAGGGCTTTTATTCATGATATGACAGGATCTACCTATTCTCTAAAGATGGCCACAGTCTCAGACAGAACTATAATACCGACGGCCAATTATACAGATTGTACGACTATGCTAAATCATTCTTGACAGTTCCTCCTATATTCTAGTTATTTAAAGTAGTGCTCAAGATAAACAGTATTACCGTACCACTATGAGTGGCCAGTTTCATCCTCTTAGGCGTACTTTAGAAGTGAACAATGACTTCTATATGGCTACATTTTATAGCTGTTCTGACGAAGGCAAATAAAAAAAAAAAAACACACACACAACTGACAGGCTTGCTTATAACACTAACATAACAAGTGTTGCATTACCCCATCGCGATACATATACATTGAACTTATGTGCTATACTTACAACTTTCGACATATATATATGCCTCGTTCAGAAGCCACTAAAATATTAGCAAGCTGCATCCTAATTCGATAGAATTTTAAACGGGATGATTTTGATTAGATTCGTAGCTGATCGTCTCTGGGTCTCAGAGATTTGAATGCCCTCAGTATTTCAAACCAGCGTGTTAAGCATTCATCATAGAAGTACGTGTATAAGGGCCGATCAAGGTCGACACTAAATAGGCTGCAGGGTATAGCTGTTGGGCTTCCTACGTTTGTGGCCGCCCGAAATTCCTTCTTTACGTATAAGCCAACGTACTCGCACTACATAGGCTTACAGTTCCTGAATATTTGCACTGTTTTCGCGGATCTGTGTTAGGCACAATAAAAATCAATCTAGCCTCTAGGGTAACAGAAACAAGCGCGAACGACCTGCGAAGGTGTGCAGTGACATACAAACGCTGACGGGAAATCTGTCAGCCTGTACTTGACAGTTGATTGCAGGGTTGACCGACAGAAATGTTCGTCGTTAGTGAACGTGAAAGCAAATCATTCGCTCTCGAAATGAAGAAAAAGGATCATTCAAAGCCAAAACCAGCAATTGCCAGCGTCCATAAGGGCTGATTCCCGCTCACTCGGCCTGCTTTCTTATATGACCCGTTTTGTAAGTACGATCTGGATGAGAAGCCAAACACCGCAGTGCAATGGAATAAATTCCCGAGAGGACTATTTTTTCTAGGCGCTCATTTCGATGGCCGAACAAAGAGTAACCGAGACGGGTTGTTGGATCGGAGTAGCTCAACTTATCCTTGGCTAGACTTCAGGGGATTCGAGGAACTCGAGCAGTACACGCTGGCTCGATGAGTGACCGAGTACAAAATGGCTGGCTACAGTAGTACCTTATCCGATTTTAGAAAAAAAAGTAAGGGAATTGCGTTCGTTTGGTAAGACTACACCATAATTACCGGAGTGCACTGTCGTCTCCTGTGCTTTCAGCGGCCTAACGAGATACAGCAATGTAAATACTTACAAAAAATTTATAAAACGTCTTGCCGCATTCATGAACGATTTGACATTCTCCGTTCCCCTTCAATACGCTGATCACCAGAAATTTGCCCAGTGGAATGAATTTCATTGTGTAGCCCGTCTAGCCGTTCCAAATCAGATCTAGATGAGAAGTGTATTTTTTGTTTTAATTTTCTGGATTCTAAACTCAATATTTTGTGCTGAACCCGAGAGAAAATACATATTTGATACCTAGTTACAAAGAGCTTACCGATTAATATATCGATCAAATATTGCCTTTGGCTTACCGGTAGATTTGTATCACTTCGGTGTTACACCTTATATTTTCGGCCTATTGAAAAAAATGACCCGTTATACTTACAATACGCATGACAACCCATGCAACGACCGTCGCTTACAGTCTAGCTTTAATTTTTTCATCCGCGTTGTATCATCGAACTATTATAATTGTAAAAATCATTTAGAAATGTGCGACGAGTGTCCAGCGCAAGCACAGGGACTAGGGTGTTGCGGCTGACGTCAAATTCTACATGAACATCAAGGCCCCGGCGTAATTTAAGGAGACTTCTATTAGACAAGTAATAGAATTTTTTCTCTGAGCTGAGAGACAGCTTTAAGACAGTTTCTGCCCCTATTTTAGCTAGCCATTACATCCTGGCTGTTTAAAATTGGAATATTTTTAGGAAGGAAAGCGGAGCCCGTAACGCAACTCCTTTAAGATTTAATAACTTTTCATGAGTCATAGATCGGAAATAAGAGATACATTGATATGAGGCTAAATCTAGTTTAGTGCTTTTGGCTTGACACACAAAAGAGGTACCTGATTCCCGATAATCCGCTATATATAATACGTGGTCAACGAAACCCGTGATAAATCTAGCAGCGCCACTGATATTCGCCTAAGTGCCTACTGTCAGATTAAACGTTCCGACACTAAACTCTCTTACGAGAGGCCGAAATTGTTCCAGGTACTAGGACTACGTCACGGCATTCGGACTGTGTCGGCTCGTGAGGTTATGCCAGCTAAAGAAAAAAATTAAGCTACGCAAAGTAACAGGCCCTGACAGCTATAAGCCTTTTTTTGGAAAACTGCTCATGTTAGTGACTAAAATTGTTATATGGGTCTTGAGAGAAGCAGATTTCCCCGAGATTCCGAAGAAAAGCGACCCTTAAGACCCATTTGTCTCTTGACGACTGTGGCTAAAAGAATTATATCCATTGTCGAAAAGTGGATTTGAGACTTTGCTAAGGCGGTGTATGACAACGTATGGAAAACCGCCACCCACCGGTGTGGGATATCATTTTTATAATTGCTGACTAGATCAGTAAGTCCAGCGAGGAATAATGTATGCACTAAAGGGACGTGAAAACGACCAGGATTACTTACAAAGGTACTTTCGTCGATATTCGTATACTGGTGGATTTTCGTGCGCTAGAACTGGCGCAGGGCCAGACCGCTGAACAATATTTCATAGAAACTATGGGCGTCCATCTTTGCGGCCCTACATAATATATTTATGAGACGGCTAAATTACGGCACCGAGGACAACAGCTGGCGAGAGAGTATCTGCCTATTAAGGAATGGAACATTTAATTTGAGAAACAATAGCAGATCTAGAACATTGGAGACAGTGGTACATGTTGGACGACTAAGCAATCATACGCCGGACGATGCTACACGTCCAGATATATTATATTGGAAAAGAGAAGGATCATCGTGACGGTTGAAACAGGGAATGCGACTAATGAATCGAAAAATTTGCAAACCGTGCCTACAAGCTTTGCCTTGAAGATAGTATTTGATGCTCTTTATAACCAAGGCCCAAGCGCACGCGGTCCAGGGCTTACTAAGTGTTTCTTCAGTAAGGTCTAGGTTAAAAAATGAGATACCCCGGAACCTCCTTATTGGAAGAAAAATAGACCAAACGCTACAAGATCGATATCTGAAAGTGTTTCAAAGCTCAATTTAAACCTTGAACTTTGGATTTATGCAAGACCTATTCTTTACTCACAGTTGAAAGCTATGGAAATAAGATAGCCTTGAATTAAAAAAAAACAACTCGGCAGCCATTATCTAAATAGACATACTCTAAGCACGAGAAAGCTTTTAGAGAGAGAATTTTGTATACAGTAGATTTTGGGATGCATTGGATGTTTATTTTTGGATTCTTAGAACTGGTTCTTAAAACTGAAAGGCGTTAGGCGTACTTCCATTTGAAACGTCTTTCAACGATATGCAACTGTTCGGACGTCTCTAGCATATCGTGTATGAGGCGTGAACTTTAAGCGAATTCTAATGCGCAGACTGCAGTTGAGATCTCTCAAGAAAAACTACGATACCGAACGAAACTTTTACGCTCAGCGGATTCTATTTAAGAATCTTGTTTTTCTACGCGTTCGAGTATTACGACGTACATTATAAAATAGGTAAGTACTGAGGGGAATGCACACGGTGCGGAAAGCTGTCGTTCCGTGTAAATATCCTTGTATGTGGCCTTTTTACGATTAAAATCAGTTCGAGATATGAACTTCAACTATAAATAGAAACGCAAAAAGCAATCGTTGCTCATAAACGTCATCGTCTGCTATGGATTACTCAAATAAGCCTTCTGAAATCAACGATGTAAAACTAAACGATTTGCATTACTAGCTCTTTTAGATTTGATCACATGGAATGAGGAAAATTGGATGTTTACAATATTTAAATCTATTTGGGAAGCGCGCACGTCTCAGATTCAATTTAATATTGGCGCCCATATCAGTACATTAGCTAGAATTGTTTGCGCGTAATTCCTTAGATTGTACTTTGCTTAAGGACCTCCTTTGTTATTTTTTCAACCTGCTACCTGCAACAGGATTTGATTTTGAGGGGCCAATAGGAATTTCTGGACAGAGGTTTTACGAGTCATCCTAACGTACTATTAATGCCGCAATACACATATAAAAAGAGCTATTTTGCCAGTCAAGAAATTTAAACTACTATGAAGTGACTCAGCGTTTTCAGGAAATAGAGCAAAAATATCGCCTTTTGCAAATTGCCAGTGCTGATTAACCGGCTTTCTAAGAGCGCCGGCAAAACCTATTGAAAATTAGAGAAAATACTGCAACGAGCCTAACAGCGAAAGGACAGATCATTATTAGTAGGAACTGAGTCCAGAACGAATGAAAACACGTGCAATAAAGATCATTTACTCAACTATTACTAGCGAAAAACCGCTAGCAGCATACGGTTGCCGTAGACGAGGTATCAGTTGGTCCACCAACGAAAGATAAAAAAAAAAAAGCACCATGGATGATTTCAGCTCGTTCTCCAGATTTAAGTCCGTATAGCTAGCTTCGATTGATTCGATGTCTGAATAGGGGGTGATAGGTAGCTTAGCCAAATTCATCGACCATTTTCCAAAGCACCCATCGTTTAAACAAATTAGGCAATGCAAGTCTTGAAACAAACAGCCGAGAAAAGCTCGCAAAGCTTGTGTTTTACTATGTATACAGTAGGTAGTACAGCCAACATACACTGAAGTTTCTTAAGTTAAATACTTTAAAAATTACTGAAGCTTTTCTTATAGATTAAATAAAATGGCAATATATTAGATTTAATAACAATACGATGAGCTGGAGCTATTTGAGACTTAGCATATGTAAATAAAAGCTGTTGATTAAATCAGGCACCGACGCAGGACCAAAGGTAGGAAAAGTTATGGTTTAATGAGTTAGCAAATGAGGATAAAATTTCATACTGTCCTAATACAGAAGATCTGCATACTGATTGTACGTGTGAAACTAAAATCCACTTTTTTAGAAAGAAAACTTTTTGTTCTAACGAGCCACTAAGCTCGCGAAGACTCCCGGTTATTAACTTAATTAACTCCCGGTATAATTAAATATACCACAACGATATAATAAGATCACGTAACGGAATGAGCACTAGAGAGCTACTTAAGTACAAGCAATGCTTATTGCAGGAATATAAAAAAATTATGTGGTTATGTTAGTATATAACAATATTTGTATATGGTATAAGTGTTTGTTATATAAAATAATGCCTATATAAATGTACAGTCTTCATGTACAGATATCTAGAATATCTAATCTCAGAATAACCAGAATGTCAAACATTCAAATAAATTACCTTGCCAACAATCCGCAAGGCATTTTCACTATACTATAATATATTATATACTTAACGTATAATATAATTTATACAGTAACATCGAATACCTTCTGAACGACGGTTGATCCTTGTAGATATGTTTAAACCAACCGTCCGCTAGTATAGCAAGTGGTCAAGAAATTTAATCAGCAGAACAAGCTTTGAACAAACAAACTACGAATCTATAAAACAATTGTTTCTGGGTACACGTAATGAGCCAACCAAAAGAGTTAAAAAAAAAAACTTTTTTTTTAGCCATTTTAGCATAAATTGAGCGTTAAATGTGTGGGGTAATCTATCTATGATCCTCCGATGTATCAACTTCAATTCGGATGTTTAGGCTAACGGCGATTCGCCGATGTAGACGAGGTTCTGTTTACGAAAAGGATAAAGCATGAGATCTATTGTGAGATGAAAAAAATTTCGATTCAGAGCAGCGAGTCTTCATAAAGACGGTCGCTCAAACGCAGAGGATGACATCGCTGAGCCTCCTGCAGTTCCGAGAAACTTTAATAAACTGAGGCTATATATGCTGATTTTGGTTATTAGACCCACCGAGAGTCCGCGTGAAAAAAGTGGTTATTGCAGTAGCTGAGGACACGCTGAGATAAATGAAAACCTTCTGTCAATGAGCTCAATACAGACAATAGGTAACCCAAGTAACGGTGCCATTTGGCATTGAGCATTTGAAACACTGAAGTTATCGTAGAAAGAATTTTTCACAAGGTATCAGTACCCAGACCGCTCCGTTCTGTCAACATCTTCCAAAGTTTCTTCAGAAGCAAAGCTTGTAAAACTAGGCCTGCAATTGGGAAGGTCAACGAGTTTATCCGACAAGGACTTTTTTTTGTGAAATCAGATTCATGTTGAAAGGTTATCAAACAAGATTGTATTCTTCTTTTTATAACTTGTCAAAAAATCGAGGTACCCTGAGATTCCACAAACGTTTAGAACATAACGGCAAATGTTTCCGTTTGTATTACAATACTTAACCTGTACACATCGTTAAACTGGTGCAGTTAATCATAATCGCAATCCAGGCGTTAAAAATGGGTAACTTGATGTATAATATAGACAATCTATATTGTCAGTATGCCTAATTTTTCCTTAGGACTATAAGTAGATATCAAATATTGTAGATTTTTAGTGGTTTTGCCACAAGGAAACCACAAAATATGATAGAACATGTCTAGAAGACAGAGCAAGCAAGAAAGTGCACGCAGCCTAACTGGAAAAAGAGTGCACTGACGCCATGCGGACCGACCCTTTGGATTTCTGTACGGATTACCGAATCAATGATTGTACGTATATTTAAAAAAAATTATTATTAAATAAATAAATGCGTTCCGTTTAAAAAGTAATCGAAACATTATTTAGATAATTCAATACGTTAATTGTATAAATAAAGTTGTTTTGCGAAATATGGCAGCTCCAAACGTAGGTGATTATTGAGTGAAGTTATACAACTTGTATGTTACAGACTAATAAAATGTCGGCTAATGCTAAAGGCAAGATAAGCCGTTCATTCGTGCTCATACCCATCTAATTATTCGTTAACTTCGATTATAACTTATATTAACTTCGTAAGCGACAGGGCAATTGTCCTTTCTTAGTTAAGACCGAATATGTTGAGTGTTGGCCCACAGTGACAGGACGGTATAACACGTTACGACAAGCTCTACTACGAAATAACAACGGCAATAATAGGCTATTGTTTCTTCTGCCCGAAAACTCGTAATCGAATCGATAGAAAACAGTAAATTCGTAAAGTTTCCAACTCTAGGGTTACTAGTTCGCCACCGTTTCCCTTAGTTCATCGTTGATACTATACCCGAAGCCAGTAGTCTATGTGCTTTAGCGACTACGGGTCGCTAGAACAGTCTTTGAGGATTCTCGCTTCCGCGACTGCTTCCCAAGCTGTCAGTTTCAAGAGTGAAGCTTTACAAAGAGACGAAATTCGGTAACATATAGAACGTGTCAACATGTCGCTTGCTTAGCCTACCACAATTTTTGGGCCTGTTTTCTTTTTTTCCGTCACAGCGCAAAAAGAGGTTATTTGGCTTACTTACCCATTGTCGTTGAAGTGCTTATTCATTCAAGTGAAACGAAAACGTAGCAGCCGGTAAATTCACGAGCGTTGCCCCAAACGAAATAACATTTTATGCGGAGCACCGAATTGCGTTACGCTATTGGAGGTGCACGCGATAAAAAAAATCGGTTCTAAGTAAAAGCTAAAAAATAATAAGGTTCGTGTTCCATACAGGAGATTCTCTAACCCGAGACAGAATAGACACAATTTAGAAAATTCAGCCTCGAAGATCACCTTAGACTAAGAAGAAGGGTGCTAAAGATAAGATGAAATCTACAGTAGTGTGAAAACAAAAGTAGATACATCTTTCTGCACAAAAAGACACAAAAAGCAAGCTGTAGGCTTACGACGAACGAGCATTTCCGTTTTTATATTTGACTGGTATAAACTTCAAGATGTCACTAATTCAATACGCTTATTGCTGAAATCGAATGGGAAAAACAAAGACAAAATTTGTCTGTGTTGACCTTCTCAAATACTGCTCATCTAGCCAAAAGGTTTGTTGAGGTCGGTACATTCTAGCCTGGAACTTTAATGAATAGCAGTAAATTGAATAGAGTGGCAACGATGCAAGCAAATAGAAGCTCTGTCTTACATCTGCCCTTTTACTTGTACGTATACACATACGTAGAGTACATATGTGTGTATATATATATATACGTATATATATATGTATGTATATGTGTGTTGGCTAACTTAGGCTCTTAAGGGCTTACTTATTTCCAAATAACTATTTGGTCAGATGACTATTAGATGATGATAGTGCTCCGTATTACTCGACAATTATAGTCAAAGTGTAAACGGATTCGAACCTTAAACAACTGCCATTCTACATTTTCATTGCTCTTGCGTTGACAGCCACACCTTGAAGGTGTACCACATGCGGGCGGCATTAAGTTGAAAAAAAAATAGCATTCCGCCTGGCGAAAACAAGTAACGGCATATACGTACGTATTACACTAATCCGAAGAGTCCGCTCGTTTTTTCTCACGGGTTCGAGTAAGAGCGGGCAGCATATCGGGGGAATGTCGTGTTTATATAGGTTCCATTTAAACCCAACGGTGTTCTCAGGTTCACTGTCACGGAGGTAAACACCCGAGACGGCGAACCTACGTGACCAGATTGGGTGCGGCGACAGCTCTGATCACCAAGCATAGCTGGACGTAGCGAAAAACAACATCACCAGCTAAACGTTATTAGCAAATCGATTCTACTGATCTTCTTTGGTTTGAATTAGGTCCATAAATGTCCTATAGTTAATGCTACATCCACCTTAGCATCGCTGCCTGACAGCAGCTGTGACGTTCATGAAATTTCGGTATAGACCATATGGCAATCAAAATCTGTCACACGAAAAAATTGAATTAGTTGAAAAAAATATTCTGAAGGACGTGGTATTTTTCACTACAACAACTGATAGAAGTCTGCAACAAGCTTTCAACAGACACTAGATGATACATTTGTAATTCCGCATACTTATTTTTTCTACCGTAGAACCCTGTTGAACCATATGATCTATTGTCGGTTGATCGTTATGAACAGAACTTAAGCAGAAACTTTTCTGGCGACATTCAGCTATTTTAATTCTGCCATCCTAAATGCTGCATTAAATTCCCTTAGCCGTAAATAAACATAAGCATCCTGTTTCCGCAGGGACATATGGGTTAAGCTGTAATAAATGCCTAAAGCGGTAATGACGTGCCTTATGGCATATAGTATGTAGCTAACCTTTGAGCAACCTGGCTGTAAAAGCGAGCTGCTCCCTTAGAGTGGGCGAAAGATTTAGGGAAGCGTGAATTCAGCTTGCTCGCCAAACAAAACCGGCCCGAATCCAATTGCAAACGTAATAAGTTACAAAAAATATTGATAAAACTGTTGCTCTAATACAATCAAACTGTCCAATTCAATGGTATTTGGCTTGGTAACTTTTTTAAGTTATATGATGCCGTTAACTGAAGCACTTACGTGAGCTACTGTTGTGGTTACTACGACGTGAAGCAGATCCTTAGTTTCTAGCTAAGTAACGCATTATTAATAATTTAACTCACCAAGTTCTTATTACTTTAAACGTTCTAGGACAATGACGAAATTAAACTTTTCGTTATGAGGATCTTTCTTTTTCCGCAGAGGCTGGGTAGGTGTGCGTCGTCCGCAGAGCTCGTTACTCAGTGGAATTACCACCCGGTCCTAAAACTACATGGAGACTAACGTTCACCCTCATACGAGGTTTCATACATTTCTCGAACGCCTTTCGACGCGTCTACCCCAATCCAAGCGTAGCTCCTCCCATGTCCTATGAAACCCTGATATGGTTGCCAAGTGTCTATTCGAACCTGGGTCATTCTAGTACACTTACTATATGTATGTATGAGTGTTCGATGTTTATAGTTCCTCAAGGAAATTAAACCATAAATCTAGCTTGATAACTTTACTATGACAGATGCATATCAAACTAATGGTCAAATTTACCTGATGCGGGCCGTTCTCGTCTGTTCTTTAGAGCTAGTTAATCCGGAGGCGAAATTTCAGTGGGGTATCCTGTAGATTTGTGGGCTGTCACGATTCTCTTTCATCAGCGAGAACGCTATATGCGGATTAGGGAGTGTCTATCAAGCGGTCTCATGCTTCTTTATGAAATTTATTTGTCGGAAGTCAACAATCGTTAGATTTCACACTGAAGGAGGCAGATCTATATATGTCTCGGATTATTTCTCTTCGCACCTAGAGCACTTAAATCCTGCCGGCCAAAATAAAAATACGTTTAATGAAAACGTATCGTCTGCTTTACTGCTGGCAAATATTTTACGCTTTATAACTTGCATAGTTTTGCGACTGTAACAAACAGTTTGTGGTGATTACTTACATGCTTAGGTTTAAGTGAAAAGTACGCGAGTCTGGGTTCTGACAGGCCGCACTATAAGTGAAATTGAAAATACAAAAACGTATTCATACTTGAGGAACTTCTTCCAGTACTAATATATATCTGAGTCTACATTAAATTTTTAAATACAGAGCACGAAATATAAAACATTTTTAATATAATAATAATAATAATCATCGTTCAGACTATATTTTCTTTGTTGTTTCGGTTATGTTTTTTTAGTTGTATTGGAATCCCTACGTTGCTGAATGCAATAAGCTTTAACGACAGTGCTCATGTTCGGCAAAAAATGAACTTTGTTATGACTCACAATGGCTTTTTTGAAACTTCAGGGAAAGTTAACGCTCCAGAAAGTGATCGTAATATTACCATTTTATATTGAAGCCAACAAAAAAGGCAAACTCGTTTGCACAAATTGTTGTTTAGCATATTCAAGTTCGGTGGATCAATGTCTATCTTTTGACTCAGTCACCTTTGGCCGTTCAGTATGTTTTCGTTCAACAAGAAATTAGGTAGTCCAAGCCACTGCGATGTTTCGACATGTGCCGAGAAATATAAATGGCATCGTAAACCTTAAAGAGTAGGCTAAGTATATGTTATCGGTCGCTTTACGGTCGCCGTGAACTCATTGTCGAACAAGGACCCGAGATAAGTTATTAAGGAAGAGTGCGGGAAAAATAAGACGATTCGAGGTGGAGATGACGCGGTTCGCAGTCATTAGAACTTGGCGCGCTTTTTGTTCCCGTTATTAATTGCTCCGGCCCACACTAAAGAGGCCACCGAAACGCTACTCAGTAAATATTGAAAACGTAAGTGGTTCCGACATGAAGCCATGGATGGTTGAGGAAAGAGGACATAGGCTGCAAGTGCCAGGAGCAGCGGTCAATTCTGAAGCCTGAAAGCGGCGAAAAAGCAATAGGGTTGCATTCGGTAACAACGACTGATTGCACGACGGCGGACTGAATGACAGCGGCATAATAGAGGCAATAATTCACTTGAAGGAATCACACTGGGTCCACGTGATTCAGTTGGCTAGCGCTGGCGTTTATGGTGGAGATCTCGCAAATTGATTCTCCAATCAACATGTGGGCGAGTGGCTACTTAAGTCATCTAGGAAATGTTTGCAAGAAACGTCAGCGGAAATATCAGAAGCGAACAGACTTGGGCTTGGCTGAAATTTGTGGGTTGAAGATATACTGCTTGCAGCATTAAAAGGCATTCGAGTTGGATAGCGTAGCACTAGTATTCCATGGAAGCGGTACTTTCAAATAAAAGTGAGAAGCGTGTTCTGGGCGCATCTGGATGGAAAATGTCTGTAGCGAGCTGAACGAGCTGATTTCAAGCGAATGTGAGTAAATTAGCGGGATATGCAGTGCTTGCGGTGTGAGGGCAATTTTAGGAAGTGTGTAAATATCAGAGTGGACCGAAGTCAGTGAACTGAACGCCGATGAAACCAGTGGCGAGGTGAAAGACCGGCAGCCGTACCGCCTAGAAGGACACGGTTATGGTGATCGTCAGGGAACGAACGAGCGACAGGGCGTGAAATCAAGTCGAAAGAGGTCTTCTGTGTACTCGTTCGACCAGGTAAGGAAAGATTTGTAAGGGCGACAGCTAGCGAATAACATGTGGAATGAACTAGCTTATAGGAGGAGGCTGATTAATGTGAAGGCAGAAGGGGCATACAACAATTAATGTGGGTCCCCGTAAGCGAAACGCCAGTCTGTTAAGTATCTGTCAGGAGAACTGTGTTCAGGGACCACAAAGCACGGCGAAAACTGACTTATCTATAAAGCAGAGCTGTTGTGATGCTATAGGCGGTTTTCCGAGCGGAAGAACATAAGCCAAAACATCGCCGGGACATGCTCGTTGAATCTAGTCGAGGCCGTTCGTCGGTCAATGAGGGCAGTACTGTGAGTGGTAACACTGAACGGGTAAAAGGGAAAGATGAATAGTATGGCCGCAAGGAGAGTAAGCATCGTGACTCAATGCACGACAGAAGAGTATGAATCGCTATATGCTAGATATCTGACTGTGTGGCTATTTTTCGAAGTTTTCTGAGCCAAAAGCAGGGCTGGAGTGATAGACGAACGCCGAGTGTATTACCTTTGTAGCCCTTGATACTGAGTTATGTGTTAAGGCAGCACAGCGATGTTCATCGGGCCAGGCTGCTCGTGGCGCATGGCTGGAACCAGCCAGGTTTGGAATATTAGCAGAGTAATACTTTCAGCTAAGATAGGTACAAATGCACCTATTTCTCGTAGTCGTGCGAGATTATGTTTGTGATGGGCGTGACAGAGCGGTGCGGATCGATGGACGTACAGAGCGTGGCCGAGCTTGTCGCAAAGAAATCCGGTTAAGCATTTTTCTCAGCGGAACACTAATTAGACGTAAAGCCACGCGATGAATAGTTGCCGATCTCATACGAATAAAGGGCAAAACTTCGAACGAAGAGTCATCGGAGTGCATGACTTCAGGAAATCAGCCAGGACGAGCCGAAGCTGGCGAACGGCTTCCAGCTGGATCTTTTGCCCGTCTTGCTGAACCGCTACAGTTTTACAGTATATGATTTGCCTGCCTACGACAAGCTGTCGAGGATTATCCGATCCACTTCCTGAGCAAGAGGTAGACACTTTTGGCCGTCCTTCATTTTCAATGCTGGTACTGGCTTTTTTGAATTCCATGATTTAGTGATGGGTGGTTACAAAGTTCGTACTCAACCCTGTTCTTATCTAGTAACGATTGAGTTTTTCAAATGAATACTCTTAATGGGCCTCCTCTGAAGGTGCAGTTGCGGAGCATTTCTACGTCCCAGTATTCGAGACTCAATATACATAACAGACATAGAAGTACAGAAATGGATGCCCGCTTACCTCTGACAACTAGATTTTATCAAGGCCTTTGCCAAATATGTGCATTTGATTTGCTTCCCTGCTCCGTCGGATTATACACAATATTATAAATCAAATATTTTGATACAAGTTCCGATTTTAGTAACTCAAGCACTACTTTTTCTAACTTATATTTGACATGTTAGGCAATGATCTTTGGAAACTGTTTCGGAACGAAATTCTCATAGACTCTCAAAATATGTCCAGATATAATCAGCTTCGCTACTGAGAAGCAGACGTTAAGTGGTCAAACGGTACGCCTCTGTATTATGTCAGCCCGGTCCGTTCAGTTGAAACGGGCAATACGGCAACGGGCGTTGATAACTTCAATGCAAACAGCTTCGAAAACGATGCTACCAAGCTAAGGTTTGGACAAAAATGTACGTTGTGAGTACACTCATAATGCTTCCTTTTCAAACAAACCACTAGTAGAACCCGATTCAGCTGTGCCTAACATTTCTTTCTTTTGCTGAACGCTTGTCTCTCGGCCTCTCATCATACGTAGTTAGTTGATTTCCTGAAAAAGCTGACCCATTGAAATAGGTTGCTTAACTAAATTACTTTCGAATTAATTTCTCTCGTAAGTGCACTTATTACTAGACTTTACTCTAAAGGAAACTTATCGTCGCGCAAATAATATGCACGGTATTGTGAAAAGAGTACAGCCTCCGTAGGGTGCGATCAATTTCTCTTCTTTGCAATGTTTTAAAACTTTGCCTGGAACTGGAAAAATATCTGAACCGCAATTGCCGCAAATCCTTCCCATTGCCACCCCGACACCATTACGGTGGCAGTTTTTCCCTAGCCAACCGACTGACGACCTTTCACAGAATACGATTCCATAAATTATTTCTACATCATAGTATGATATATATTAACGTAATATATGATAGCATAAATTTTTCCGACGTGTTACCGCCAGCCAGCTGGCGCACGATTAATCTGCGCTCGCTGAGTTTACAAGTTGTTCCATTGTTTCACATATCGCGAGGGTCTCATACGTCAACTGAGCTCACCATGGTCCCGATTACACTACTAAAAAATTGAACTAACTTAATGAAGTTCGAAGACACGGTTTCAGCGTCGATATTCGGATACTGGTATGCTAATGATTTTGGAGGCGCTGGATAGGCGTATTTTCGCCACACTCACGGACGTCAGCGATCATATGTTGTTTCTCTCCTGCGGCAATGGTCGAACTACAAAGCTGGTAGCTAAACATCGCATTGATTGTCATGTCTAGGCGCACTTCAGTTATGTATGTATTCATCTTGTCAACGTATAGAGTCTTGGGGGAATAGCATGTATTCGTAATTGTTGAGGACTCTAGCCACTCTAGCCTAGACGCTTTACCTTATATTCATGCTATAATACGTCTTCTCATGGATTTGGTAGGGTAATACTTACATAGACAACTAGAAAAGGAGAGAAATTGATCGCACCCTACGGAGGCTGTACTCTTTTCACAATACCGTGCATATTATTTGCGCGATTATAAGTTTCCTTTAGAGTAAAATCTAGTAATATGTACCTGTTTTTCGCCTAGGAATACACGCATCTCTGCGAGCTCAATACTTCGATTGCAACTTTTCCTCGATGTATTACTAGCCTTCGTTGCAAACGTTAATTTATACGTAGGACTGCAGGACATGTTTGCGATAAGTTCCGAAACAACTCTGCGCTGAGCTTGAAACGATCTGAGTTATGCAGGCTCCATTTAACTTAGGTCCCCTTGAATTTCAGTGAGGTTTAGACAATTTTTCTCAGATAGCAACTGGCACTACGGCATCACAAGGTCCAGTCGTTTTCCTCTTAAACTTCTCTGCGCTTCAATCTGTTCAAAAGCTGCTTTCAATCTTACTGAAAAACAAATCTATTGGTGAAAGGAAAATTTGATTACAAATGAAATCAAGCAAACTTTTTGCTCCTCTATTTTGTCGAGGGGCAGAACGTACATTTGTGCAATCTGGTTATTATCGCATTACTACTATTAGCAGTACCACTGTGATTAAGACTATAGATTTTATCGTAACCAACATTGACATATATATGCCAGTAGGCTCGTGACAAAAAGAAAAATAAGCAACAGCTAAATGTTCTAGTTGAGATATATTTCCGCGTAACAACATCTGTAAATAGCCTACCATAGACGGAAACTTCCTTGTAAGATTATATTGGTCCTTTTCTGTCATTACCTTAAATTTAGGAATTGCGACTTGCAGCCCGGAAGCACGCTTAACGACGAAGAGATTGTCGCTTGCTGTAGCACATTACTAAATGCGGGTCCTGGAAAAGCTCAAGTATATCAACAAACGTTTCTTCGGTAGCCATATCTCATACTCCTTCGCATTGTACGAGCCTTTAGAGCTAGTATTATTGAAATCAATAAGCAAACAACATGTAGTAATAAAATGTTGTTTGCAAATATTCAATTTATTAATTCTCTCATAATGTTTTCTCAGCCGGAGTGGCCCTGACAACTGGGATTCCCAAGTGAATGTGTCATCGGCGCTGTTGGTGGATTGCGTCCGGGTCTTTGTATTGTGCAGCGTTTGTCCTTAGCTCCAGCTATTTAATCGGTTCCCGTTAATGTGAAATAGGCAGTCTCTCGTATCGGTAGTGCTCTAGGTGTAACTGATGTCGACCGGCTTTAGCCAACGAGCTTAAGTGTAATAGAAGACCAAATCCGCCCTAAAGAGATGTAACCAGCCTTGCGGAAAACAGCCAAAGGTTGACAAACCCATTAAAAACATTCGCTGACCCCATTACCTCTGGTCAGTATCGGATCATTATGGGTTCTTGAAATTAGTTTGCCGAGAGTGCAACCTCTACCTATGGGATAAGAAGATAATCGGAACATTGACGTTAACTCGCATTACTACATTCAGTCCCATTTTCAGCACCCCCAGTCGTCGCGTATAAGACATCCTTGAAGAGGCTGAATATTGAATGTAAGTAGCTCCTACACATCTGTTTTCTTTGACTATAATATCTCTAGTAATTGTTTGTCTATTATATCATGCTGTGTAGTATTTTGGGTTTCTGCTTAGATCTGTTTACATCTCCATTTTACTAGATTGCATTTTAGCCATATTTTTTAAAACTTAACCTTTGACAAAACAACACATAGCTTTGAGCATCGTCTTTGCGGCTGGCGGTATTTTCTTCTAACGCTGAAGCGCATAGGATCTACCTAGTGGCCACACATCTACCACATACCTATGTTTTACTGATAGAAGTTTGGTAACAGAAGCAATACGCAGCATTTTCCCTTAACACATACATATGTATAGACGAAAGGAGTACTACAATGGATTCAGATCAGGATATTGATAATTGGGATGTTAGCTAATTGCTGATCTTAAAAAACACCATAGAATAGGTACCCTTTTTTTTGCGACATACTTCAGATCAACCTGAATATTTTTTCCTTGTCTAATAGCTGAGAGAGCTTCCTCTAATATGGAGCGTATGAAAAATTAAGTGATCATGCTAAAATAGAAATCGAATGAAGGTACCACGATTCAAGTGGCAGCTATTTGGAGAATTAAATAGCTAAAATGGTCTCGAAGTAACTTGTACTTGTCTTATCTTTGTAGAGAGAAATATGGTTCGATTAATGCGCTTGGAAGAAGAATAGTTTTTTTTTTTTCTTTTCTAAAAGACGCCATACTTTGTATTTCGTGCTTTATTCATTATAACGTTTGGTTCAGGCATTTTTAAGTGGACATAAGCTTTGGTAATCATAGTAAGGTTTTGTTGATATGAGTTGTACCATATTCACGTGTGACAACTGCAAAGTATCGTTAAGTACTTACGGTAAGACCGTCAATGAGTTTTAAAGGCCTTTACTTTAAGGCCATGCACTAATTCGAAATTCAAACAGAGCACTGGAAAAGCCGGATCGTATATGGCTTCTCTTCGAAGTAATCGGACCTGGTCCAGTTGGCCTGAGATCTTTTTCAGGTCGCTAGCGATGTATCATCATGAACATCCATCGCATCAGGGATATATATCAGGTCCTCGTGTTAAATGGTGGATCGTCGAAAAAATGTGTGCCTCAAACTCACTTTCCTATCTCAGAACATCTTGTGCCCCCTATATTGGTAAATGGAAATCTAATGGCAGCACCGGTAAAACTCGAATAGTTAGGTGATAGGAAATCTTGACGCGAAGCCACCGCTCGTACAAAATGCTGTTTAGATAGCACAGGAATGACGATTTTAAAAGTATTTTTTTAGGACAACGACGCCGCAGCCCAAGGCGCCTAGATACTGATCGGTCTCTTATTGCCGCATTCAGCTAGAAAAAGAAAGGCAACGGATTCTGCATACAAAATAATCGTGTCACTACAGGAAAAAGGCTGTGTTCGCGTTTATTTATTTCATAAAAATTTGTTACTTGATGATCTGAAGAGAGTTCTCAGATCACACAGTGCGCGAAAACCTTTCAAGTGTTCTCGGTAATTCTCGATAACATGATGCCAACACAGTCGGACGAGGCATAGCTAGCTATGCATGCGGATTTGCCAACACTAAACTAGGACGAGTGCCTGTCCTTCCTTTTTTCTCTCTGTCTCCTTCCTTTGACAGACTCGAGTGACTACTAGCTTAATATTGGACTTGCACCTCTCGACGCTTTGTTAGCATTCCTGCCCGTACCAACTACTGCGCTTATTTCGTCATCATAAAACACCGTACAGCATGAAACATTCACGAAGCAGGAAGTTGTCGTTCGCGCTTTTATCACTCGAGGAACTAAAAACCAACTTCCATACCACTCCTATGAGACAATTTTTCTTGTGACTTGTAATCGACCTTGCTACCATGTTGTCCATTCTCGCTGACGCTAAAAGTATCTATTCACTTATTAACATTGCCGAAAACAATTATCAGTATTTCAATTGCCCATCGACGACTCCATTTGATTTCGCCACGTCCGAACCCCCATCGCATAATTACACCATATAATATAATATGATATAGTGATGTAATCGAAAGGAAGATATTTTTCATACATTGATATTTCAAGCAGTAGCGAACGTTACCGTACCGCAGCGATGCCCTGAAAACAAGCCATTAACAATAACGAGCCACGTGGACTAATCTCTGCAGTCGTAGTTATGACAGTTCCTAGCTGACTAGTACATTTATTATTAAGAGTTAGCCCTCCATTTATTATTATAACGTTATTATATTCTTGATACGGAATCAGTGTCGTAATCAGGTATTTCAACGTAAAAATTTATTGCTAACTTAAGTGGTCCGGCAAATGACGTACACTTCGAACGCGGTTGTTATTTTGTTCAATGGTGGTCTATAATATCTACCTTTTGCATCTAGAAAACGCTGCTAGGCGTTCACGGGCGACCGGATTGGTATGCCAACTTGAAATTAAGAACACGTAAAATCCTTTAACCGGATTAAGCCTGTAGCGGAAATCGGATAGTCTCGTAGAGATTTGTTCCATCGTCTTTGCAGCAACTACCGTTCTGATTGTAAAGATTTATAAGAGAAATAGCTATTTACGCTACTCCGCCGATAATATTAGCTATATACAAACAAAATCAGCGATCTCACAAAACATCTATACTGTATCTTTTAGCCCTTCCTAAAATCGGGCCAATGTTTCTAAGCGTCAGCGCTTAATTGTAACAGTTTAATATGATCCCCGCAAAACTATGATCAAAAGCCTTCTGCTTAGCGTTTAATGCAAAGTATTAGTACTTTCAAAGGAGCAGCTAGATATTTGGCGGTTCCTGATCAAATATAGAAATAACTATCTGTTAACCACTTTTTTTTTCTCATTTTAACCACTAAAATAGTTCGGACGTATTGAATACTTCCTAAAAACCCGGGGCCAGACGATACTAATAGCTCGCTGGTACGAATATTTATGCCGCAGTTGTAAACATTGCATGAATGCATAGCTTCCCTAGATGTCTTTATAAACACCGTTATTGCTATATAAGTAAAAATATACGCTCCACAAGGTGTCGACATTTACCTGTGCAGCATATGCTATATAGGCCCATTATAAATAATACTTTATGTTGTAGTTAATTTTTACAACTTTGAAGTATTCTATCGAACTGAAGTATATATTGGATAGTTAACAACAATGAAGCCTAAATCGGCTGAAATCTGCACTCAGTAAGGGGTCTGTTCTCCAGCCTGAAACAAAATTCCAATACTCTTTCTTACTGCTAATAGAAATGATACCTTACGGAGTAAAGATTTTAACGTATGCATATAGGTATATACTAAAGGTAGCCTTTTATTCTTGTTTGTCGACACTGCCACAGCCTATGTGCTGAAGTAGTGTGATGTTTGTTTTCGTATCAACCTCGAGTGATGCCGGTGAAGAACTCGTAAAGATGTGTTTACAAAATGATTTAACAAATTTGGAAAAATGAGAATTATGAGCATTTAACTTACTTATTAGTACCTATGTATACAGCACAACTTGTAACTAAGTGTACCTTAAATTCTAAATGTATTTTTGCCGTTTTCAAACGTCACCTGGAGGTGTTTTAAAATCCATTCTCATACAAGCGAAATTCTGATATAACATCTCATCGACTATCCTTGTTTAGCCGACCAGTCACTTGACCTTCGAGAAGGACCAAAGGAGGAAGGCTCATTCATTGTAGGCCGCATTAACTAAATAATCAGATAACCAGCAGTCTGCCGCGGATCATCCAAAAAACGTATTCCTTATAGAAAACTGTCTCTTCTCAGGAAAAATGAGTAAACTTCTAGCATCGGTCATGTGTACTGAGAAACCTCATTTTCAGGCCATGTTTCGTAAGAGTATCTTGTCTGTATCGACCGCGCGGCTTCAAAGAATTTTGAAAATATCTTAAGGTCTTGGACCAATGACCGCGTACGTGTACTCTTGTATGTAGCTATAATGCGCCTTTCAATATTCGGTCAGGGGACGGCGACAATATTTCCATAAAATGGTTACCTGATAGACTGAATAGAATAGATTTGCAATTGAATATGGTCCATATGCTTTGTTTTATTTATTAGGACAGAATGCACGGTCAAGTATTCTTTTCAACGGAACCTTTCAGAGTCATTTAGTAAATAGTCGGTGCGATTTCCCTAATCCGAAAACCTCCCGCCAGATTATAGATGTCTCCTGATAAAATCGAGGCTCAATCGTCTTGGTGTTCCTCAAGGCTCTGTAGAATTGATCTGCTTACAACATAGTTCCAATACACTGGACTCTGTCTACTCAATGCCGACGCTGGATGTGGGCTTATAAGCTGGTGGGTGCTTGGGACAGATGAATGTGTCAAAGTTGGTTGTAGAAGGTCTATGTAACGACAGCAGATAGTACTATCAGAGAGCATCGAGGTGAGTGTTCTTGCTCTGAGCCGCCTTTTCCATTATACCGCTCCTCAAACTAGGTTTGTTTTGACAGATCAAACAGCGCGGATGAGGGGATGCAACAGCTGTACGTGTATAATACATTGTAAGTGATCAAGAAAGAAAATTGAGTTGAATCAGTGGGCAATCACCTTTATTTTTGTTTAGTGTTTAGTTTCTACAACTTTCATGGTTATTCACTCACTTTCTTTTGCCTCTTGCATCTCGGCATTCTCTATAGGCTCTTGCTTGTTTCACACCTGTTTGCTAAGACGGGCAGATGGTCCGACACGCGACCTTTTCGCTTGGTTACACGGTTAGTGCGAATTAATTGCTATTACTAGGTAGACCGATGGTTGATCCAGTTTCAGACTAGCTCGCTGGTACTATGTCTCCTACGTAGCCTTATGCCTAAATCTCAGAGTTCCAAATGTGCGAATTTTCCAAACTTGCGCCAACTAGTTATTTAACACTTAGAAGGGATTTGCCCATGTTAAACACATACGTTTATAATTACTGGCCACCAAATACTGGCCACATTGGACATCGTAAAGAAGGCGCGCGCCAGAAGGTGAGGTTGAGCAAACGAGTTCCATTAAAAGACTAAGTAAGTAGATTTTAGAGGTTAGCTCACTGCACCTTTTTTTTTTGTTTTTAAGCCATTCCGCAAAAACTGCCAATGCTTTCTTGCCGAAGTTGTGGGCAGAACAGAAAAACCAGGCAGCCAGCAAAATCTGTCGAGTGAGTGCGAAGAGGACAAACATTATGCCTCTTATGTAGCACGGCCAGAGAGAACGAACATGCATCTGATACTTGTGTCTATATGAATTCTCTAATTCACTCCTAGTTAACTCGCAAATTAGCGATTATCCATGACGGTCACTTCACGGTCTTAAGTTTAATTATCGCATTATTCCTAACTCACTGTTTAGGCATCCAGTTAGGGACCCTTAAAGGGTGTTGATTTTAAGTCAAATAAAGGTTTGTAAACTCGAGTATGTTGCGTTACAGCAGCACTACAGGTATCGAACATTATATGGAATAGCACCCCAGTAAAACTCTATCCACTATTTGATATATGGCCAAGCACCTTTTTTCGTATGTGACCTTCCAGAGTCATCTTCGTCATGTCATCTTTGGACGGCGTTATGATCGACATGAGTCCTTCATCCGTTTCTCTCGTTGACGTTCGTAGTTTTAGGCCTCGCACGGCGTCTTTTTCGGCGTCGTCGTTTATCCTGTGCGATACCATTACCGTTCGGTTCTAACATCTCCTTATACGCCTTCACTAACGCCTTGTGATTCAGTTAGTTCCAGTTGACTAGCCGAAGCTTTTACCATTATGAAATTCATTCATCACTATTCGCAGCTGTGCGATCCCGTGATTCGTGCAGTGCTGCTTACCGAACACGAAACATAGACAGCTTCTGAATGGATACAGCCGGGTCCTGTTTTATTACACGTGTAAATAAGTGCACGTAACCTTATGGCATGTTGTCTCGTTTTTACAACGTCATACATTTACATGCTAAAATTTCTTTTGCATTTACATCCTCAACTTCTAAGGCCCGTGCCTCAAAAACAACGTCCGACGGTACGCGTGTGGCTGTCAGAAAAACCTATCATTATTATTCTATGATAGGCTGAACGCCAAACAACGCAATCACAATGAGAAATCACTGGAAATGGTAATGTGATAGTATAATACTAATTTGTATTGAAGTTACTACTTCCGTCTATTGTTATCGTTACGCTACCCAATGGCGGCGATCGCTGCGGCGACATTTGCAAAAAACATGTCAGTTATTTAGGATTTAAGGAAGATGTTGGTTTTACATATCGGTAAATCTATCATTTTCCTCAGTGCGTCGGTCGGCTTGGCAAGTTGAATGACATCTATGAAAGACAAGGCGTTTTTATGAAGAGCTCCTAGCATTATCTAAACTTAGAACACAGTCAGTGTGCCGACTGACTGTTTTCGTCAGAACGGTCCTATGGGACCTTTAGACGGATGAATATAGGAAACACTGAAAGGACTCTAAGGGCAGTAGAGTGCAGTGCTATGGTAGACCATGGCTACCAAGCACAACAAATAGATTTCGTCGAAGGTCTCCGAAGGCAAGAATACGCAACATTATACTAGAGGAGGCGACTGGATAGATGGACACAGGAAGTAATGGGGGACTGATATAATATCTAGCCGAAGTTCTGATGGGTCAAGATAACTTTCAGAGGTACCATCACAAGATAAGTAAGGGCTTGTTCTCAATATATGTACACAGTGTGGCTGGCGAAGTTAAGTATACCCTGGTGGACTTCCCAGCGCCAGATAATACACAGGACAGTCGCCGTACAGAAAGGGAAGATGGCTTTTGTGGACTCGCCAAATATATCAGTGGAACGTGGAACCTCTGGTATGTGCGAAGACTTATGGCTAAGCAATTATTAAACGAAAATGACCACCTAGAGAAAAATAAACTAAAATATTTACTAAATTAGCCGTATTGAAAGGGAAGGGGGTTAAAAGTGAAGCTTAAGGAATATAGGACATAGAGAGAGCAGCTGGAATCTTAGCACACCAAGTCGAACGACTTAGGGGGAGCCTCATTCTACACCGGGATCTCCTTAATCATGTTAACCCACGAAAGTGGAGTGCTGCGTTTTGAAACCCCCTCCATAAAGCGGAACTTTCAACAAAACGAAGACACTATTAAAGTGATAGCAAATTTATACCAGCTAGAAAACTGTGTTGTACTTCTTTATTTTAAGGAGATTGGATACAGGTCACTACGCTCTTCGATATAATACCAAATTAAACTAGATCAGAAAATGTACCGCCGAGCTAGTGTTATTAGATTTTACCTATGCATTTAGAATACCTGTCGAAGAATCGCTTTAAATATGTAGACCGTGCTCATATACTGAATGTGAGAAAGAGTGAGTTTTCAGGCCACCTTTTTCTGACGCCAGCCACGTCAAGTGACGGCATTGTGGCCGACATTCCCGGCTACCACAAGTACTGGGTCCCTGGAACTGGCGATGATACAGTCGTACGGAAGCTGTACACTTAAAGGTACAATAAACGAATACATTACTAGTATAATACGCACCTTATTCAACTCCATCAGTAAGTACGGTAATAGTATTTACTCAATTTTACTGATATATTGATTATGCCTCCGCTAACGTGCATTTTATGAACCTGAATAAATCAGCCTGTTACGCTACATTGAAGAGCAACACCTATGTGACAGGTGGTAACGGATAGAAACAACGACGTTATTGGATGCTGTTGGCCAAATGTCTTCTATTTAACAGAACTCGCATTATACAATACTATCGTCCGATTGGTGATTTGTTAGCAATCGCCAACGGAGCGTTTGGTATACTCCCTATATGAATTGTGTATTAAGCCTCTAGGATAAGGACTACGGTTATGTGTTGCCAGTGGATAATATTTGATGGCTATCGTGAAGGCCTGCACAACATAAAATAGTGGATTATATGAGTTGTATGGGATAGCGGTGCTGTCAAATCCGTTAGGCTGTTGCAAAACATCGGTACTTCGCTAACGCCGTTATAATAACCGAAATCGTCTAGCATAATCGACTGTCAATATTTAATGGAATCCGCCAAACAGCCTGATTTCGGTGTGATTCAGCCGAGAACAATGTGAAGGGTCGAGCGTTTCAGATAATATCAGTGTTTATTGGAAAGAAAATTTGTGTTGTTGTTTTGAAAAGTTTTTTTTTTTTAAAGGAAAAGAGGTAACGGACGCACTTATCGGTTAACATTCCGATGCGGTGCGCCCATCTCGAAAGAAACGTTCAAAATAAGGATATTTGTAACCTCCTTCTACCGACAGAACACCCCACCGAAAGAGTCCTTTCCAATCAAACGGACTAGTTAACGGCCACGCTCTATTGGCCTTCGTCGATAACGGAAAAAGCGGAATAATAACAGAAGGATCCCCAAAAATACTTTGTATACGAGCTCAATTTAACGACTCTTTGCCGTTTCGCTTGATTGATATACTACATAATTATATTTTTCATAACGTTTCGTTTGTAAGACGTTTTAGAAGCCCTTGTTGAAATGTAGTCGCTGCAGTTTGCTTGTTATGTGAGAAGTGCGATTGTACGTCCGTGTACCAACGAGGATGATACCGGTGGCGCCTGATAACAGGCTCAAAGATTTAACTGAAGGCAAAAAAAGCTGTAGAACCGAATCATACAAACTAAAAATGTTTAGGTCGGCTATATGAGGTTCTTTTTTCTCGCTAGGAAAATATGTTAGTTCCCTTTATAGATAGGCACTCGTAAACAAACCCACCAGTCCAATCTACGAGGGTCGCTGCTGTTAGGTTTGACAACGTAAGACGATTACATTTAGTCTGATCAGATTATTCTCACCGCCTTTTGCTAAGGACCGATTGGTTTATTTTCCGTTGACGGGGAAAAAGCAAAATTTTTTTGTCTTCGAAGCTCGAAACGCGAAATGCGAGCACAAATTAAAGAATACTTTGAGCTTCGCTGATTGACTCAGCACGATCCAGTGTGTTGACGATCTGATTACGTTTCGGACGAACAAGCAGACGTTCGTAAATAGTAACTGCCTTCAGAATGAAGGTAGATTGCAACTCACGAACTATGTGTCTAGCGGAAGAACTACGAGTAGGTTTACTATTTTCAGTTTATCAGAAGAGCGGCGACAAATTCGGAAGGCAACCCTCTCTCTAAAAGCGTTTCCAAAAATAAAAACTAAAACGGACTTATACTAGTGTTATGTTCTATTGTTTCCTGTGCCAGAATTCAGCATTGTCGCCTAAATGCCACATTTAATTTTCTACCAGACAGAATAGGATCGCCTCAGGTAGAACCATCTGTTAACCGGAAGTTACTAGTGGCATTGTTGAAAAAATGTCGTTCACCATTCAATGACCTGCTAATGAAATCAGGTTTTCTTTCGTATCAATTAATCTTCATATCCATCGAAGGAAGTTTTGCAGGACAAGTTTTAGCAATTTTTACAACTTTTCCGTTGCTTATTTTATAAAGGACCTATTATATTTGATGGCCACTTTTATTCTGTGCACAGATAATTTACACCCGTAGTATACAATCATATGCCCGGACATCCGCTTCAGGCTTACTACATAGCTTTACCGCTAATTAATAGTCTAATTAAAATAGCGTAGAGCCTAGGTAAGCTACGTTCTTTTGTGACGGTTTTAAGCGTAGAGGGAGCTTCAGACGTTTAATGTACGTCCTAAAATATAGTAGATGGAATTGATAATAGATGTGAGCAGTAAATGGACGCTAGATATATCGCCATACGTACGGTTATATTGGGCTAGCACAATGTTATTGCTTGAAAAGTTCCAATATAGCCCTCTGGCGAATAGTCTTTTTTTTTTTTTATTATAAATATAGCTTACCACATAAATTCACTGTCAATTTTCCTAAACGTTCAACCTATATTGTTACCTGCAATCAATCTAGTGCTTTCGCTTACTAAAATAATGTTACAGCTAGGAAATATATCGGACGACTGTCGAGGAGGATCGTTTCATACAGTCGCGTTGCAAAAAAGTTTGTAACTATTTCTAATTAAGTAGCTAAGTATATGCATGGAGTCTGTAAGTAAAAGATAACTGACTAGACTTTTATTTATGAGTTCACCTATCTAATTTGATATTTCTTTTTATTAAGCCTAACCGCATTTATGATAGAAACGAGGACCTGAAAAGGACTAACCGTCGCTACTGAGCGACGTTAAAGCTTGCACAGTGCTTTTTCAATGTCACTCCCTTTGAGCACTACGAATGTTATGATTGCATAGATGATCGAATTTAAAAGTTTTTACATGGCGGTGTATTTCACCCTTTTCAGACTGTATAATACCGCAAGGATCTTCCACATTGCTTTAATAGTATGCGCTCGTTTATTATGAGTGGCCTTACTTACTGTATAGCAACGCTCTGGAAGTTAGACTCTGGGCAAACAAGTTGCCTCGGGACAGCGGGCTGGTAAAAAACAACTTCATATAAATGAGGATAACGAAAACTGGATAGACGCCGACCATGATGTAGGAAAAATACGTAGATAAAATTATTTGTTTGTGCAAAAATGAATCTCGATAATCATGAAAAACACATCATGAATTGAATCAGCTGTGTAGAATTTTGTTAGAAATCTGTTTTTTTTTCCAGCTACTCTTATTTGCTTCGTGTGACTTTGAGTTTGTACTGGCTTTGTTTTTTATTTTAAAAAATTTGTGGAAGTGAGACGTCCTGCACTTAACGCTTGGGTCGGAATTTTTTCTATTATTAGTTCAAACCAAAGCCTGTGGATAAACTTGCTCATAATAGTCAAACAAAGAATAGTACATCAGTGACCTCGGGAACATCACACGCATCTTGTGGCACCATCCAACCAGAGAGGGACAACCCAGTTGAATGAGTAAATCAAAATACGAGTTGACGTTTAGGGAGTACCAGGCGTAAAGTTTGCCGTAAAACTAATACGTATTCATTAGGGGAAACGAAACGTGGATCTGGTGACTTTTATGGCCGGACGTTACGTAGTATGATATCGCTTTCAGGGTACCTAGCCACAAAGAGGACTATTCGATTCTACCGATCAAATAGAAAATTCCTCATGCCTATAAGGGCGTATGTATCCTAGGATGATTTTGAAAATGGTCACAGATGTTTTTTTCCTAAGAAACATAAGACTATTGTTATAGGTTCTAACGTAACTAGGGGAAAATAACTTTTTTCAAAACAGTTCTCTTAGCATCGTGTGAGTACCTCTGAAACATTTCTAGCTTCCTTGAGATCTACTCTATAGAAAATAATTCATGCTTTTTTTTTTTGTCTGTCACAACGTTTTCTCCAAGGAGTAGTTGCTTTGTTGGTCTTTTAAGCGGCCCAATATCTATAGCGATTTACGAAAGTAGATATGATGTTTGCCTCATAATAGAGCATAACAACTCTATGGGGGAGCGAATAAACAACAGCATAGAGATGGCAAAATTGGAATCGATCTTGCAACATGGCCAAATTGATAGAACACTGTGTTTCGCCAAAAACACAAACCGATCTGAACAAATCAGTGAATTTATTAAAATAGAGCAATGAAAGAATTAAATCGAAAAAAAAACCCAGTGACATAATAGAGATAATTGACAAGCATGAAGTTCCACAGGGTGATACAATAGCATTGGCAAATTCAAGTCAGCCTTCAATGCTCAGGCCAACTAATTCCTAAGTTCAACTGGTTAAAGTGAAGAAGTAGTTCTAGCTATTGTTGTGAGCGTATATTCAGCTCAACTTATGTGCATGAAACAGAATAATAACTCGACAAGGTTAGCTATTCTGTGCCGAATGGCGATCATCATCGCGTCGGCACAGACTGAGCGTCCCGTTCTATAATGTGCGCCCATGGAAAGCACAGGGCCCAATGGCAACAAAGCTGCTTAGGCAACGCGGGTGAACTTCAACCTCTTTCTTTTTTTTTTTCCAAGGATATTTTCTTGAGTACGGTCGCGCACTTTCGTTGTTTACAAAAAAGAACATGTTCCCCTTCTTGCTGAGCTTTCGAGCTATTTTTCATGCCCCTCTTTTGTCGACGGTGTTTTAGGGGTTTTCACTAAAATGTCGATCTTATTCAACAATAATTAAAATACCAAGCTTGTAACATAAATACAGCATAACATAAACATAGCCAAATACAAACACACGCAACTATTTTAGATTATAGTATAATGTGAATTAATTCCCAGTTGCAAAAAGAACTGGGTCATCATCTAATTGCTCTTCACTAGATGTATCATTATCCCACGAAGCAAAGAGACCTGTTTTGACTCGTCATTCGTGCCGGCTCTAGTTCAGTAGACAGGCTCAGTAGACAGAAGAGTTTCGATATCAGTCGTAATTTGTCGCTAGCGTAATACAGACACAACATCCTCTAGTGTGGATATTCTTCAAATATTTCGACTCGTCGAGTGTACTTCAGACAGTCACCCGAGGGACCTCATATTGTCTCGGTACTGAAAACATTTAAATGAACTAGCTGAAATATTGCAAAACCCGTCAGGATTATTCAATTTCAGCTAATAGAAATGTACCTCTTTAAGGAGTGGACGTTTCTTTATTTTGTTTTAGCTTCCGCTCGAACATTCTCCACAAGGTACGAGGCGTTGGCTTTGAAACATTTCATTTTCAATCGTTCATAGCCTTTAATTCACCAATATTACCGCTTTTGCATCCTGTAAAGATTATTCAGAACTAATCGACAGCCACAGCGGTGTGGAATGACATCCCTTAGCCTTGCTTCGGTCCTAGAAATCAGTGAGAACCAATTCGTTCGCGGCAGTGAGGAACGACAGCGGCCTTAAAGTTTTGAGCTAGAGAATAGTTTAAGGGTACACATATATTGCCGAAAGGTTTAGGTAAAAGGAGGGCCTATGCACAAATTTAACAAATAATGCTCATTTTTCGCAACGTCATGGCGTTCTATACATTTGTATGGACTAGTGGGTGATCTGCTATAGTCACTATGAATGAAAGATAATTGGGCATCTCAATATATTTTCTTTATAGTTATTTTACTTGCAGTTTTTAGAAGTAAAAGGCCGTAGAGGGCAAGTTCTTCTTTGTTATGCAAAAATACCTTAAAAAGTAAAGAAGAATATCTGATCGGTGAAAGCTTAGAATGTGCTATTCATACAGAACAATCACGATGTCCCTTTAAAAACATCAGCCATGGACTACACTATGCAAACTAGGTTCGAACACGTATACATAAACAGTAGCATCGTAATACTCTTATGTTTGTAAACGATTCGTATACGATTCATACGCACTCCGCGCTTCTTACTTCCTGACATAAACAGCATATCTCGTCGAAAATTGTCCCGACAGCTTTTTGCAGGACTTCATTATATTACAATGACTTTCAGCAGGCTGTTGATTTATCAAGTCCATGCTGACTGATGCGACGTGTACGCACGTACCTAGATCGACACAAAGGAAAAACGTGCAGACACTTGGTAGAAATAAGCGTTCCAGATGGCTTAGGTTTATTAATCGATCTGACAAACCAAATAACCACTCGACTGATTACCATTACGTCTAGTATGTAGCTATTACGAATATCGTGTTCAAAGAAACTATCGTGTAACAACTATTCAGTACCCGTATTGAACTGTAGTATTAGTCCTAGATTTCCAGTAGCTACCCAAGCGACCAACTTACCGAGCGTTACCTTACGACGTCAATTTTACTTTAGTATTTAGTGGTTTAATGAACCTCACTTCTTTATATCGAAGCTTCTTAATGTAAAAAGCGGGTGTAAATACCCAGGGCGTTTTGCCGTACCAACGAGTCGAATTTGTCTAACTCTGACCTGCCTTTGCGAACGTAACCGTTGCATTTAAGCCGATTACTTCAGCTGCAAGGTTATTCATTTATTATAGCTATTTTTATTGCTGATATATTGTGCCTGTTTATCTGTAAATCATTACACCCCAGGCTGATTTTTCATTATACTTGGCCTGCTGTGTTTAGAACGTGTAAAATATACTGGATCAAGGGTGATACCGAATAATAAAAGGTAAAGCCTGCACACGCCCATTTGCGTAAGCTCAATCAGAATGCGGGTTGGTATCTTTCTCTTGTTATGAGCTGACGTACAATTTAAGTCCCTGTTAATTACTCAACATCTGATAGCCGACGTGGTTGCCTCGACTTTCCTGGACAGTTTTTTGTCGCTTTTTTAGTAGTAAAGTGTATGTAAACCAAAAAAAAAAACCAGATGTTACCATCGACTAACCGTTCTATTGTAACGGCGTATCGATCATTGCGGTGTTTATCAACAAAACCACAGGTTTCAATTGTGCAGATAATATACATACAGACTGACCGTCATAAGAGTGTATGAACTTTTCATGTTCGAATCCCGAGGTTGACATCGG
Source organism: Varroa destructor (assembly GCF_002443255.2). Taxonomy (NCBI): domain Eukaryota; kingdom Metazoa; phylum Arthropoda; class Arachnida; order Mesostigmata; family Varroidae; genus Varroa; species Varroa destructor. Next base: position 26,516,641 of record NW_019211456.1, on the reverse strand, counting down.
TTTATGAAATATCGGTTACAGGTAAAAATTGAACGGGCCGCCCGAACTGGCCAACGCTGACACGTAAGCAAACCCACTAGACTGGCTGGATCACTGATTCTGAGACGCTTAATTTTTTTAAAGAGCTTATTACTAAGAAACTCGCTAATTAGCAGCACATTGATACTAATACACTGCTGTTCAAAGTTTTCGCGAGCCTTATCAACTGATAAAGCTAGCGTTTCGATGCTTCACTTGTTTATATACCTTGCCAACATTTAGGTTAAGTAACAAGCTCGATATATTTTCCTACAAACTTTAGTTAAATATTTCAGCCTGGAAACTATCCGGAATATAACCATTGTTCGGTTTATACGAGAGGTAAGGGGGGCGGTGACAATGATGCTCCCAATGAAGACCAGACTCCTGGTCATCGGAGAAGGATGCGCTCATAATCGACCTGTGCCTGTTCTTAGCCCCCTCCTCTCCCCCCAGGCCTACGTAAACGTGTGAGGACCTCAACACAATACAGGCTAGTGATAACAGCAGTAACGGAAGAAGCAAGCGACAAGGCTAGCCAGTCATGAGATAACCTTGTTACGGCGCATTCGCAAATGATCTTCTTTCGAGCCCATCGATCAAATATCCAGTCAAACAAACCTTAGCCATGGTTGCTTTCTATCTATCCGTACGTTTAGTTTCGACACGCGTCCTTTGCGAGCCTACCCGCTAACAGTTTGCCAGTTAAGCTAAAAGTACTCTGACGCGTATCGAGGTAAAGGGTGTAAAATTTGTTATTACCTTCAAAAATGTTCGCTTTATTCATTTTTCTAATTGATTATAGTTAGTTTTCTTATTTTCTACCTATTATATCTAGACGCGAAGCGTATTTCTATAACATAGGGGAGGATGCGAAGCAGACGAATAGAAACGGATATAATTGATTGCGTGCAGTATCGCCAGATAGAATTTTGACGCCCGTTTATAGTATAGAACCAAAAACTAGATATGATTAAAAGATGACAAATAGTTTCTACATTCCGTATGTAGCTTTAGCAAAAAGCCGCTGTCTGTTAGGTGTTAATGGAGATAGCAACGCTGCATAAGCTTTTGTAGATGCTTTGGATTCTTATTTGGATTAAAGCAATCCAGTTGAATCGTTGATTGAACGCATTTAGTATCAAACAATTGACTGATGTATCGCATGTAGCATATGTGACAAAACATCAAGTGATTACGAAATAGACCAATAGTACCAAAACATATCGTACAACTAACATGAGCGTCGTGTATAGTGACGTTTTGTAGACAGCGGCATAAAAACTCTTAGCGGAATTCGTTAAAAACAGACAGGGGATTGTGATCTGGCCTGAAGTTGAAGGTTCGAATACATCAGACGCCACTTACATTTTAGTCATAAAGCACACGAGTTTGTTAACTTATACTTTATGACTAAATGATAGACTATGGTAGGGTTATGGGAAAAGCATGATTGCAAAGCTGAAACTTAAAAAAAAACTGATAGAAGAACTCTCTTAGGAGTGGAGTCTGTGGCTCAATTGGACTCGAAACGAAAAAAACTCACTTTGTCCTAACAATAGAATTATTAATAGCTATTTTTTGACCAATTTATGATCTTGGCCGGTTATAATTGACTGCCCAATCTGCTTTGGGTTTGAGATCTTGTCGTAGGCAAAAATCAGAGTCGACGGTTGAAACAAGGCTGAATTACTGTCTGTTAGTGAATGCATATATATTCAATACATGAAGTATCCAAGTAGAAAGCTTGCCCGCATTCTAACAAGTTTAAGTGGGCGCTATAATTAACAAACGTATCATGGTTAGCAGAATCTGTGCGCTTACCATATCATGCATGTTTCACTTATGGATTATCTAGTCTTATTAGAAAATTATATGTGACAATAGAAAGTTTCTATAAACAGCGACCACAGCTTGCGGTATTCACCAGGGGATCGTCCATGTGATTTATCTTCTCTGTGCGAAACCTAACCTTGTCCGACTAGTTTATCATACATATGTTGAATGCATGTAACAAGAAGCCTGGCTGTTTTGAAGCTCTTAATCAGATATTTTCCCCAGGCTGTTGTTTGTCAAATCAAATAACTTCCTTTATTATATATACATATACATATAGAGAAGACTGGCAGAAGTCTACCCAGTTTGATTAAGGGTTCAAGGAGAAGCAGACGATCTCGTCGAATAGGTATACCTCAAGGTGCATAAAAATGAGACAAAAAGTTTTCTCTCTACAGGATCCTTTATTGTATCGTCATGTATTTTATTCTGTATATACAATCACCAGTCGTAGTACTAGAGTATAATAAAATATTTGGGCAAACAAAATATTCGTTCGGGTGAAAGGGAAGGGGCTAGCCATATTGAATAGACTTGAAAGCCCGTCGGACCCTCTAACTTACTCCTCTAACGGGATTAATCGATCGACAGTAGAGTACCTCAAGCTCCTGCTAAACCTCCTTTGCCGTCTAGCGATTATGGTAATCATTTAGGCGATTCTAAGATTGTACATCCGGTATGTATTAAGTGACCTATCGACGACGCATAGCTACTACAAAATCTGTGAGAGTGAAGGCAATTACTAGATACTAGACGCTAACTAACTGACGTGTCCTAAACGGCACATATACATACATATGAAAGCAAAAAAGGAAGACTATAACGCCGAACGGCTAAGCGTTTTGGCATGCGGCCTGCGCCTAATGGCGTTTCGGCGAGCTGAAACATCGAATTCGAGACGCTGGGCTATCGTTTCCACATTCGGAAATTAATAAACAAGAAAAAAGTGCTTGAAAAAGACATGATCGCCAAAGACAAAACATTACTTTTTACCACGCCAATTATATCTAGGTTATATTATTGCACACTTGCCCAATAATTTTGTATGGCAGCAGCGCCATGTTAAATACACAGGCTAAACATTCTCTTATGGCAACACGGATTTAAGATGTACATCAGCCAGCTCACTTAAATGTATACGCATTTGTTACGTCTTGCAGCTTACTCTTCTATATTTACTGAGATTTATGTGACCAATTGGATACGTCGCAACCTCAATGCGTAGCAGCCTGTCGTCGGACGTTAGCAAACTATTTGCTTCGTTGAAGAGTAGCTTTTATGCAGAGTAACCAAGATGGCTGAAGCCGCAATAGGAGTCGCTTCTTTTCATCAAACTGTGGGTCGGCGTAGGCACGTTCACGCAGTAAAGATTCCCGCATCTACAGGAAGTTAGCATAATACAATAATCGCGCCTTTATAAAGGCAGGAAACCTCTTTGAAAGCATGGCTTCTAGAGAACAGAGATAATAATGCTTGTTCGAAATCTACTCTCGCGAGCCCAAAGGGTAAGTTGAAGGGCCTCAAAAGCTAGTTACCGCTTCATGGCCGTTGCTTCATTGAATATCGTAATGAAGGACTTTTTTTTTGTATGAATATTTATCAGATTGTTAACAGTCTCAAAGGTCATACATTTGAAGATAGTATGCACGAAATGTAGACTGATAAAAGTACGCTGCTTTCTGACCGTGTATAGGGTAAGTGCTGGAATTTGCGAATGCATTAGTTAGATCGATACCATGGTTTAAAACTGGTCACGTATGCTTGAGTTTAATGCCCAAGTCTATTCAAATTACCCGCGCAAGTGTTAGCCAGCTCTGTGAACGCGTACATTTTGTGAAAATAGAAAAAGTAATATGAAAGCTGCAAAATTAGCTAACACCCCGTTTTAATGTGAGCTAGTTGTAGTGTTTCGTCAAATTCAAATAATCGTAGCCGCTCCCGGGGACGACCACGGAACATGCGGCGAGACGAATCCTTAACGAAATACTAAGAATTACAGCGGGTAACTGTAAGAGGGTTGTAAGACTGGCGCTCCTCATGCTGAAAGCCTTGGGCAGTGTAGACATTCTCGTACCAACCCACGTTCGGTCGGCTGATTCGGCTTATGCATTAGTAGAAAACTTAGTGAACTAAAAACACTGTCTTCTCATCCAAGTTCTCCTCTTACCGTTAACGACTTCAACGCCCACCTTGACCAGCCGTACATGAAAACCGCATAGCAACCTTTCAAAAAACACGCGCGCGGACTAGGTATGTTGGGTAGTTAACTCCATTTCGACAAAGACCTATCTAGGATATGCGCGTAATCTACCTATCAATATCTTTGCGATAAACGTAACCAGCTTCCGGTAAGTTTCAGGATGAAAACCACTTACCGTCTGAAGGCGCAAGCATTCGTACTCATATACCGAGAGCTATAGACCTCACTATCCAAGTTACACCTGCGTGGACTGTTAAACATTAACCTCCGTTGCGACGCCTGGATGCAAACAAGCTTTTGAAACGCTCCCATAAACTCCGTTCTGTGCCTGATGTGATCCATTCTAATATCTATGGGCAGTATCTGGTTAAAATTCCTTGACCACAGTAAATCCCCTTGGTCCCCGCGAAAGCATAGGCTGTCATTCAATTGCCTTCAGGTTTACGGCTGAGATACGGCCCGAGTTCTACTCTTTAGCCTCCGTTTTAAAGACGATCTGACGAATCTTCTTTTTTTTTTTTTTTTTTTTCGCCTTACCGAGATTACAATATCGGCTGGAGACCGATTTTATCGCAAATGCAGAACGTCAACCATCGGAGTGTTTAATATACCGCAACAGTTCCTCAGCCCTCATAAATCACTTGTCGGATATGTTTGCGTCGAGCAATATGATAACACACGCAGTGCTCTTTTCGTCATAGCGTGGGATGGGGAAATCCCAACACGACGCGATATCCTTCAACAGGACTTCACAGTACGGGAGCTAATGCAAGGTCTTAGAAGCTTACGCAACAAGAGAGCTGCCAATTCAAATAGGATCTCAAATGCGCCGTCGTCCTGATATCATGGTAGACGCACTATATAATAAATGTTGAGATACTGGTACACTCGTCCCAGTGGAGTAACGCTATCCTGTTAGTGATCGCTAATGAAAGGAGCGACCCGACCGGGTCGCAATCATGGCAGTCAATAGCAAAAAAAGCGTTCCTTGTAAGCTGCTCCCCGGTTCGCTTAAAAAGCGTACACGACATCTCAACGGAGGAACATGGATTCCAGAGAAAGCACTCCACGAAAACGGCGTGGAGGATCCTGATGCCGATGTCCAAAGAGCTTTGCTTACGCCGCGGAATCCGCTATACGCGGCGTTCGTCGATTTCAAAGACGCCTTCATTCGGCGACCAGGGACAAAATTATGCCCCCTCTGAACAAGAAGGGTGATCCTCTGAATGTACTCCATTTTTTGCTATGATTCTACAAGAGAACATAATAACTAGTAACGACGGAGCAGTCAAACTTCCACTTCAGACAGCTAGCTTGGCTCAGGAAGATAACTTAAGCCCCAATTCTTATCCTACATCTTAGTAAAACGCCTGCCTGATCAATCAAAGTCTTCTTGCATGCAGACGACTTAGTGATATACGGGTCGAACATGATCTAAGTGCAGCAAGCTCTAACTGACTCTATTTGACAGTCACAGATTTGGGACTAATTGTCCACCTGACCAAAACGAAGGCGACAAAGTATCGCAGAGGCGGCAGAACGACGGCCACTAAAACCGCTGTACCTCGCCAGGTCAGCTTTTGCCTGTGTAAAACGAATCGGCATATCCGAGATTGCCCGTTAGGAAAATGACAGAAGTTTTACTACGCACGTTATCGAAAAATACAGGAAGGTAATCCTAGCCGCAACCGCTCGCAACTTTTTCGGCCTCAAGGAAGCTCCTACCGCACTGTATGAAATAAATGTCACTCGGGAAAACCCGGAAAGAGTGCAGAGCACTGAACAATTAGATCGCGTCACGGTCTCTTTCGTCAAAAGGGTACTGACACTGACCTAAAATCGCCTCGCGTATCTCCTAGCCGACTTGCCACTATTGTCCGTCGTTTTAAGCTTCCGTCAATAAAAACCTTCTTCGACGAAAAGCTAATGTTAGGAACTGGGAACAAAAGTTCGCCAAGATTGATTTGTTTGTTTCAGGTGTAATCAGGAGCAACGAGAGGAAACAACAGGCATGTCGTTGCTCGCTTTTCCTTGCATGGATTCCACCATAGGTTCTGCAGGAAACTGGGGTTTCTGCAAGCCTGACTGCAAAGGTCGGCCCTCTAGATACCGAAAACTGTGACATATATCATGGCGCCACTTTTTCTTCGGTAACATTTTTAAGACGCCTACAAATCCTTTATATGGGCTTTTCAGCTTGACAGGACTTGTATCACTGGCCTGTGTATACGCAGTTAATAAGCGAGATGCTATTCATTATCGTAATACGCGACACAGCCCACACAATCAATCATCGATTAGATACATCTACCTTCATCTATAGTCTCCCTCTATTTCGACCAGTGTTTTGAAGCAAAGTGGCTGGACGTCTCTCCGTATAAGTTTGAGTAACTAATCGTTTACAGTAATATGTAGCATGGGTAAGTTTCCTAAGCGGCTAAACAAATCTATTAGTATTTCTAAATGTATTATCTTTCATCGGTTTCAACGTCCTATGGCTCATACATATTGTAGACAAGAGCTTAAGGATTGAAAAAATACTTGTTTGCTGTTACAGCCCCTCTGGGCGCTGCTGTGGGAAAACGACGGGACTATGCAAGCTTGAAACCTGTATGTCGTTTAACGGTTGACAACAACGTGAACAGTGACGGAGCTAGCAGTGGCTTCGGTGCAGTTGTTTCACACGTGCGCCCTATCGAACGCGCAGTCCGCTGCCTGTTAACATTATCAATGAGCCATAAGCTCGTTAGCAGCAAAAGCGGAAGCAATGGCCACAACCAATCTAGCAAACTGGCACGCCAAGCTGTTGTAGCCATAAACTGGTTAGATTGAGTGAGAAATCATAACTTTCGTTCGCTACGATTGGAGGGAGCTAGCGTATATCATTGTTGGCTAGTGGCTTATTCAAAACGTTTGGCAGGACCCTCGAGCTAAGGCCTACACATTGGAAGCTTAGATATTGGCGTACATAAAATTAGCAGAGGTGGAGAAGAGACAAAAAGGAGCAGTAGCGCGAAGCGGTTGCTTGGAAACACACGAGAATGGGTTTCTTACCCACAAAGAGGTGGATAAGGTGAACTTGCTTTCTGGAACGTGGGGGTCTTCAAGACGAGGAAACACTGTCGTACAGAATCGCGACCTTCAATCATAAGCCTCTTTACACATAACGACAATACGAGAAATAGACGGCCAAAATCCTCGATGTTTGTGCGAGGGCGAGCACAGGCAAATACTTATCTCATAGACAGAGAGACCCAGACAAATGCAAGCATACACAGTCACGTACGCCTTATTAACCACGAATTTATTACGCGCGTAGTTGCTGTCCCTATTCTATCACTATTTCTGCAGCTCGACGGACTTTTGTTTGTTGATTGGCCATTGTTTCAAATGTGTGAATGCGGGCGTCTGCGTGCTAATGTATCTCGGTTTGTATCGAAATTTTGGGCGATATGCATCTACCGTCTGGGTGTTTCCCCTCTTTTGAGTTCGTTATCGCTCCTAAAGTTTCGATAACTGAATCGCTGACAGCGTCTTGTTGCTGGCCTAAATCCAACTTGTGATGAAAGGACTTACAGAGAACATTGTGACCGTAAAGTGTGTTTTCACATATTTTGCATTAAACGCAAAAACACGTTTCTTTTTCGGTTTGATCACTTATTTGCTTTGTTTAGCAAAACGTATATGATTAAAGTGTCGAGTTTAGGATAAAAACATAAGCTGTTTGCCTATTTTATGATTAGCGCGATCGGACATTTCGGTATCAATTTAGAAACTGTAATTATTATTATTATTATTAATTAAAATTATTATAGTACACAAGCCCGTTAATTTATACAAACAAATAGTTACTGTACTCATAGCTAGGTTGTTTGCAGCAGCGTCCGAGAAGATGGCCTATTCGTTCTGTTAAATGATAGGTCATCTTCTCGCTTTGGCTGCGTTGGGACTCGGGCCTGAGACTATAATGAAATAGACATTTAGCTGGTTTGCCGAGTCTCTAACGAATCTATAAGGAAATGGAGGTAACGAAGATTTAACGTACTGACGTTATAGATTCTGTTAGCTTGTTTAGATTATACATGGATCGTTCGGGACAAAAAAAATGTACGCCACCTTGCTTCCCCGCTAGTTTCTTCGTTGTCCTTGTATGCTTGTCCTAGATGCTTTTTCGTTTTTAAGATTTAATGTACGTTGACGTTTCTTTTTTAGAGTGGGTTAAGTATAAACGAATGATACTATATATATGTCGCAGCTATAATGTGAACATAGAGTCCTAAGCAAACTATTCGATAATTATATCGCATTTAACAACCATACTAAAGTTACTTTCTTGTGCAGACACTCTACATAGCTAATGATATACTATGAGACAAATTCAATAGTGACCTTGCATGTACGGTACGGTCGACAGCAGACGCTGAACAAGCGTACGCCGACGATTCTCGTACACGAAATAAACAGCGGTGATAAACTGAACGCACTAATGAGGCCTAGTGATAGCGTAGTAGCACGCTACGGCATTATCTCCCCTGTCTCATTGTCTATTCTTTCTTGAACAGCGATATATATATCTGAAAATAAGGAAACTGGACTGGTCGCAGGTGGTATCCTAACCTATCCCGTCGCGAATGGGGGGCAAGCGGCCGAAAACGAGCCTCGGCCGTACGCGTATGGAAGCAGTGCCGTTTATATTACATATATGGATCCCTTTAACTGCGTTCCTACGCTAGCCACAAGCAAGTTACTGCGGTTATTGCTAGCTGAAACAATGCTAATTGACAAATGGTTACCACAGCAAATCTTAGTCACATCGTTTCGTGGGTTTGTTAGGAAAATCACAGATAAGACCCATCCCGATTAGACGTTCTAGTGGGGCTAGTCCTTAATGATACCGAGGAGGTGATCTCGAACACTTATTCATACAATAAAACTAGCTAGAGGCATTGAAAACAAACAAAACGTCTGAACCCATACGGAATCGCTTCAAGAGAGCTTGCGGGATGCTTTTCGAATACGCCTAGTGAACTTTGCAGGCGCAGCTGTAAGAAAACGTTCGGGCCGAGGACAGTTGGCAAGTTTGACAGCGTCTGTTTTCTCAACAGCGACTATCGTACGATAACGGTTGAATCGCATAGTTAATTTGACCACCACGAGACAATCACTGATTTTCAAGCCAAAAAACGTGCGATAGGTGAATTCCTTGTTAGCCGTTCCCTAGCCTAATTAACCGTTGGCTAACCCGAACCCGATTTGGATGCGGAGTTGTGAGATTGTCGAAAATTGGATGCTATTGACCGAATCAAGGCTCTAGCATTCAAAGAGGTGTCTTCTTATAAGGCTCAGAGTAAGTATGACTTTTTACCTGACAAGTACTGTCAAATAGTACTTTTTTTCTAGTTACACTTTTTGTTCTGACCGTATAAATCTATTTAATATTCGTTTTCATAATTCAAACAACAAACAGTCACCTCTGAGCAAACAAAGGATTTGTTTTTGGAGCGGAATTAGCTGTGCCCTATGCAACAATTATGTTTACTGAACGCGTTCACTTGGTCGCAAACCAACAACCGTAGACTTATCCTTAGAGTGGTCATTCGTCGGTGATTGCTGACGACGAGCATGACTGATCACGCCCTAAACCTTTCGTGTCCCTTTGTTCATTACGGAAACAGGTGCCACTTCACTACAAAAAGGACAACATATTAAGAACCGGATAAGATGACTGGTATCTCAGTATTGAACAGGATAATCAAGGCTCTTACGCTTCGCTTTTGGGATAACGTAGATTTCGAGTTCAAAGAAGAGAACCTTTAAAGTGTTTAGGCGTTTACGGTGCAAAATATGACTCTACTAAGTTGTAATAAAATGAACGAAAATCTTCTATATATCTTTGTTTCTAACCTGAAGACACGCCGGCATCCGCTCCGTCAGCTGTTTTTGATATCAAGCTCATGTTTAACTCAACAAGCCTAACTCTAGCTTAACTTTGGGGAACATTTAAGCTTCGTATGACAAATTCTATTCTTTATAGATTAACAGATCTGCTATAATTATCATACTTAATGATCACTCGGCATAAATGGTAATTGACCGGCAGCTACGATTAAATAGTTCGTCTTTAGAAGCCGACCTTAAATAGGCTCTATCATATTAAGTCGTACTTGTTAAATCACTATGCTTGCTTTGTATTCTCGAATAACCCTCAAATAAAAACTTGTCGTTAGCTTAGTTCAAGTAAATCCTAACTATCTGCTGGATACGGGCTCGAATGATCGACACGTAATGATTACATTAACTACGAGCTTTGGACATATGTTCATGGCTCAAATAGAAAATCTTATTCGTGAATTTCCACAGGTCATGCTGAGAGGTCATACATACACAGTCATACAAATACAATAGCAACTCGTTGTCAAGCTCGAGCTAGGACTTATTCGATGTAGAAATCCCCTCCGGGACAATCCACAGGAAAGATTCCTAGTCGTGTTACCATTCACGATGATGAACACTTAAACCCATCAGAAGTTAATGGGATTTGTAGAAGCTTATCAGCCCATGCACTTGGAGTTTCTAAGAATTTTGTGGCCCGAGACATCTTTCGGCGGTAGCTAAAACTAGATATTTGAGCAAAGACTCTGCCGGAGACGATTCTAGTAAACTGTGAGACACTGTGGTGGGGGGAGGTGTAGGGGGTAGCGGGTGAATACTGATTAGGCATAAAATAAGTAGAAATATTTGCTTGCAAGCTGACTCGGTAAGGCGCAGGTACTGATGGTACAAGTGCCCCACACTAAGGGACGATTACGACGTGAAAGATCAGATTGCGTTGTTATCTTACATGTGATATCCGCGGAACCGCTGCCTGCGAGCGAAGTTACTATTTTTTAACCTAACATTTCTTCATTTAACATCCTCCAATGAAATGTTTTTTTCCCTCATCTTTACCTGAACCTTTGCTTCCATTCACATTACCAGCCTTCGCGAGACGCACAACGCTGATTACAGGATGTTGAAAGTGTAGCGTTAAATTATGACTGGTTGAAGGGCAAGGAAATGAATCATACAAATGGACGCATTTTACAAAAAAATTAATCTACTTAGTTAGAAGTCTATGTCGTTAGTTTGAGCAAACGAAGTTACCTCTGACTGATATGTTTGTGGACATTCCATAGTTGTAGTTAGTGAATCAGTTAAATAGTAATGACACGCAATCCTTAAATACCCCAATCTATAATATTATTGAGTTGGGGGTGTTTCTGCTGTAAATGCTTTACAGCCACATGATTGCTGCTGTCCTTTTAAAAACAAGTCAGCCTTTCTTTTTATCGAGAAACAATAGCTAAGTTAAAATAGGTCAGCAACAACCTGTCAAAGACAAGTAATCAACGCAGACAGGCAAAGGCCTATTATCGGAGCCTAGCGCGCCAGTCAAAATTGTACGCGGGAGGTAGGCGCACGAAAATCGCTAAATTATCGATAACCACGACGTCGGCGTATTGATTGCGATTGTTCTGGGTAAAGCTGGCTTCTAAATGAAAGCTTGGCGGATCGACTGAGTATGTAACATGTGACCATACCCTATATAGAACTTGCTCAACTGAAGCAGTACGCGGGAATCTTTAATGACCTATTAGAGATTATCAGTGCTAGAGGCAGTGTAATAGAATGTGGTTCCGCATACGCAAAAAGCGTGTAAATGTATCAGATGAACATATATAAGGGATCGAAATAGGATGAAACATTCCACAGATAGATTTAGACCATTCTATATTGATTTAAGATGATGATGAGAACAGGTTTTCTAAGAACTGGTTTACACGTTGGCGTTAACACTGGCCATACATAGCCAAAAAGTTATTTTTAACAGTCCTCTAAAGCTGTTATTTTTGCTCGACTGAATAAAGAATTGTCCATGAAGGCTAGAAATGCCATTTTTACGTATGTTAAAAAAGCATCGCTTAAACAGAGTATCGTATCTAAGAAACCTGAAGTTTCCGGCCAATATATCCATCCGGCCGGGTTTATTGGCCGTATATATAAAATATCCGGCCAATACCGGGCGTAGCCGAGCAACTTGACCTTGATTGATTTCAGTCGTCGTGGACAAGTGAGCTGTAGAACGAAAAACTGTCTTCATAAGGGTGCATTTTTCGCTGCCTGAGTAAGACCATTTGACAAAAGTCGTGTTATTTATGTGGCCGTGGCCGAAATAAGTTTTATAATATTGACTTGCCTTTCTTAATCGACATTTTGGATGCTGCTTGCATTCAACAGCGTTGTCATGAACTTCGGTTTCGTCAAAGAAATAAGCATCAGGCCACAGTTCTTCTGGAGTCTTCCTGTACAGCTCTAAACTAATTATGCCGTTATTTCGATACCGATCAGAGCTTGCCAATCATCTCCCTCAAAACTACTTGGTTGAGACGTATTATGATAATTCATCGGGAACGGTTCTTCGTCGAAAGTCAGTAATCCAGCAATAAGCCATTAAGCCACGGCAAGGAAAGCCGCTTAACACTAGGCCTAGTTCGACCTTATCATACGGAGCCTCTCGATCCCTTCAAATATCGATACACTTACTTACAATGCGAATCTCTCTTATTTGTACACGTTGAGAAGTATACAGCTACGTTGTTTCTGTGTCTGTCAAGCTGCAAAACCACAACAGCGAAATAGATGGTCTGCTTGGGCCAAATGAAAACGGTGTTCCGGCAATGAAAAACTAAAACCGATTCGACTTTTCTAAATATCCTAGGTCAACATTTAACTATCTATTAACTTCCGTATCAAGAACTATAGACAATAGTCATGATACGATGTACAGGTAACTGGACAAACGGAACAGTTAATGCGTCTAGCCTCGGCCTCCATTAACAATAGCTTTAGTGTTACGACGAATATGCCGATCCCGGAATCGGGAAATTGACCATCGGAACCAACCCTTTCAATACCAGCCTTATAAGCCAGATTACAAAAATTAATCCTCGAATTGAGCGTGAGGCATCCGATACTTGGAAAACTTTCCGCCTATTTATTCGCCTATCAAATACAGCTCGAAGCAGTAGTAACTGCAACACAAACTTATTGAGAGGAGTTTTACTGCCAACACAAGAAGTTAACGGCATATTAGCGGAAACATTTAGAAAAGCTCAAATCGATTGCATTTGCCGACAAACCACTGTAATACATACAGTACAATTATAGCTACTCGCAATAGTTACAGCATCCATATTATGATTGTGTTTTTTTTTTTTTTTTTCATAAACAGAATGTCGCTCTTTAAATACAACAGTAAAGCATTGATATTAATTTATGTCGATGCTTGTATGCAGATAAGCATAGTCGGCCTTTTCCTCGCATTCTGTTCTACGACGTGAATTATTCTCCCGCAGTACAAACCCATCATTGACTCGATTATCCGATGTTACTGTATTCTTAAGTGTATACTTCCTGCTGTCCTGCCACTAAGCGTCGGGAATTGCCTTGCGCTTCGCCTGTCAAACCATCTATTTCATCGTTTCATTTTCAGTGATCTGTTCAGGGCGTCCTGCCCCGTACCCACTGACTGCTTCCGTCCAGTGTCATCGGACACTGAATAGTAGAAACAGGACGCATAAGATGACACGATCTTTTCGATACATTAAGCTGATCCAGCGAATTAGAGCGTTAGTAAGTCTGTGTGGGCTGCAGCGACAGTTCACCGCCGACGCCGACCGCAACTCCTTGTGTATAACTAACAAAACATGTACACACCAGCAAAATTACTGCTCTAGCTTGCTTTGCTTTTCCTCGTTTCACCTACTGCCCTGTATTATATCACGGACCGTATTTCTCCCATATCAGCGTTGGGCTGCATACCGCCTCTGAGTAGGACTGTTATCTACCACAAAATATGCGATAGCAGACAAGTAAAAGATATAGCCAGAAGTGCCGGCTTATGAGAGGCTTGATCATCAATTTGCCTCACTGGTATGTTTCTGCATAGCGCATACCGTATGGCATAATCTAAAAGAGTCGAAAAATGTATATGCGTTAGTGCTTTTTTCACCTCAATGCTGACCTACCTCTTAGAGGATAAGGGAGCAGTCTGTACCTCCTGTGCCCTCAAAGATTGTGTCACAAGGAGAATGATAAATGAACGGAAGCCTGGTAAGAGGAACGAAACACGATAGGATATAATAGAATTTTATAGCATAATATAATGAGATATTTCGATGTTTAGGTGATGAGGTTACGAAATAACCACTACTCTATGACAACTATACTATACAATTATATTTAATATTTCGTAAACTTCTTTTCTATATATATTATATTACTCTTACTATATATATTACTCTTACTTTATGATAAAATAGCATCATAAGGTTGTATTTTCAATGTGAATGGGTTGCCACCAACCATAGACAAATGGAGTCTTGTAGCAGACGGACCAACCAAACTTTTCAAAGGAAAATCGGTTGTGTTAGAAAATTTTCTATGATATAGACAACAAATTAGGCTTAATTAAAAATAAAATTAATATGAGTGTAAGTCCTGTAAATAAATGCTTTTTTTTTCAATATTATTAATTAATGTTGGGTTTCAGGATCTGTAAACGCACAGTCCAATCGTTTACCAGAAAATGTTTGTTTTATGTTGCGCCCGATTTTTGCTACACATGTCGCCAAGCTAAGCCAAAATTGTTAGAGTTACTTTTAAAATTGTAGGATAAACAAAAGTACGATATGCTGAGATAACTTAAATAAAAGGAGCATCTCTTCGGGCCAGGAGAAAAATTTCGGTCGAAACCCAACATTCTCAGAACAGCTGGGTCTAAAATGTTATCTCGAAGCCTTAGTAGTCCACAAACAAAAGTTTTGTTGAAAAAACCTCAATGTATCTCGGTGTTACCCAGCAAGCACGGAACCGCTGATCTTCAAAGCTATGCATGTTTACAATTATGCGCCAATAATAACAAACAGGGGATTAGGCAATGCTTATCAGAGAATTACTCTGGTACCGTAGAGGTTAGCCTTTGTCGTACAAAACCTATATGCCGGTGACTTGGACAGCTAAACCTCGGATTTAGGCCAAAAGGCAAAAAAATCCATAATTTAAATCACGATAAGTGTGCTTGTGTGAACAAATTCATTCACTTATAGTAAGACAAACGGACATATGAAATAAGTTTGTCGTTTGAGGGTAAATATGTGGATATTTTGTACAGATAAGACCTTCTCCGATACAATCTTAACACGTAGAAAAATATCGTCTTGTTTTTTTTGGGCAGATTTTCGACGCTGTTGTAAAGGTGAGGTTTACGACAAAGTTTACGATTTTTTTCCTATGTCCTAAATTGTTTTTGTGTTAGAGTGGTTCACAGAAATTTGTGATTTTGAGGTGTAGTACACTATGCAGGTCCGACTAGTTTGTCAGATGCAGTATCGATTCCATTGTCCGGAATACACTTTTAACACATATCACGAATATCCGTTGTGATAAATCCATATACTCAGATGAGTCCTAATTATGATACGAACGAGAAATCTATAGCCAGTACCTCTCTTTAGTGAATTCTGATAATAGTCAGTCAACTTTCATAAATATAGCTGACACAATTCAGAAATGTTGGGCAATCATAAAATTGGCCCATAAAAGTCAATTGAATTTCAGTCAACTTAACTAATAGTTGGTCCTTTTTCTTCGCAATAAACATAAGCCCGTCCTTTGAACATACCGACGTAGTAACCCCAAGAACCGCTGTGGATCAATCTCTTTGAACATGACTTGTGACCTAATTGAGAAAACCTAATTGAGTAAAAAGTTGTACGTTTATGAGATGGAAGTACTATAATATACATATGTTCGCAAGTTATTTTAAATTATTGCAGGTGCTGTGATAATCAAAATTACCATTCCTATGAGGAGCTATTATTCAGCTCCGCTTTTGTTAGTTTGCTGATCTTTCAACGTAGAATTTTCTAGTAACATTAAAGCTATACGTTGAGCCTTACCGTGCAAAATAAAAATAAGAAACAAATAAGTGTATGGTCGCCTGTAGTTTTAGCCTCAATGTTGTGTATTTTGACCGAATTTCCACACTTAGCATACCTACCTCTATACTTCGGGTTTTAGGCGCGGTATCGTCGTTAGGCATTCCATCAGACCTTGGTCTCATGCGAGCCTTTCAGCTTTTCCCTAGAAAATCACGCCAGCATCGGCAACACCCACGACGCTGCGAAAGATACGAATGTTGCAGCAGCTGTGCGAGGGTAGAAGGCCTTTGCGTCTAAAAAATCGAGCTGTAAATGTCTAGACATTACTATTCTGTCCGAACGTCCTTTCCGAACAGTCTGATGATTTGTACGCCACCGGCTACTTCTGATAATAACATAAGCAAAAGTATTTTCCTCTGATATCCTTTTCCTGGCCATTTTCCACATGCATGCTACAGCAATTGGTTATCTAACATGTACAACTATTGTATTTCCACCACTCTGTCGTCAGTCAAAGGGCACGCACAAAAACCATAATGTCTTTTCAAAAATAAGCTATAATAAAGAAAATCGTACTCGCCATATATATATATGTATATATACATATATTTATAGTTAGGAAAGCTGCAATCTTTCTCTATCTCACATGTCAGGAAAAGATAACTTAATCAGAATGTAGAAGTGTGTTTTATTTTGGGGCTGATTCAGTCAACAGAAACAATATTCTCGTATTTATCTCTAGGCCTGAAGCCCCTCAATATGAAGATGCCAACGAACCATGGGAGAGTCTAACGGAACGGGCGCTTTAAAGGGTAGGGAGGCAACCTTACAACCGCCATATACAGCAAGGCTATGGATGCTCTTCGAAACTTTATGACTCTGAATAAATCTTGCGCATTTTTACTCCCCTTTCTAAACTCTAAAATGAAAATTCGTTTACATATTTAATTCAAATATCAGATATTCCAATGGAAACCAGGTTCTACTAAGTGTCTGTAGGCAACTCGTGTCACCCAAATATTAATAAGCCAATATAGAACATGTAGCGTGCATATGTATCATCAAAGGACGCTCATCTCTTCCGAACATTATGAAACGGATGAATAGGCGGTTTTAGTGTAGATAATATTATGCTCAGACTTCATAAGCTTCTACATAAAACCATGAACGTAAACAAGTTTATGAGCAGTCAAGCAAATTTTAATGGGTATACCTCACTGTTTCGAAAATAAGATTTCTTCAAAACTCACTGATTAAAAGCTGGCTCAGTTTTATTACCCGTACGTACAGGGGACTTGAATCCAGTTTATCATTGCAAATAAAGGCGAAGCTACATCTTTAGGCGCGATGCGATGGTCCTTGTTTTGATAAAAATTCACAGCTTATTAATTTTTCCCCTTAGCTTAAATTGAACTGGTATAAACATAGAATATAAGAAGGCAAACGTAATAACAGCTAGGCTCGTGGATGCATCTATATAAGAAGCAAGGCTACTTCATAAGGAACGTCCCGATAAGAATATATTCATTACTCTTATTTGCTGCTTGTTGTTGTATATGTGTTATAGATACGTCCGAACGCTGTCTCCGGGACAGTTAATGATGACAATGTTTATTTCATCTGAGCTATGTTGACTTACTGGTGAGAAATTCTATTGAAGCACAAAGATTCCTCTATCAAAAAAAAATCAACGAAAATGTATTAATTTGCAAGAAAATACGAATCTTTCTTTCGTCACAATGTATTTATATAGGAGCAGCGGTGGGCTCTATAAATAACCAGGAATTTTACATAAAAGAGTCAGTCATTGATCAAAGTTAGAATCCAAAGAGTGACTATTCAGATGGTATCGTATATGTCAGCAAAACTGCTCAGTCTGAACGGTGCGCTGTGCCAAAGCTTTCAAGAGCAGTTGCATATGGCGCGTTGTCGAGGGCAATAGTTTGGCTGGATGCCTCAGTTTACGATGACCCATGCATTAGCACATGGGTTGAATCCTAAAGTCTTTTTGATATCCGTATCAGGCTAGCAGTCCATTCCAGGTAGCTTTGTACAGGGCCTGGAATGGACGACCATTGGATGGCCTCCAGAGTGCTCATGTAATACATGATCATAGTAATTCAATATGCGAAACACAGTTCGTTGCAACAAAAGTCGTTCTTAGTAAAAATTATCTCATTATTTTATCGCTCAGATTATTTATCAGTTCTATATAGGTTCGATCAGCGGTCCTAAATAGTTCTATATTTTAAGCTTTCGTCGTACAGTAAGTTATCATTTACATGTACTCTTGTTCGAATGTTCTCAAAGAAGCAGATCGAAAAGAAATGGTTCACTCAGGAACGAGAACAGCATATTCTCCGTCAACCTAACGCTGGCGTGGGCCCGCTGAGGCCGGGAAGCTTCTGCGACCTGCTGTCCGGTTCGGCGCGGTAGCACCAGCAAGCTTCATGGTTTGCAGAAAAGGAACACCGATTGCATGGCAGTGGCGGTCGCGATAACCATTACAACAAAACGACCAACCTACATTTATTAAGGGATACAGGCATCATAGATCCACATCTCTGACCCATGACGCCTGACCAGCTATTAATGAATATATAGCAGCTCTTATTGGAGGCTAAAAGCAGAGAATCAAATGTAAATTGAAAATATTTAATAAAAAAAGGCCTACGTTACTATTATTTATGCGTAGACATGGGATTTGTAGATTGGGATTGCTATGTCCGACCATTTGTCACTCGACGTCACGAACCCATTTATGCTATGCCTGCTAATACTATTCTGTGGATTCGATAATCTCTATTGCTCAACAATAGAATCCCTGCTACTTTCGGCAGAATATATATTTCGTAGTGGCTATTTTCCTTGGTCTTTCTCTAGTGTTTTCCTTCAAATTGATACCTCACACAGATATCAGCAAACACAGAGAACTGTCTTTGGTGACATCCTACGAAACGATTTGTTTTTCTTAGTAAGGTTTTCTCTCGTTTTTACATAAATGAATAATTTCAAAACAGCTGCTACCGCTATATATAGCATGTTTATTATTTTATTTTTATTACATATTTTACGACCCAAACCGCGAAGCCTTTGAATACCATCCATTTAGTGGCAGTATCGTTTTTTGTAATCTCGTCCATTCCTTTTCTTCACTTGTTGCCAACGACACGTAACTTGCGCGTAAAAAATTCTGTCTCTGAATTAGGCTTCTATGAGAAATAATAGATCGATCATGCGTTATGTTTATGTAGTTTATAATTATATTTATTAGGTTAGAGTGTAAAAGGAAACGGACTCGGTCATCGAGCCTGTAATTATTCTCCGTCAACCCCAGTGGCCATGAGTATAGTGTATAGCTACCAATGAAGGCTGGGATCGTGCCAATGAGATTAGATACTGGTCCTGGTTTCTCTTACATTGCCACTGTATTCTAAATAACTTAATTTTTACAGACAAACTTTTCTTTAGTCTTAAAATAAAGACTAGTAAATGATTATAGGCAAAATGCAAGTTAAACCTAATGCATCGCTTAACTTAGGACGGGGCTGACCGCTAGCCCGGCCGCTTCGCCCCTAGATTGAGGGAGGCACTGAAGTTCACGGACGAATTCCAATTCTAGGTACTTCTCTCCGTCATTACCAGATCAGAGTTCTAAACACTAAGATGTTCTATACCCTTTATAGCCTTCACCTGCTTATATAAGGCAGTATTGATCTACTCAAAATTAAAACACATTTGTATATGCTGTTTTTTTTTTCGCCTAGCGAATAGATGTATTTTTTTCCCATTTTATATACACCAGTATTTCATTTTACATGATTTATAATATCACCACTATTTCTCGATCTAGCTTCAATGGTATATATTTAGATATAATAGTTAGCATTGCTGTTATTCTCGTTTGAGTATGTCTTCTTTTAACTTCCTTGGCCCAGCATAGGCATGACTATTATCCGTTAGTTCCTCTGCTTCCTGAGCTTGGTGTCTCGCTTTCACGGACCTGGCAAGACCGTCTAGGACCCTTTGGATGTCATCCATCACGATAGTTAACTTCTGTATCTTCACGCTGTATTCTTGACCTGCACAATTGATTTTTCTTGACTTTTCAATATATGTATATTTTGACACCGTCGTACTAATGAACAGTTGAGCTATTTACAAAAACATGTGTTGGCTGTGCTGAGATGGATATTTATATGTATATATAGTGTACATACATTAACATACTATATTTCCGTATTTATCCGAACGTGGCGCCCGGCCATTCGGAAATAAATAGTTAGCCGAAGTCACTGAGGAGGGGGGGGGGGATCTTCTGTGCATATGCCATGTGCACTGCAAAGGTACGTAGGCCTTTTTGGCTGAACCAGTTTTAGTAGTAGATACCTGTAACGCATTTTTGCTGTTTTGCGTGAGGAGCTCTAGGCTGTACCTTATCAATATAAGCATATGTGAAACAACTACTAACAGAAGCCAAAATTTGGTCTTTCATAAGAGCTAATTATAATTTGCCTATTTGAAACAAGAATGCTGCTGCCGATACGATATCTTCTATCTGTAAAGGTGGTTGGTAATGGCGTATTAGTGCTACCTTTACATAAGGTCTGCTGGAGTTATATCGAAACAGAGAGGAAGAAATGCCCAGTTTGGCGGGCCTATTTTACGTAGTGTATGCGTCACCGAACTAGTAACTAATTCTAAGTATGTCCAGCAAGCAGGGCTTATGTACATAATTTAGTTGAAAGCTGAATTCAAGTATCTAATCACAATAAACTTGATGGTTTATAACTTTACGCTGGATTCGAGTTCACGGCTTGGTGAGTATTGGTGTTTAGTGACAGTGATGTCTCCTGCAAATCCTCGTCGATGTTCATCAGATCGCATTATCCAACGTTTGTCAGTGTATTTCTTCTGCTTCTTGCCATAACACCATTATACGGCAGAATATAGGGATGTGTGGGCTAACGGCTGTAATCTTCTTACATTAGGTTATTTTATTTGGACCTTTAAAGCGGATCTGACAGTGGCGGCAGTGTTAGCGAGAAATAGGACGTGGTATATGGAAATGAAGAGAGGACCAAGTATTCAAGTGTGCGCGGAACAAAATCTGCAACTTTGAGAAAAAAGACTTAGATCCGAGGAGATTTTCTTATACTTCCCATTAATTGTGCTGCAAAGGAAATGTGTACGTTACCTGCTACACTTCTGTTTATAAGAACTTTCCTATACGAATTAGAAAATAGAGTATAGTTTAATAAAATTTGAAATTTAGCTGGTGTCCATGCGTTAGTACGGTAGGCTTTCATTGGACAACGGTTAGTTGCCTGAAATGACGGTAACGTAGCGCATGCCGACTGTGACGCACAAAAAAATTTTTAACGTTCCACGTTATCTTGTTGGACAGTTTAATATTATCTGTTTTCTATCCAAACTAAACATGTCTTAAAGCCAATTTTCGGATCCAACGTTCGTAAGAGCTCTTTCCAAGCTCCGATGCCACGTACGCCGACTTCATTGTTGTCAAAATCCTGAGTACAGTTCGAATTATTATCTCTGAGTGCCGTGTTTAGGTTTGTTTGTAAATTAACCCCATTAAATTAACCTAATGCAAACTCAGTTAGCAACTACACAAGATTATTAAGCGTTCATTAACTAGCTTCTACTGATTGAACTCGTAGCGTAACTCTGATCGTCCGCTTGGCAACGTTTTCATAAGTCACGACCTTGCACCCTGAAATAGCTATTTCTATCGTTCAGAATTCAGGTTGACACAATATGGTCGTACTGTTCACCAGACGACCCTATATTACTCCTGGATTGGGTGAAGGACACAATCAAAGCTCATTTTAACGCATAGTACAACTGTGTATTATATAATAGCATTATCCATCATCATCATATCGTTACTACGTCATATCCCTATTCTAATATTGTTAAAGATGGCGCAGCTTCGATGTCCCGACGTTTTTGTAAGTTGTGTGATTTACGTGTCTTGTACGGTTCTTGAGGTGCTCTATACACATTTACATTTATAGATTCTCTCCCTAAAGGGTAATAATAATAATGCTTAGCATAACAACAGTTTAGAAAATCAGTAATCGCCAATACACATAGATAAACAGTGTTATCAGCTACATGTGAAGCTCTCGCATGGCCAATCTTTTTTTCCCTGAGTAAGAGGGGTTATCTATCTTTCTGCTTCTATTATTCAGTAAGAAGCAGGCTAGATGGCACTAGGACGTGAAACTTCAAAAACAGAAGCACCATTAGTGTACGTAGTCTCAGTTCAGCTTATTTTAAACTGAATCTATCTATCTCTAGTATATAGAATGAATTAAGGTCCACCCAAGGTCGATTAATGTTTTGCTTGCCGAGCAGGAGAAACGGTCAATCGAGGGTCCCCGTATCATGGAGTATAGGTATAGGATATTCTTTTCTATATGACTAGATATAGAGACGGATATAGAATCCGCATGCAAGTTAGAAGCGTCACACCAATGGCGCATAGGACCAGCTATAGGCAGATATTGACCGTCTTCGTTACGTTCTCAACTAACGACGTATCGTTCAGGTTATTCTCTTGCTGAGCCGAAAATAGACCGTTGCAAATACGGCTAGCTTGGACAAATTTAACGGTTTATGTATTCCACAGTGACGATTTTGACGGCTCGGACCCTCTGGCTGTACCTAAGGTTCACTTTACCTACTGATCGAGCGTATTTGGCGACACTGGAAATTTTTAGCCGGCCTCACTGTGAATTTCCTTCTCCTATTAGAAATATATACGCTCAACGTAGCAAGCTATTTGTGCGGAGGCATTGAATTGGTACGCCGCAATCGAAATTGCAATGGCATAACTGTTTTAGCCTGTACCATTCTTTCAGACAATAGAAGTCACAATTCGTCGAATTCTCACCTCGTTTGAAGCTATTCATCTATATACGCATAGGTTTATAGGACTCAGCCTGAATGATGGCTAAGCGGTAGCAGCGTCGCATCAGAACTAACGACACCCTAAGCAAAACTGTTCGCCTGAATTTGTTTCACCAGGAGAAGATGTCCATGTCATAGTAATACAGCAAAATCGTAAAAATGGCGCTCGCTTGGCGCAATAACCAATAAGCGAAAGAGCTTCCACATCCTTGTCCAAATCATCTTTGATTCCATACGATTCAATTAAGACAGGAAGAGAATAGTGGCTGGAATAAACACATTATTGGCGTCCACGAAAAAAGCGGGCCTTTTACGGAGTTATTCTTCTTTCGAGGACGACATGACAATCTGTCCTTGCATGCGTATGTATGCGCATAAAAACAACATAAATATGTGCTCAACAGCGTAGCTTTTATCGTTGATACAAACCTTGGTTTCATTTTTATTTTCGTCATTGACAAGCACAAACGACTTGCGTTTGCTCAACCCGTTGCTCTATCTTCACTCCACCATGTTCATTTCAATAAGATATTTACAGTTCACAGTCTGTATATCTAATCTGTCTAACCCTAGTTTGATCATATGTTTATCACTATTTACTGAATAAGGGAGTGACCTCATGTATCAATGAACGATGTTTTTCCTTGTGATATAGTCGTTCTAGAGGTTATTTATATATTCTTCTTGGCTTCATTTCGTACACCGATGTTGTACGCTGAATTATCTTCACAATTGTTATTACAGGTAAGTATGAGTTTGAGTTAAAGTTCTATTAGTAGACAATAACGAAAGATTATTATCGTTTGTAGGTCACAAAAATACCCGGTCGTTCTATCTGGTTCACTGCCTCCCCATATTAGTGGTTCAGTATTCAGCTTCATTAAGCATGCAACAGCCGTCCTTGAATCGTATGTATCGGCGCTATTAAGGTACATTCACTCTGAGCAAAGAAACATTTATAGCCTACCTGGTAGATCGGTTACACTAATTATATTAAACGTGCCTACCATTTGCTTTATTTTCTATAATAACCAAGATAATGACACAGGTGTATATGTCTTTTCGCCATCGTGAGAACAATGAAACAAAAAAGCACCACCTGTCTAGTTAAGATCACGACAGTGATCTAAATCCCTGAACTGTTTTGCTCTGATGTATTTTGAAGTATGATGCGAGGATGGGACGAAGTTGTGTAGATATGACGTAGCTCCGCCATAACGCATATATATGTTATAGAACCATAAGTGTTTTTAAGAACAATTGTGCTTAAAACAAACTTTACTCTATATGTAATGGATATCTTATTTGGCACTTCGGGTACTTTTAAGTGTTCATTTTAGCTATAAGGACTCTGCTGTTACCGTACCTAACCTTTGAAGGGTTCACGTCTCGGTCGTCACGATCACTTGTGGGTTTCCGTTCGTCTTGTTATTGGCTAGTGCAATGAGCCGTTCTCGATTCGTTGCATCCTTCATTTTAGTCTTGCTCTCCTTGTTCTTGGTGGTGTCCTTGGTCTCTGGGATTTGAATTATTGTCGGGGCAACGTCAACTGTCAACAGACCATTTGCATCCGTGAGCGGTCTGCGTACTACGCTATCGCTCTTTTCGGGTAGAAGGTCGCTGTTGGCCACGGTAACAGGAGTCCCACGATTGTTAAGTTTATTACTGCCACTTCGATCTGAAGTAAACAGCCGATTGAGAGGATGTCATACTAAATCGATTTTACGAAGTTCTGCATACATCGATCATTTTGGCTCATATAAGCCACCGCTATCAGTTCTCGATTTGTCTCAAATATGGGAATGTTTATACACCGTAGAATATGTCAGTTGATAAGATCAGTTTGTAAATTCGAATAAACAACGTTACAGCGATTGGTGTAAGTTTCTGTTAGATAATTTTTGCTAATATGTTCCAAGAAAGTGTCGAAAATGTGTTTAAAAGAACCTACCTAGTATGGTACTATTCGTTGGTGAGTAACTTCTACAGCTACCGGTAAAATTGTTTCGCCCCATCGTCGAACACCTAGTAGATGCGTTCCGCGTCAAGCCGCTAGCCTGATGACTACTATTGTAGAAGTTCGTCGTAAACGTCTGTTCCTCTCCATGACAAGCGAACAACCCGCAACAACAATGTGTGCAACAACGTAAAAACGTGTCTCGCATCGCCTGACGAAACTTCAAAGACAAAACCTAAGAAAGCAGTGAAAAGACAAGTTAGATTCTTCTATCAAATGCAGGATGCATTTGCTAAGATAGTATTAGCATATCCGCACATAACCTTATGCCTGCTTAGCCTCTTCTGTAAACTAAAAGCATTCGAATAGATTTCCTCTTTCTCTAGGTCAAGTATCTATAATTTCCAAGTTGAGATCTACACTGAAGCTCAACTGATACTACAGTTGCTACAGCGGGACCGCAGTGAATAGCCGGGCCCGGTTTACTTTCAACATATGTTTCGTTTGCAGGCTGACACAACGTCTAAGCATCCCGTGCGCGTTGAGAGCCCTAACTTCGAATTTGAACGAGCCCGCCAGCTTAACGTAAGCTAGTATCTCAATATAGTGTTCAAAATGTCTATTAGAGTCGAAAAAAATGACTGAACAGGCAGGCGCAAAACTGTACAGCACGGTAAACGGACAGAATATGGAGTCCAAGGCTAATACGAAGCATGGAGAAATGAATTTTAAATCTCATAAAAATCAAAATAAACGTAATTTAAGTTAAGCTGAAGAGAAGATGGATACTAAAGGTTTTTTATATCATGCCTCTGACGGAAGAATCGAGCTATTAGTACTACGAACGGTAAGTTCATTCCTAAGCTTGAACGATTACGTTTGATCGACAACAAAAACAGGAATCTAACGAATAGGCCAGCATCGAAAGAGGTCCAAAAGGCACGATCAATTGGTGGAAACAGCAAATGGAGTCCGCTTGATTGAGCGCCTGTCAGTCACCATAAGGTTAATCAGGATAGTGACACAGCCCGAGAGAATTATGTATAAAGGAAATGGGAATTGTATACCGATCGAATTCAAGATTCATTCACCAGGAGAATTCAAGAGGCGATAAGAGGTTTTTTCGACGAAGAATAGCGTTCTTCATCGCCGTAAGGTGACGAAGGTCCACATACATAGCTATAATGTAGGTATAATGGGTATGGCAATAGAGTATGAGTTTATACAGTGCCTATAGATTCACAAAATACAGAATAATAATTGGAAAGGTGTCATATTATCAAGCACCTATCGGGCGATTGCTTATATGAACTTCATGATCACGTAAGAACGCCAGATAGCTCTGTGTAAGTTCCGCAAGCACTGCCAATGGGTCTGCTCATCTATCTTGGTAATATAATATATAGCGCCCATTTCAATGAGAATGATATACGTCTGCGTTATAGAAATATGCATGCGTAACACATCTGCCGAAAGAGTTCGATTCTGCTACACAGATAATACGCCTATCATATTATCTACCCCCTATGAGCGCTATGAGTAAATAAACAGATAGACGGTTTTTACATTTACATCCGTTTATTTGTTGCATACTTTTACCAACAGAACTGCGGAGAGCCTATAAAAGTCCAAAGAATATCTAGGTAAATTCACTGAGGCCGATTCCTGGCTAGGCTGCTAATCGGGGCAAATCTTTGATATTATACCTAAGGCCGGGCAATTCCGGGGTCTTAAATAGGTAGACTAAATTAAAATAGATTCCGAGATCTTAAACATATTCTGAGCACGTAAATAATCACTTACAGTTTTAAATATATAAAAAAGAAAGAAGCTAACTAAATATAAAGGTCATACGACTGACAGCATGTCAAAAACTATCCTCTACACCTCATCATACAAACCATACCTTATCAAAAGGCATTTATGTAGTAAAAGCATAAAAGTGCTGCACTCGTATCTATCGTATTGCACCCAATAATCTGTGGTTCGCATCAATTAAGGACTATTGCGGCACCTTAATAAAAAGGAAAAGCCGGAGAGTTAATTTAATCTATATCTAAGGAAGAAACCTAAGAACAGGGCTCTATTCTAAGGAACCATAGAGAGAACATCTGATATTTAGAGTATTCGGGATAGAAAAGTTGTCTTGAAATCACTGAAAAATGAGTAGAGAGTTAGGAAAAGTTTACGGTCTGGGTCTGGGTCTGGGTCTGGGTCTTGACGCAGCTTATGCTATTTACTTTATTACATATTTAAGAAGGTGAAGGTGCATATTTAAAAAGGTAAAAGGTGTTAGCGATGTTCGAAACGTTAAAGAATTGGTTAATAAGGCAGCCCGAAAAAGTTAGAGCGAAAAGACCAAGTGACAAATTATATGAAGCTGCCAGAAGCTGCTGATGAACATGAAGAACGTAAGGAAGAATCGAAGACGCGGAGCCAAACTCGTGAATGATACGTCTAAGTTTTTAATACTTTAAGCTGCTTAATTTCGCAGTTAGTTGTTCTCGTTACTTTGTGGAAAATGCCAAGATTGTATCATTTACGGACGGACTGTGCAACTAGAGTAGGCGTATCTACCTGATAATAAAGTTATTGTAATTTGCTAGATAACGAAATATAATTCTGGTTGTGGATACCTTCTTGAAGAGCGAAGATAGTCTGCTGCGCGCGAAAAGAAGCGACGCGCGCTCGCCTTTTCTCACAGGTAATTTGTCGAAACTTTACAAGACTTTTCCAAAGCCAAGAGCTCGCTAGTAAGCCTGCTAAAAATTATAGCGACTTTGAAATTAGGTAGCCTTTCGAATATTTTATTTGGGTAACACAGAACCACTATTAATCGCGTCTTAATTTTTGGTTATCCAAAGGACACATAATATTGACGATGTACTATCAAACGATCTTTCAAACCAGAAAGACTCGATCTCAAAGAACTGAGACGCACCAACCGTAGTCGATGGTCCGTTTGCCCATATCTAGCGTACTTAATTTTCTTAGCGGTTCCTTTAAATCAAGCGTACGGGACAATTATTGCATAACACTCATTGCTGACTGCAGTTACCATGTTCCTGCAGTTATACGAAAATAGTTATATTATATAAATGGATTTGTATCGTACCTGATATAAGATTGGATTGACCGTAGCGCTGAGATAGTAGGATATGCCCGAAACGTGGTGAATGATCACGTAAACAGTTAGCAACTAAAAAAGGAAAAGATAAAAATATAACAGTCTCTTAGGAGATTAAAGGAAAATGTGACGCAAGGTGTTTAACTACGTACCACTATCGCGTTATTACCAAGACTTATAAATAATCCCGTGTAAAATGGTACCAAATGTATTACGATCCGACTAAAGAGTAACATTTGTTTTTTATATACATATTTTATATATATATATATATATATATATATATATATATATAAATTCCGCACAATAAAAACTGTTTGTGGTCCTTTGTTCAGAATAGTGACAGTGATGCCATTTATTTATTAACACTTCGAGCTTCACGGCCGATACCGCCCTTAGACCTCTATTGTATAGCATGAACCTACATCCTTCGAATCTAACCCACCAAATAGCCCAAAGCTTCGTAGCCCACCACCAGAGAGGTGTGTTGGGCTTTTCCAACAGCACCATGGCGTGATAACTATATCGGCAGCTTTTGTAACTATTTCTCCTTTTTATTTATTTATTTTTTAAAATCAACCGGTTAGACGTATAACAACGTACTGAACGATCTCGCTATTTTAAAGCTTTTATTTGAAACGTTTAATAATAGACAAACCCGTTAACAGCATATTATAGTGGGTCCGACCCATTTATGACAACACAACGTGACTAACATACCTGTCTGTTTGGCTCTTGTGCCCCGTCGTCTGCGCTGATGTCCGAAAGCGACTGAGCTAACACCCGCTGAATGTGGAATGGAGTCCAACAGACGAAGAACGATATTACAACAGCGACTGAAAATTGCGACGGAAAAGGTCACGTTAGCAAACCACCATACTTTTTTGTTTTTTTTTTTCAACACACGCCATGAACGCCACACAGGAAACTAATTACTTGATAATTCAACGATTTCTTAGTGGTAAGTTTTCTCTAGAGTAGACGATCTTCTAATGATACATTGATATATCACGATGGAAACATTGACGGTAAAAAACGTCTACGAACGATGTCACGACGGATCCGTCTTCCGTTCTTAATACTATAAGCAATTATAATCGAGTTTATTTTTTATGTTGACGAAGCAGATTTTCTAAGGTTGAATTATTTACGATCCTGGTTTGAGTGGTCGTCCCGTAATGTTACACAGGCTGTTACCGATAAGATTTACCCTATCAACCGGAGCGTGCAATGGTCATTTTATCGCGTGTGTTTGCTTTGCATATCTATCATTCGTATAAAATGAGAAATTGTGGGGAACTTGTCGCCAAGTAAATTGGTTGACTACCATACGAGAAGATGAACTCCTAGCTAAAAGAACCAAGCTAGCCGCCGGTATCTACGTTCAATTAGACGGCAGATGAACATTGGAAACGTTTGATTTCTGCCAGATATTAAGGAAACCCCCAACTAGATAAAATACATAAATGTGCTTTTGTGTTTCCTTTAGAATTCGGCCGTGCCTATGCTGTGGTCACACAATGTGTTTTGTCGTCATCGGTTTTGTCGCCAGGAGTAATGATTCGGACTCGATTCCAATTGTGCTACCGAAAAAAAAAAAAAACTAATTGGGGAACGTTTACCTCTAGTTATCGTAAGCTGCTCATATGAATGAGCTACCTGATTACAAGTCCATATGGGGGTTCTGTAGCATGTTTAATCGAATTTGCTTATTCGCAATAACCACTGTCTAATCGCGCATTTGGTCCCAATCTGAATTTCCCTAACCTTTTTTTAATACCTCATAATCCTTTTGTACAGGAGGTGTAGGTGTCTTAAACGATCTTGTCCAACCTTGTAATAGTGATAACAGGCAAACACGTCCAGTTCAAAGGACATCATTATTAACGACAAGAGATGATCTGAAAACGTGGGCCAACTGCCAGTAAACTCGCCGTGTTGACCTAGTTCTTAAACACTCATAGAAGAGTAGGGTCGAGAAACAATTAACCCATGTTGAGCCAATAGCAGGACCCAATGATCTGCCTTTCGACAAACGCTGCATTAACGTACACACTTAATGGACATGCCTGTCCTGGTATAACCAAAATAAAGCCATTTGTAGGTCGAGTATGCTAGTACGCTATAGTGTTCCCATAATTTTCCTCTGGTGACATTTTGCGCAGTAGTAAATGGAAACGGACCTGCAAAAGGCCCCAGCAGTTATCTGTTGTCTGGTGAACTCGTTTCAAGTACTGACTTCAGTCAGTATCTACAATGAAAGAATCAGTAAGATGTATAGGTTTGATTTAAAATTTTTCGTTTTGAACACGTTGTTC
This sequence comes from Varroa destructor, assembly GCF_002443255.2. Taxonomy (NCBI): domain Eukaryota; kingdom Metazoa; phylum Arthropoda; class Arachnida; order Mesostigmata; family Varroidae; genus Varroa; species Varroa destructor. The sequence goes on along the minus strand of NW_019211456.1, from coordinate 26,486,268 downwards.
CGTGTGATCATCGGTTACGACAGTAACACAAGCAAGCTAAATAGTCGACCAATAAGCATTGTGAGGACTCGAAAAAAGATTTGTATGGAAATTGACGCTGTAGGAAGTCACGCTCACGTTTCGAAGATAAGACTGCCGTTGATCGGAAACCTCCTGCGTAAAAAAAACGTTGCAACAGGGAACATTGTTGACCCCAGCTTCGATACAAGCATAATTACAAAATGTATGTTTTTTGACACGAACCGATAATTCTATACTTCTCCAACTACCGGCCCCATCGCCCGAACCGCACCCGGCTAAATCTTAGCAGACGCTCAACTCGACTTGCTTTATTTTCTTCACCCGATGCCGATTTCGTCGTTTTCACAATTTAAGTTTGCCCAGAAGCCTTTGTCAGTTTCGTATTCTTCTTTCTCCTCGTCCTCTACATCATCTCCCGTCAAAGACGGGTCGGGCTTATCAGGCAGCAGAAACCCCCAACCGTCACAGCCTCTCTGTCGCTTTCCGCCCATTTCGTGTCTATCGTCGGCCGTCCCTATCCTCGTCGCACTCGTAGTGCTGTTAGTAACGATAAAGCAGCCGTAGTATCGTTTGATGGCCACTCGTTCGTCGTCGACCGAAAGAGGCAGTGACAAACGCCCCACTATTTCGAACAGGGAGCCTAGAAGCAGTTTGCTTTTTTCGCTGCTGGCGCCTTTGCTTCGCTTTCGCTGGCCCATCCTTCTCATTCCCTTTCTCGTTCGACACTGTCACAAGGAGTCGCTAGCAGCCTCCTAGGAGCTGGCTACCGTAAAACAGCAAGGAGGCTTTTCGCAACGCAAAAGGTCGGCGTCGTCTTCGATCGATCTTCAATGGCGACGTCTTTATTCTTGCCTCTGCGTTGTCTGTCGCTTGCCTGTTAACTGCTGTCGCTTGGTGTGGCTGCTGCTGTACTTCTATCCAGCGAGTCGTGGGATTGCATAAAGCGAAAAATCTGGAAAAATGTATAGGAACGAATGATGTTAGCAGAGCAAGAAGATAGTGGTTAACGGCAGCGTAGAAGAGATGCAAAAAAAACGAAGAGTAACGTGAGAACACAACGCATCGCGGTTGGCCTCATGACCACTATCGAGTTGATACGAAGCCGCGAACATAGGCAGCCTTGAGCAATCTGCGTGGACTGTAGATGCTATTCACACGGTTTACCTCGCGGTTCCACCGGATACCGCAGACTCTCTGTACATCTGAGAGAACGAGGCTGATGATCAACAATCGATTACAATTACGAACCGCATGGCGATCGCTTGTCTTTCTAGCCCTTCTCAGCCTAAGGAACCGACCGTAGTTATTTATTCCATCGTTGATGTGTGCGCTACTCGAGTTTAACCGAAGCCTATACGCCATTACATGTATAGCGGTGTGGTAGGAACTGTCAGTTCCGAATCGAAGTTAATATCTTAGCCCAAAAAAACTTACCTGGCGTACCAACAAAACGATCCAGTTTTTCTCGGTCGGCTTTATGTAGGCGCAAGTAAAATATGTTATATACAATGTATATGAAGCCTTCAGCCACTAAAAGGGTCCGAACACTTCGTTGCGCCCATAGACAGTGTAAAGTTAACGGATATCGACAGCGTACTATTAATTATATATAGCCACATTATATAAAATAGGATGATTGTACACGATGCCAAAACACGTAGCTACTTCCCCTCGAACTAAACGCTAACCAAAGGTCATATATATATATATATCTAATATTAAAGTCTTCCTGTATTTTAGGGTCTCTTCTATAGGTCTCTGATCTGATATCTGGGATTCAAGATAACCATCTGGTAAGCATCGATTCTGTTTTTTTATCCAATTTACGAATCTGTGTACGCTTTTACTGCCTGCAAAAGGGTTGAAGTGAAACATCCCACTTCCCTGGACGGTAATTTGACAAAGGCATATTGTATTATTGTTAACAATACAAAATATTATACAGTAACTATGAACCGGGCTACGCATAATCGATTCAGTTAAAAACATGGATATTATTTGTTTGTATTTTAGGCTTTTCTTTCAGATGCTCGATACTGCAAACAACTAACAAATGGCTTATAGTGCTATAGCACCAGGTCGATTGGAACTGTTCTTCTCCGTACTTTGATACGGTGTAAATCAAATGGCTGTTGTAAATCGGCCCTGTTTCTGATGAACGCTTGTAGGTAAACCTAAACTAACTTTAGGTGTTCCTAAGTTGGCATAAGTTATTTTGACGGACCATATATATATTTCCGTCAGAGCTATAGATATAAATAAGCATTGCAGAAAAGAAGAGGATGCGACCTGTTCCCTACTTTCCGGCTGGTAGAATGTAATTCCGGATAGAACGAATGTAACTCATTCATAGAGATCTAGCAAATTCCTATAAACGTCTTATTTTTTTTCTCTATCTATGTTATGATTTTTTTTTTTTTTATTAACACCAGTTCGTCAAAACGAATCACAATTAACACTTGAAAATTACTAGCAGTATCTTTTTATTTTGGTCGTTCTCTCAAAAACGGAAGCGTAGGCGAGAGGGGACTGAGACTCACTGTAAACGAAAGTATTGTTTAATAAAGATGTAATAATAAATGAGAACATGGGATACTTCAAATAAATATCGCTCTGAGATGAATTTTAGACACACTAAAAGCATCTGCAAAAATGGTACTTTGCATGGTAACCAAATTATAATTTCTAGCAACTAGAGAAGATATGAAACTGTTATGTCGCTTGGCGTTCTTTCGATAATCTAAGTTGTTGCTTGGCGCGATTAGATACCAAATAACGCGTCCATGCGGAGACCGTATAATCATTCATCTAAGTATATTATGCAGTGTTACCGCACAACAATATCTCAATATATAATACAGACATACCTGATAATAGTAAACACTTAGTACAAAAAGCGTGCATGTTTTCTAATTTTTTTTTTTTATTTTCAAGCGCAAGCAGAAATTAGTAAGTTACTACATACACACATATTAGCAACGTTCTCTATTCACTCAAATTGTGCAGTACAATGTACAAGTTCTCATGAAGAGACACTTTCACATGTCGGCCCTTGTAAGGAAACCAGCCACACGTAACCATCAAAAGAGAGATTAAGTTTTTTTTGTGTCGTTAAAGAAGCCAGACAGCCAAATTTCGATGGGGCAAATTGGTGATGATCATTCCCCCGATATCGGTGATAATGTCGCTATCTGAGGCCAAAAACAGTGGAGTTTTATCTAACAAAGAAAGCTGTCATAGCCCAATTTCTATTATTTTGCTGTTTCCTGTGTTCCACTGTTTTGTCTACTGACCGCGTGACGTAGTTTTTCGCCTTATTAATTTACCGTCAGTAAATCAATTTCATTCTGGTCAAAACTTTAGAATGAACTAAGGCTACAAAATAGGAACACAAAGATTACAATTTCTTTCGTTTGTAAGCAAACTTCAAAGTTTCACTCTATTATTAATTAATAATATAATTAATAATAAATGGATCAAAAATGCGTATGTTATATATTCAAATATTATATTTCCTAAAACATTAAAAAAACCCTTACGTTTTGGTGAAAGGAGTAAATAATGCACAATAGAACTCAGTCTTGAATGCAAAACTATGATCGGTTGTCGCGTACTCTACATGAGACCTTTCCAGTGCAAAGGATAGAATGCCCCGCAAATTTCCTCTGTCAGCCTCAAGCTAACGATACGATGAATGCCAGATAGTTGTGCTATCTGAAAGCACCCCAAACAAAATGAACTCATCCAAAATTCGAATCAAAATTTCAAAAAAAAAAATGATAATTTTTCTCAATGTATGCTAAATACCTTTCGGTTGTGTATGCGATCATCAAACTGATTTTCCCTATACTCACTATAGATCAAATCCCGAATATCCTTATATTGCTATAATCGTAGGCTTCGTAAAATGCATAATAAATCCATTATTCCACAGTAGGTCAATAAGATTTTATGGGCAGCTGAATAAGATCCTTAATCGCGAAAATTAAGAGACGTTCTATTGTCTTTCCTCCAAAATTTCTATCTGACATTAAATACTATGGTATTTTATTTTCAAAAGTTTAGTTTAACAGATAACATATTCTGCCTATGGGTTATCGTCAAGCTTAAAGCTAAAAATATTAACTTACAAGAATAATGCTGTCTATGACATTCTGCTTCCATATTCTATCTGACCACTATTCATCGTAACATAACCTTTACTTTCGAGCGCCAATTCACTTACAGTAACTATGACTATAGTGTTATAGTAATAATGACCATGGCGTCACCCAGTTCGTCTGTGTTGTTTTTCAATGCACAAAGCTCTTCTGGATCGTTCCGTCTCTGACGGGATTATTTCAGAATGAGATCTTGATGTCCAATGCTCCGCTGTTCACTCTCGCCTAACCCGGAGAGAACATCACTGGTCCTCGAAGTAGGTGGCGCCGGGCATGACGCCGTAGGATGCTAGCGTTACGAGGTCATTCGTTTAGATACAGTTCCAAATGGAAGGCGCTCGGCAAATGCGCTCAATGTGAGCATCTTTTCGACGCTTTACAGCTGGGGTGTTGACTTGACCCGAGTTGATGTCCGTCTTCCCTTTCGTACCCCCCCCCCCCCGCTTCCCTAACAATTTTCCCGTTCCACCCCTAAGCGAGCGACCCTTTCAGTTGGGCCGGAAACCCTCGAGCGGTAAAAATAGCACGCCAATCAACGTGTGCTTTGTTTGACATGATAATAAAAACAGCAACAACTATCATCGTGAGCTGTCCAACTCGCTCTCCTAGCGCACCAGGTTCGCTGCGTCCATTTTAGAGGAAGATAAAAGAAACAATGTCAATAAAAGAATGCTAAGTTCGGTATGAATTTTGACCGAAACAAACACTTTCTATTTCCCGATGAAGTTAACGTGGTACAAAAGCCAAGACATTCTAATTCCGATAAAATTATGATAGTAATGATAATAAATTTGTAATTGAAGATTCTAACTATATGATTAATCAGTTGGCGCAAAAACGGCCGCGTCAGATAGGTTGGGAGGCGAAGCTTGAAAAACGAGGATCGAAGTAATTTCAATTAAATTAGATCTGAAATTGAAATCACTTTCTGATTTCTGTCTACTGGCTTCAATGATGACTGGACAGAACCAAAATATATACACGAGCAAAGTTACCAAAAAATGATAAAAAGACAAACATGTGGAATTAAGTTAAGCTAAGTGCCGATCCTGTCTTCATTCCAGGCGCAGCCCAATGTCGCTTCACGTTCGGTTTACGTTTCATTTGAAGTCCGCTATTGTATGAACAGCGTACGTAGCACCGTAAAAGTTTGGCGCAAGCATAAACTTTAAGAAACTGGGTTAACACGCCAAGATATGGCTAAAGAGATCGAATGATGTTGTCGGCGCTGCGCTGGCATTGTTTTTGTTGTCGCAAATCTGTCTCAAGTTTCTTCTTTCTCCATACGCTTCTTCACAATTTTAATTCAATCAAGATTTATGCCGCAGCTAAAAATTTCCATCTTAAATTTCGTTCCTTACCTTCAAGCCATTTTCATAATTAAACACCTGCCCAGAACTCGCTTAGAAGATTGATCACCAGCAGCTATCGAAAGTAGTCGCCTTTGTCAACAGTGTAGTGCTTTTGTACCTTTTTTCTTTGTTTATCTAGCAGATATCGCCGCTATCAGTTTCGACTTACCGAGCAGTGACTTTGATACGCGAAGATACATCTGGCAAAAAGCGTCCGATTCAACATTTTGTATTTCTTTCTATAAAACGCTAGCAGTAACCTTAAAACACCAACCAACAACTTCTATTCCCAAATCGTTTCTTCGCAATCATTTGGCCGTTTGGCACGTACTCATCGCCATGTAAAGGCTTATTCCGTTTGTCCGTCTCTCGATCGCCGTGGTGTTGGTCGTGAATAGTAGCGAACCAGTTACAACTATCGCTATTTAGGTATCGGCGAACTGCTCTCAACCGTGTAAATAGCGTCTGCTATACAACTGCATGAGCTAAGGAAGCACCGAAATGTTACGTATCCATATCGACATACCGATGGATTGTCGCCAATCAATTGGTACATATTATCAATCAGCTTGACGTTGAGAACGATCAGATAAACAAGGAGCAAACATGGGTACCAGTAGCGAGGAATAAGAAAGATATATATCACCGCGTAGACATCATCAGAGGGGTATGTACCATCATTGTTTCAGGTCATTTGACTGCTGCCACAACTATATAGCTGTTATCTACTGGTGATTTATTTTAGTCGAACAAGCTCACTCTAATGATATGGACACTATTCTTCGTGACGTATAAAAAATGGGTTGACGTCTTGTGATGATTTCCGCTGGTAATTCAACATAATAATGGTACAATAAGCTAGATGGTGTTCCGGGATGTTCTTCCACCAACACTGAATGTGAGGATCAATGGATTAAGTCAGCGGACGTTAACGCCAACAAGCACGGAAACTGTGAAAGGTGACTTATGATGCCACGACAATGGCATATATAGAAGTAAACCACTGTGAACGATTGCGAGCTTCATCTGCCTAAAAAGACCTGGGAAGATTACTCGTCACCGGCACTAATCGGAGTCACAGGTCGACTGGTCATCATCAAAAAAGCAACCAATGATGTTCACGACGTCGTTCTGTGAGGTCTGTCTTGATCACTCTAGTCAATTGTTGGGTCACTGAAAAAGGCGTTTGGTGAGGTAACTGCAAATGGGTAGAACTTTTACAAGCCTTTAGTATAATCCCCTATGTTAGGAGTTTTATATCCGGCATCGCCGTTAGACATTCCATCTGATCGCTGGCTGGCTCCCAGCACAAAACAAACTCTGTCTATGCACGGGTTCGAACTTACCTCCCCCCCCCCACGAAATACAACCAGCAAAGTTCAAAGTGTCACGCTCATGCGAATCAATGCTATCCTATTTTTTAAATCCTAAACCTTTAACTGTGAGTAAACTATGTCATACCTGCGGTCGTAGATAGAAATTGAATTTAGAATATGAGAGTGTGTACGCGTTGTTCGCTACGGCTGTAAAACCTTTATACTATCAACTATCCACTATGAGTAAGGTTTTTTTTTTAAAACTAGATCGCCCCGTGTTTTGACTGGTCAAGTATTCTAACTTGTTTAATTAGAGCTGAATTTGGAGTTAATTTACGTTATAGGAAAGATTAGAATCGGATACTGATAGATGGACATTACGCTTTAGCAATTGATAAATAGATTGCATCGATCCTATGTAGCATCCTGTGTAATATAGTTCGTGGACCGAATAAGATAAGGCGAAAAATAGAATAGTTTATGCCGGAAAAGAATTATTTTCGTCGGATTCCATGAGCTAACAACTTCAAAATGATTCACTACCATCTATTTTCCGTCTGACGATTCCTTCTATAGTACTAGAACATTCTAACAGCTATCTCTAAAGACAGGTGTGGTCAAGGTTCTTATTCATATAGGCGTATTCATACAAGGAACCCTCCAGTTCCTAATCAAAATTGACCTGAGCGTGAATGTTTCTACAAAAACAGATCGAGCTTTCATTAAAACGATGAGTTTTCATCAATTTTATTGTAAGGTTTTTATGTAAGATTTTACTAACACTGCAGATCGGTTGGCTTGGTTCCTCATTCCTTACTTTGCCTTGCAAGGCGCACTTCATTGAAGCACAATGTACTAGAACGACGCATTGGCCTCGAATGCCGTTAACAATATAAATGGGTACATGTAAAAGGTTCTAGAATCGGATCCTTTTCAGCGTTTAAATCAGTGTGACATAGGTCGTTACAGGGGTTTGATAGATAGAAGTGCGACTTAATTATCTCTTACTGGCGACCCAACTGTTCTGTTGGGTTTTCTCAAGTGTAGTTGTATATGATTCCTCTATGACTTGGGTAGGTGGCTAATTGCATGAGAATTTACATCGTCTCAAGGTCAATGGTCCGACACGTTCGATTTAATTAGACGTACATTGAGCATGATAATTAGAGGACATACATCAACAAGTTGATCCGCCTTGGGTTCAGCTACCTTGTGGGTGTTTATTTTTATCATGCATAATGGGAAGGATGGAACAACATACCCTTTTTCTCCATTTCTCTCTACTAGGCCCGTGTCTAGGCTTATAGTAAGCCCTTAGTCCGAGGCATCGTCCTGTGTCGTTTAATAGTAAGTGTTTTGAAGAAATTAGTCACCTGAGTGAAATATTTTATGCAACAAAACTACTGGTTTTTTAGTTTCTACAGTAATTCTATTAGAGTTTGATATTACGCCATTCATTGACAGGGAAGATATAGATGATGGTCAAAATGCTAGTCGTTGAGAGAGATCTTCGCCTTTGTTTGACGGCCTGCAAAGTGCAACTCCTCGAGACGACCAAACTCATCTCTTCTACTGGCGTCAGCAGGTCTCATAGTAGCTAGTATAGCGGATGCTTTAGACACCGCTGCTTCGGAAGGGCTATGATAAGGCGTAAGCCATGAGCTACGATGAGGTTCCGGTCTGTATAGGACGGTCCCGTATAAAAAGGTCGACTTCTTAATTGCCAAGACTAAGATCACAAGGACTATGCTGATAAGAACTTGTAAGAGTCACACGTACGCCAGCTTACATTGAGCCGCAACACTAACAATATTTAATTTTATTCGAGAAAGAAGAAATATTGATAAATCATGTTTGATTTCGATTGTGTTCAATTGTACGGGAGCAATTTTCCGCTAAAGGAGGTTCTACGCGTACCAGGCGTTATGACAAAATGGGTAAATTATTAGTAACAATTAAGGAGTAAATACAGTAAAATAAATAAGCTAAGTTATCTTGTGAGTCTGCATAGTTATAGGTACAGCCCAGCGCAACGAGTATTCGAAAACGTCCACTCTCATTTCTTGAGACTCTCAAGATGTAGGAGTCCGTCGGTGAACAAATAGCGCACTTACTTTGTTATGTACAGGTATAGAAACAGTAGCCACTGGCTCAGAACCGACATCCATTATATTTATTGTATATCTCAACAAAATGTTACACCATTCATTTTGATCATCACCTACATATTATAATCCTCGCCAAAATTTAGCTTTACCGCTTTGGTCTTTTCATGCAGAACTCTATTTGACTCGTAGTAGTTTGCGTACAATACTACGTGCATTCAAGAACGGTGGCGTTTTCAAAGGGTCAAGCCACCCGGCCACTATAATTCATAGGACCAGACCATCTACAAGTGGAAATTAGCCAGCTCGATCTTTTTGCTAGCCTGAGTTTAATAACTGTCAGCTCAGCCTGATCGCTGTCAGACGCTGCTGAATCAAATAAGCACGATGTCTATCTGCAGTTGTTAAGTGCTTGATCTGAAACAGAGACGTTTCTACCCGGGCTCAAGTATGTTACGCGTCGTGAACGCGTGGGTCACGTCCCTTCCGTCAAGGTGCCCATCGAAACGCTAGGCTCTATCCTCCTAATTTAGCCCTTTTAAAAAATTGGATTTTTAACTAGTAGAGCGTTCAGATTACTGGTAAATAGAAAATTGCACCCAATTGAAGGCGTAGCTTAACTACAGATTATACATCTGCCGGTTGAAATGGGATGCTGGCCAAGGACATGTCGAGGTCAAACATGTGACCTGAGATAACTTCAGCTAACTTTAAACAGAGCATATAAATAGGTAACTAGCAAGTATTAGATGGCAAGTACACTAATCATCCAGCGAAATCCGTAAAGTTGGTACTGGCACAAATGAATCTTTAAAAAAGGCTAATTATACAGCGGTATTAAAATATTTAACTTGTATTGTTCGTAAGTGTAAGATACAACATTGGTGTATCGGACTACGACTTCTGCAATCGTCTCATAGCCATAAAACGCACTGGATAACCAGGTAAATATATAAACCGGAATCAATTCAAACCCTAGAGAATAGATACCATTTTAATAGTGAATATCCAATTGTACCGACTGCGTCAATATAGTCGATGAAATTATAGAGAATTATTATTTGTATTTTATTACTCTAATTATATTATTGTATATTACCAGTAGAATCGTCTGTCTGATTTGTATTGCGTTTGCGTATTTAATTATATCTCAAAACTCACAGAGCTGTATGTTGAGGAACCACTTGTTTACACATGAACAGTCACAAATACCCATTTTGTTCTACACAAATAGATGCCGCCTATCCACTTCATTGATCATTTTCACAACTAACGCCCCCCTGTGCTTAAAAATATAATATATAATAGAAACGCAGCCTTTGCACCGAGCTGAGTGCGAGCGTCTCCGTCGAACGGATGAAAGTCCGCTAGATCATGAGCAGACATGTGAAATCTGCCATGTCTGCAGATATTTGTAAGGCTTAATGTATCTTGTACGTTTGCTGCCCACTACGGGATGAGTGATCATCGACTTCAATACATGTGTTGAGTATCGGAGTTTTAACATCTCCACGAGTAGTTCAGTGAATCAGTCAGTTGCCTGCTATGGTAACAGTGAGGCGTTCTTTTCGTGTGCCAGAAAGCCCCAAGAGTTAACTCACCGCACGAAGCTGTATGCGCTTTCGTTGTTGTAATCGTACATCCCACATGGCAATATGAAATATCGTTATTGACTAACATTATAAATGAAACCAGTGGTACATACATGTATCTTTGTACGTGAAATCGTGTACGCGCACCACGTTATCCAGTTGTTCTGAATACTAAGCAAGGTATAAAATATGTGGCGACCAAAACTCGGTCCATGACATACGGAGTAGGAGTTCAGAGGGGTCCTGGACTCGCACGGCCTGAAACCTGCAAGTCGTTGAATTAGATCTGCGCAGTTTGTTTTTACTTAGTTCGGTGATTACAGTTACTATGTACTGACCAGAAATGAATTAGCGGTACCAAATCGTTTGTTACCGCTAACCTCAGTTGCCCTTTGCTTCCATAGTCGCCATTGCCACGAAATGCATGAATGCCCAGAGATAATCATTTAACAATTTTCAAGGCTTTGTTATTTCTTCTGCACTTTTGCTGTCACCACTCGGACATATTGTCTTCTACATGCTTCTTGAAACACAATAGGCCCTTTGGCCGACGTCGGCCGATGCAGTGAATGAAGTCACCCACACCGAAAAGAGTAGGTTGAATGAGATGAATAAAAAAGTAACCACTTTATCAAGTCAAATGGGGTCCTTTGCGAAAAACGATGGACTTCGAACAGAAAGGACCTATTCAGACCAACGTTCCGTATGCTGTGACCTCTTCTCGCCGCGCGTCAGACTTTGGCGTCTGATCAGCTTGCAGAAAAAATTACAGTATCTTTTCTCATATGTCTGAATCATAGAATAAGCAATCTAGTGCTGGTAGTTGTGTCTCACTGAGCCTCACCATATGAAAATAATAAATAGGGTATATATGTTCGTACACATATCGGACGATTAACTCACTATGATATGAGTCATTGTAGCGGAACATTTGGATACTAAGCTACCCAGTTAGCTGAAAATAAGCTTTCTAGCATTGTTCTCTTCGCTGAACGTTGTACTGTGCCGGCATCAATAGATCACATATGGTGATGCTCTACATCGTTCACTTATCCGCATCTTCCTGAGTTGTAATAAAGACTGTAGATTTCCGGTCAGCGCATTAGCAACAGTCTTCCATTTCATAACGTTCGTAATGGAACGGGTTCGTAGAATTTCGATGTCATATACGATGATGCCACAGTATCAAAAAGCTTTCCATATGGAAACAAAAATATCGGAAATCAAAAAGCTGGAGCCTATGAATAAACAGCAGGTGCCGTCAAACACAAACAAACAGGGGCCGTCAAACACAAACAAACAGGGGCCGTCATAGAGGAAAGATAAAATAAGTAAAATTGTTTTTACTGGCTTGGATGTATTTTAATATTATATATACCATACGAGTCGTTAACACAGCTTTGGTTATTGAGGTGAAACGTTTTCGTTTAAGGTAAGTTTTACTTAGACAACGGAGTTAGCTAGTAGATCGCGTTCTATATTGCTGGTAGTACTCATTAAGCGACCCCCGCTGTCAAAGCTAACTGACAAGACAATATTACCATTGTGTTAGTTAACAGATACGAGTATTGAAATTTTCATTAACGTGTGTAGTCCTTGTCAGGCATAAAAGTCTCGCCTTACCCTGGTACTTCTGCAGCAAGAAAACTATACGTTCCCATGACAGCGTAAGACAATGATAATGGCGGTCAGACTAAGATAAATTATTTATTCATTGTGCTATGTCTAAGCCGTGATACGGAACTTATGAATACTACAGAAAATCGCTAGAAAAGCAGCAGTAGCAGCATTCAAATGTATCAGGGCATATAATGATTCTGCGGAAACCATTTAAGTATGTCCAACGTTGTTAACTTACCTTATCTCGAGAACAGAAATCTAGAACAGAAATTTAGTTCGGCGTTTTTCACTGTAATTTACCAAACCGATACCGTAAAACGAATGTTATAAAAAGGTGTAGATACAAAGAACAGTGTCCTGAACACTTTCTATGAAACTAGGACCTTGACTTTGTACAAGTGCATATTTTTTTCTTTTATTTAGGTTAACTTAAAAACAGACTCACTTACAACAGCTTTTATTAGCAAAACCCGCATCGCTATAAATGAACGACAGGAAATTAGTGAAACGTGTACACCTGGCTGATGCGTCCTAGGCTAACTTACGATAATCTCCTTTATGGCACGGTAAAGTGTAACCCAATGTAGCCATAAGATCCGTTCTACCAAAAACACAAGAATTACGCAAGGACCCTAACGATCTAAGATATTGCATTGGCTTGAGAGAAGGTGGGAACTCTTAGAGACCTGCGCGGCATAGACAAGTGCGGCCAGCGAACATTGTACTCTAGACAGATTGCGCTATGGCTGTATTCAGATATCCCGAACGCCATCGTGTGAAAATGCGTCCAGACGTTGGCCCGCGTAAGAGTAGCGTGAGCGATTCAAATTTATTCAAAACATATGTTAAATTGAGATATTGTGTCAGGTCCACATATATATATATGGACCGCGCGATGATCATTCTCAAATGTAGAGTTTCGTTTGAAGAAGCAATATTTTCCTATATATATATACATTGATATCTTGAAGTCTAGAAGGCCTGGGAGCAGGTCTTACGCTAGATCATACCAAGGCAGTTTTTGTAGCAGTAGAAACCTCTCGGCCTAAACACCGTCATGATCATTGTTGTTTTTACTATAGATAAAATTTTTCATGCCACAACCTGGATCTGCATTATCGTAATGCCCGTCACAAACATGTCCACAGAACTATTATGTAATGAACATCTCATTTCGACTACAAGTTCTATAATTAGCTTTCGGTATTACTCATTCAGCATTATAATTAGTATCATAGCTCTCATTATAGCAAAAAGAGCCTAGGGCGAACTACTGCAAGATCTTTGAATAGACTAGGTGTCGACGTGTCTCCCACTGAGCTTTGCGAAGATAGTGAAAACCTTGGCAATCGCCTCGCTTAAACGTGCGTTCACTAAATGAGGTTTGCGCATTTTCAAACACATCTGGCCGCTCAGGTCGGTGTCGACTTTTTTTTTAAAGAGTCCTTGTCTATCGTTGCTGTTGCTGAAATGCAACGGTCTGCATAGACGTACGTCATATATATACATATAGGTAGAGAAAGATAGTCCAGTGTTAATTGCCGAGACTAATGCTAAATAATCCCCATAGGTTTGGGTATCATCCATTAGATATATCCTTTCAGGCCACTAATCTACCAGCTTCTGTTACTCGTGTCTTTCTTCCATCGCTCATACAGTGGCCGCGAGCCTCTTAGGACCTCTCATCTGATAATACTGCTTAGCCCGTTTGCCGGCGGCGTTGTTCATGCCACCTTGCCTATCATCAGATAACTAACGTAATGATATAACCCTCTATTGTACGTTCATGTTTTTTGATTCTGGCTCGCCGGATCGACAACAACAATGACAAATTACAAAGGGGAGACTCGAGAAAGCCACGGTAGTATAGGCAAACCAGAAGGCGGTGAACGCAACGAGATTAGCAGCTCATCCTCAAATAGTATAGCAAAACTTTTTGCAAATTCAGATTTCCACTCCACACCCTAGCAGCTGTTTCGGTGAGCGACAACGACACCACACTGTTTGCTGTGCAGTGGCCCCCGCGGCCAACGTTTACAATACTACAACCGTTTCCCAGTTATGGCTCCTAGTTTTTTTTACGCTGCAGACCGGATGAGCAGAACTGACGCTGACCGGCGGCGCCCAAAGCTGCAATTGTTGCTCGGCCCTTAGCGATCAGCCAGCGGTCAGCAACGATCAACTAGAACCTTTGTCATTGTTGCTTTCATACGTTGGCTTTTGAGGACGTCAGAAGGAGTATCTGTGGTCCGGTGAGAGCCCGCGTCCGCCTGAAGCCTGCATACGTAAATACATGCATGCTCGTAGCTTCATGCGTACGCTGCGCTACTACCAGCAACGGTCGCGTAAAGCAACGAGAGTATCAAGGCAGACATGGCCTTTAGGGATGTCAGTGGAATTCGTCTACTCAACCAGATTAGGGTTGATATCGCTGGGCGGCTGACGAGCGGGCGGTCTTTATGTTCCTTAGCTTTTGCTGCCCTTATTTTTTTTTAAGAAGATCACGGTCAAGTTGATGGAGACGCTGATAGTGGCTGTCGGGGCCGGTGAGCGAAACAAACTTCCAATATCTGTGAGGATGAGTCGTGCCTTCTGTGGCACTGTATCTAAAATTTATGTTTTTCGGGCCTCCGTCAATCGTTGGACGGTCCAGGCTTGCTAGGTTTTTCTATCTGACTATTAATTGTGTCGACTTATGTTAGCCTGCTAAGCAATATATCATGCCTTCGCAGCTATAGTAGAAATAGTTTTGAGCGCGGAAACTCTTTCGGACCTGATGAACATCCTTATTTCAAAAGCTGAGCCCAGAGACAAGTGTATGGCATATACGCTTTGCATTATATATACGCATGCGTAATTGAGCCTTCAATCCAAGCATGTTTGGGGAACATCTTTTCTTGTTGCGGGTTAATGCTGTACTATCGAAGCAGTTAGACGTTCTAGCATGGAGCTGTAATCATATAGAAAATGATGCGACTTTTCCCTTTGGCCTATTATTCAAGCCTGCTAGAGAATAAGCTATATCGTACGTTAAAACGCAAACCGTCATAATTATGTGTTGCTTTCGTTCTACTAGAAAGTTATATTATTGAAGCAGATACTATTTACCGTTCAGGCCGGACGACTAGGAGCTCCGTGAGAATATTGTCTAGTTATAAAACTCAAACACGTGTTATGATTACGTATTGGCCTTTCAATATGAACGATGCTTCTATTGACTGTGGCCTAGAAATAGGACTTAAGGCAGACACAATCTGTGCAGGGCATTCGAGTGATGTGTTCGTACAAATAATCCACCCGTCAACGGGAATCATTCGAATCCTGTGTCCCTTTCGACATAAGGAAAACACTCGTTTAAAACAGAATTAACTCATTAGAAGCTGACCAATCAATACCGTCTAATCAATAAACCAGAAGCTAGATAGGTGAAGTAAAATTACCTTTGTTCTGGTTCCTTGTTTGGAATATGTTGGGTACAACACTATAATTCGATTATCTAGCTCTGAGCTACGCATCTAGGTACCTGTACTCTGAGAACGAAATCTCTCAGACTTCGTCTCAGAAATGATTCACTTATCTAGCTGACTCCCACGTTAGGAAAGAGGAGTTTAAAAGTAGTTATTGTACGTAAGCAAACGCGCTATGTGTTTATGCAAGTTATTTCTAGCCCAGCATTTAATGTGTGAAAGCTAAATCTCGATCATTTAATCTGTATAATGGTGTATATATACCTGTGTGTATATATTACAACACAGCACGGAACTTTTCTAGTTAGGATATTAGCATACAAGTTAGAGGTAAACAGTGATGTTACATAGAAGACCTATCCTTATCTTTGTCACACGGAAGCTATGCTATTGTGACGGAACGCATCAGTGAAACGAGACAGCGCAGCCTTCGAATGAGTTCAAGCTTTTTTCTTAAGCTCTCTAATTCCTAGGACACGCCTGCCTAAATTCCGGCCATACCTTCGCATGTAACATTCCTTTGCATACAGTAATGCCACCTTTGCACGTCCTTGATGCCCGAGATGTTGACATATTTCGAGGGCAGAAAAGCGAAACAAGCACAGGCATCATCCTGAAACCAACCGTCTTCGATGGTGTTTGTAACTTTTTTTTAATTAAAATTTGGCTTAACAATTTGGTAAATATTGTATTTCCAGAAAAATCTTATTGATATAATTCAGCTCATGATTGAAAAGCATTTACCTCTAAAAGGATAATGAACAACAAAACGTGCGGCGTCCATTCAGCGTAGCGACGTTACATAAGCATCTTTCTAGCTCTCAGTGGAAAAAGTACTCGGGAGTCAAAGGAAGCATTGGTTTGTATCGAGTCAGTATGGTAAACATGTTGCAGAAGTGACGCATTATACTTTCCTTCGTAACTAATAGACTAAGCTTTTTTTAAAGCAATCGGCATAGTGCATACTGTGATAATATGTTGCAATCGCCAATGAAACATTTGACCGGGCCATTTCTCCATAAGTAATTTCTTCCGCTTGAGCTCAAAAGCCAAAAGATGCAAATCAAAGCAGAAATATGCACCACCCCATTGAGCAGGTCGTTTGCATTGGCGGCCAAGTCCTTACTTCCTACCGGACCGTTTGCTACCTATGTATTGTGACTTTGTCGATCTATCATTTCTTCTTTTTGCCGCCTTGTGAGACTTCGAGGATCAGGATTTGGATAGATCTTAGTTCCTTCGCCGGTAATCATTCTCATTTGTGATTATACAGATTCCTGTTGCTTTTGCTGGAGGTAGGTAGCGCTGACACTGCCATTGCTATTACTGCCCTTATGAAAACAAGATGGCTGCCCGCCCTCTGCACCTCCTTGTCATGACGATAGCAGCTTCGTCGATCCATTTGATAACGTATGTATATTGGCTAAAGCGTTTCTTGCGTAAGCGGCGTTACCAGTCTTGTCTTGCTGCCCAGTGGCCTCCCGAGTCCATGGTAAGAAGGGACCGGCGCTAACAAAAGCGGATTAGAAGCTGTACAGGTGTTTAATCTGGCTAACGAATAGACATCGAATTACGTGCATCGTGTGCAAAATGTATGATACATAGGCAATAAGCACGCTGACACACCTGACGGCGACATGCACGAGGTGACGTAGCTTTTTTCCGCGTACTATGATGTGATTTCGCAGACCCTCATCGAAACGAACCGAAAATATATATGTACGCTTATTTCTTTTAGCCGCTAAATAACTTGAGGAGGAATCACTCCGCTTCGCTGTTCGATACTCATAATGTCTACATCTTACATAGTAAGATTACAAGGTAAGGTAAATAGAAGGCGCGATACCAGTTTCACGCGCTAAATGCATTATGAACACAATTGCTTCTATAACAGCGTAGCCGTTCCATCGAAATTATCTGGCAGTTAGTTAGTGCACGTTCGTTAGCAATTAAGCAAATTCAGAAGGTAAACCTAAAAAAAGGCCCCTATTTACAAACAAACAGGCCTGCCACGAATCATTAACGGTAACCTACGTAGTTTGCTCCAGTTGCCCGAAATGTGAGTATATCACTGACAAATACTATCTATCAAATGTCATCGTTTAGCTGGTCTCTGTTGCGACAAGATTTCGAAGCTCGCATGGAGATTTCCCTAATTAACCAGCCCAGCGCCGCCTCAACACAGTGAAAGCGTCCGGGGTTTGTCAAAAGCAAATGAGCAACAATCAGACTCACCGGCGGTCGATCTGTCTGTCCGATTTCTGCCTTCTCTCGAAACAACTCCCTCCAGAGGGAATTAGTGAGAGAGTCAATGAAGGATAACTCTATAGGATAATGAATAATCTCATTTGTAGGTACTTGTTTATGAGACGGGACAATACACTGATACTATGAATTTTAGTATCGAGAAAAAGGTGATCAGATGACGAGAGAATGGTGTGACTTTGCAGGCGGATTACTTATCGTTCTTTATTTTAGGATTTGCTTATAACAAACTCTGTGATATTGTTGCTATAATGATGTTATCATCACAGAATTGATGCACGTTAGATGGCCTGTTAAATGTCCTATGATTATACTTTACGCAAGGCTCTTACATGAGTCGGTAGACATGAGTTCGATAGGACAAGGCGTTTTTAAAACAGATCCCTTACGCAAGAAGTAATCGTACGAAAAAAAAAAAAAGCAACGAATGATTAAAGCCCAGCGTGCGACTAGAGAAAAGGCGACTGTAGACGATTGTTTCCACTAAGGGAAACCCATAGAACAATAAAAAGTAACAAAAGAAATAAATGCCAATATTATTACCATGAATATCACTACTTGCGTTTACTGGTCAATTACGAAGATCTAACGCCTTTTTAGCTTTATCAACGTCTGAGCATTTGCTTAGACACTGTGGCGGGTTATATGTCATCGTACTAAAACGAATCTCTAATAGAAAGCTTTGCAGAACAAGCGATAGATAAAGCTAGCATTAGTTCACAGTGATGAGAGACGCTTTGTAAATGGGTACACAGAAAGTAGAAAGGGCACTAAAAGTACAGGAAGATCTCGAATGTGATCGGCATATTTATAGTATTTACGACATTTATACTGAAAACGATTATTCTAGCCGCTCGAGCAGAATGGGTCGGTGAGCACCAGTATCAATCTTCAGCTATTCCGATGCAGCCCAGACCCATTCTCCCAAAGTAGTGTTATCAAATGCCACATTTTCTACCAGAAACGATGTATTTCGATCGTATATACACTAATATGACCATTGTTACATTAGCTTTGTGCTATAGACAGAGGCTGTGCTCATAGAGCTGAAAGTTTATTGACGTTTTTCGAGGCAGGACAAAAGGCTTAACTATGATTAACGGCTGTCCTATATATTATGGAGGTAACAGTGGATCAATGGTTTTTAGTTAAATCGTCCGCGCTACCCATTGATAATAGTATAGTTGGAAATGCAGATCGTTACGATTACGGATTCTACACGTACATATCAATGTCATTCAGTTGCCACCTTTTATTCTGATTAATGAACTATCCGGTCGTTTCTCCTATTATACTACTATTATTATATATAGTTGTCTGTCGTGCCTTCCAATTTTTTTAATTTTATGGATCAGTGGAGATATTCGCACGGGGAGCCCTTATACATTTTTTCATAACTCTATCACCGATTTATTTTCATTTATACCAAGATCCAGCCGTTCCCTGTGTTCAAGAGGCGAGCATAATGCACGGCTTATACCCATGAGAACTTCCTTAGTTCTTTCATAACACCGCCGCCCATATGTTATAGTCACGTATGTCAAATTTTCAAAAAAATACCACCTTCAAAAAACGTGATGCCATCCACTTAAAGCAGCTTACGGTGCTCACATACATTTGTAATACTCCGACGAACGAAAGTAATATGCAGTCTAGAAATTGACACGTTTATAGCAACATAGTAAAAGAAAAAACATGATAGTTCGGAAGAGACTATGGGTAATTTTCGCACAGGCTTTTGTCGATAAGCTAAAATTTTCAGGTTTCATGTCCTTCGAGTTTAAAATGCATGCTTAAAGTATGCTTAAAGCGTCTCGGTGACTATATGATGTACGAGATCTTAAAGGCGCTAGCATGTGAATGCTATGAACGTGGCCTTACCTTTGTCGTTTCTCATAAATTTAACGTATCCAGGCTCGGCAAATAGACGTAGCGCGAATCTAACCAGCCACACGTCTTAAAATTAGTTTTTAATCAATTCCCTCTCTCACGCACATACACACACTCTCTCCTATATATATATATATCGGATCAACGTGCAGTCTATCCGTACCCCATACATCACACGGTCCGATACTTGATATTAGTCTACCTCTCGCCACAGACCATATAGCATACCTGTTATTTCATTCGTATCGACGGTCACAGAATAGGTCGGCTCTCAGGTTCTGTTTACTTACCTAACATTTTTACGACAGCCCTCTTCGAACCACCACCGGTGTGTCTGGGCGTTTTGCAACTTGTCCGTATACTCCCGTTTTCATCACGGCAGCTCTGCTGCTGTTGCTGCAACTGTTGTCGATTATGCTGGTGATGCTGTCGGGTATCTGGCGAAACGTCACCCCTGGTCCCCGCACTCGCCGATCTTCTCAGCTGCAAACCGATGAGCACATACAGAACTACGATGACGGTTAGCGGCATGATAAAAAATAGTACCGTTGATATCAAGAACATGTTCGGTAGAAAATTATTCACAACTGTACAGATGCCATCCTCGTTTAAACCATACTGTGCAACGATCGGATAGGCACTCGTCGCTGCAGCAATCCATACGATTAAGATGGTCTTCACAGCGCGTTCCAATGTTGACACTCTGAAAACAATGAGCTGGTGTTGCGCGAGTACATTCGTTATATATATATCTATATATATGTATATAAGCTATATAGCTTCCAGCCGCGTAAGCTTACAGGGGACAACGACGTGAAAATAACGCTAGCAAAAACTAGGGTGCCAATTAGAAAGGTCGACCGCCAGTTAATATTGAATTCTGCCTAAACAATAACTAGCTGCTGTTATGCAGATACCTGCTATCGTCTGAAGCGACTCCTAATTACGCATTTTTAACAACATCAATTTCCTAATAATTACTATAGGTATGGGCGTGTATGCTGGGTGTAAAACTGCTTCTTATCGAATTTACCTGTGTGCCCTGAGCGGGTGACAGATGGCGACGTAACGCTCCATAGTGAACGCTGTTATTGTAAGTATCGAAGCGTCCGTCGCCGTCTCTGACAGAAACCCTCTTGCTATGCAGAACGTATAGCTGACCTTCTGTTCGGACGCCCATAACTGTATGGTATCGTTTGGCAAACCCAGCAACAGTAAAAGCAAGTCCGAGATTGATAACGAGAATAGGTAGTAGTTCGTTGCCGTATGCATGTACCGATTGAGCGCGATTACAAGACATGTGCAGATGTTGCCAAACACCCCCGTGATGAAAATCACACTATAAAAAATAGTCATGGTGATTTTCTCGGATATGACACGCTCGTCCTGCATTTCTGCTTCGGCCGTTGTTACGAAGTGATTGCTGCTGTTTAATACGGATACCGCCATCGCCAACAGCTCCTCGCTAAGGTTTCGCTGAGCAATAGTGCTTAGGTTACCACCCGCCATCATGGCGAACAAGGCCATAGTGATGTTGTTTGACGCTGGCCGTAAATAATGGCTATGTTCTTGAGCAGGCTCCATGCTCGTCTCTCTATTTAGCACGGTATAGTTGTCGATTAAGTATTGTGCAGTAGAGGGTGGCTCGAGGAAGCTACCCAAGTGCAGATCCTCCAGGTTAGGTACAGCCTGACAAACTTTCAGCACGGCACGGTGATTATGGAATGTTGGGATGCTAATCCCAGAATGTTATCAAATCTGTTACTTGGTTGACTACGATGATATCAATTCTCGTATTTTCTTTGAACGTTAAATGTACACCGTCCTCGGACACGCTAGAAGACTGCTACGGATATTTCACACCGAGCTTAGGGAAGCAGTGCACGGAAAACTCCTCTGATTCAACACAGCCGACTTGATATCGAATTGACATTATGAAATTGAGGTATCCACAACGTTTTTAGGCACTGATCTTCACTTGTCCACAAAACTGTCATTGCTGAATTTTGCATTGAAGGTATATTTACAGCCTGTACGAGAACTAAGCTTCACAACGTACCACTATAGTTCACACGGCTGAATGATGCTTAGAACGATGCACTGTCCTTGAGCCACTACACTTCAAAGAACTCTCTTTGAGTCAGCACCGATTTTTCACGTTTTTCCGGCTAGCAGGTCACAGCTTGCGCTTCCCACGCACCCAACTCTCTAATTGACGAGGTACTTTCGACCCTTTTACTACTGCGTATTTTAGCCGTTTTCTTGATTGGCCGATTCAGAGGTATATCTATTTTTGCTTAGCGAATTTCTGTATTGTTTGCAGAACTGAACTGAGCAAGAGCTGAATATGACTTAGAGAAATGCTGTTTTTTGTTTCGTTGTGTCGTCATTATTAGTTAACGTTTTACACGACTGCTATACATTCTGCTATCTGTTCTTTACACGTAGTCGTTATCCTTTCGATTGTGTCATCCCGGGACTAGTTGGGCTGTTTGTTTACCCATGATAACCGTCTCTCCAGTGACAAAACCGTCTATATGTACTGTAACTTAAAGAAACCCTGTCCTGCTCAACGCTGCTTCACTTAATTTCTTTGAACTGCGATAGAAATAATCTTCGAAGTATTCGTAACTCCTGCCGCTGCCGATTTTCCACCCGCTCGCCTGACAGGTGATAGCTTGGACGTCCTGGGGCGACGATATCGACGTGTTAGGTGTAGCAACCGTGGGCATTTATCGGCATCTTGCGTTACGTTATACCGCTATTGACAATTCATTTTAACAGTGACTTTGGTCAAGTAGAAACATAGCAGCTTATTGCTTTCTGGTTCGGATTTTCCTGAGTGCTGGATATTGACGTGTCGAACGCTTCTGCTATAACCGAAAGTATTTCCCTACGTCGGTTAGAGGCACTTGTTTCGCCGTTATGCGTTATTGTTGCTGTTGCGTATGCTACTACAAATCGTCGAAATGGCCAAACAAAGTGTCAAAAGGGAAACTTTTGAAGATAAACTGTACTCAGGTCACCTAGCAGCCTATTGGCAGCCTCGTACTCGGTGCGGCACATACCTAACTCACCTTAAACAGGCACTGATAGGATTTTGGGCGAGGTCAGGCCATGTGGCCAGCCCAGATCACGGAATATTGAAACTCAATTAGGAAGTCTTTGTTCGAATTTGGTAAAAATTCCCTCCTAGTTCAAAGTAGGCCTGTGAGCTTAATATAACTTTTAGATAAGCGATACATATTTCTAGTCAACGACGGCGCTTTGACGCATGTGGAAAGTCATCGTTGGTTAAAAGAAGTCATTAGCGTCAGGAACAGCGTCGGCGTACACTGCAGTAATGCTCTAGGGTCGAAATAGTAATCTGAGCAAAAAACTATCATATTTTTAGCTTTGACAACTTCAGACCCTGTATGTTTTCATCGGAGTTCAAAACTTTCAACCTTTTAGCCTGTCGTTTTAACGCTGTCAGAAATCTCTTCTGTCTACTGGAGACGCTCCGTGGTACAAGGGTTCGTATCGGGATGCGCAATTTTTCTTGACGACTTGCAAAACCCCGATTGACGGTTGCCCAACTAAGGATAGAATAGGTTGGGTTCTTTGAACCGCGACCATCGAATCAATAACGAGTAATCAATAGCCTGGAGGCCGAATAATGCTTTGGGATTTCGATAATTATTCGGTAATGGAGAGAGTGGTAAATGTCTTCTAAATGCCGCTATCTGCTTCGGTCACTCACAAAGGACAACGTAAACGCCGCGTTATATCCATCACCGTGGTACAATTGATCATACGCGAGCTTCGTTCGCCTTCTTTAACGGACAACTTTTATTTGACCCGAGTCGACACCTATCGTCGTCTGTACACAAGTTACCAATACTTTCTTTTCCTGAGGCCCTACGCTATCCGAATACCGGAAAACGGAACTTCGTTGTAAGAATAACACACGCTTGTACGCGTTGTACACTTCAAGTGCATAATCTTCCTTTTGAAGAATGTTTCGAAGCGCCCTCAACAAAGATATATGGCTCCTTATTTTCTTTACCAGTTAATCTGTATTATATGCATAGCCACTAGTGGACAATTAACAATTAAAAGTTAATGCTCCAATGGCTATCAATGACGTGCAGAAACTACATGTAAATACTTCTATGAAGGGCGCTGATTACTTAGGCTGATTCTGGTAACAGTTCTGCCACAGACAACTCCAGCTCAAATGCCAAGATTTTGAGCCAACTCGGATCCCCTTCGCTTAGGGGTTTACCACTACCGTATGAAACTATTTCGTTTAGTATTCCGTAGTATAAGGACCGCTGGACTGGTCCTACCGAGCACAGGTATTATGCGTCCTTGTCAATACACCAAAACAAAATGACCCGCAACTTATTAGCACCAACTAAAATTATATTCGCCTATCACAGATAAACGAAAAGTACAAACAGAAAAATTGAACGGTTTAGAATCGTAATCTTTAGTGCAGTCTTACAAACGCGAGTTCAGTCATTGTCCTTGTTAATGATTTACGTATGAGCGACGCTGAGACAAACGTTGCCGATTGATTCCGCGCGCTATAAAACGATTAGAAAAAAGTTACTTAATTCTCTTCGTTGTACTTAACAATGCACTGGCACCTTCCATAGCTGGTTTTTTTCTTCACAGTTCACACACCTCGATACTTATAGCGGCCTATTGGTACTGTCGCTACTATTGCAGGACACTTTCCCTGCGTGCCTACCTTTCTCCCGCCGATCGTGTAGCTACAGCTAGCCTCAAGCAACGTGCCTTGCTTAGGGCCGCAATCTTGTTGAGAAGCTTAAAAAAGCCTTTAACTTCTGAGACAACTACTATCAGTGTTGTCAGATCACCGGTATAGTGAGCGGCAATTATCGTTACCAATCGCGCTAACGGAGTAACTAGCACAGTTGCAATTGCTTCGACAAGTCCAACATTTGCGGTCACAGACACACACAATAGACTGCGACAGATAAACGAAGTCAAATGGATGGACATACACAAGAATATCCTAAGTGTTTTCGACCCTGGTCAGTGTCTTCTCCGAATCAGCGTTAGCAGAACTGTTGGCAGTAGCGTTGCCTTGAGTCGCTGGCCATTTTGACCGTTACTTCGTATGAGATCTGCCTGATGATCTGGTGGCGGCATTCAGTGCTTCGACAAGAACTAAGACAGACTCACGAGCAGTAGTTGTTGCTCTGGCGGCATCAACAGGAGTAGTAAAAATAGCAGAAGAACCATAAATTGTCTCTCCACTACAGCAGGCATGTCGGCTATAAGTACTTACTAAGGTCCATGTTATTGTTGATAACTAATGTTTGTTGCCGATTAAAGCAGCACTCGTTTTTTTACTATACTCGATGTTACCAGCGCTGCTGTTGTAAAGGCCGTGGCACTTTCGGTCGTTATTTCCAGTAAACAGACGTCGTACCGTTTGTGAGTAAAGTAAGCGAACTACAACAACATCGAGTCCGTCGTTTGCCCTATCTTGGTCACTGTTGCCTCTGCGAACGAAGCCCGCGTTGCGGCGCCTCTACATCAGCCGAGTGCAAACGCAGGCTCTGCCAAAACTGCTACGCCGTCGTCATCGCCGCCGCCGCCGCCGCCGCCGCCGCCATCGTCGCCGCTGATGTTCTTCGTGTTGGGTGCGCGCACTGACTTCTCCGGCACTCTCCACTCCTTTCCAAAGCGCTCTTCCTCAAACCACTTACCAAGGCGGGTGGCGTTCGGGCAGGTGGCTGCTGCTACTCTGCTTTCGACCAGACTTAGTTGACGAGCTTGAAAGCTGAGGGTAGGTCTATGACAAGCCTTACCATTATGCCATGGTGGGCAGCATTGCATACCCGGTTTAGGCGGTCCCTTCCCTCCGCTTGGTTCCTTGTTTCCCTTTCTTACTGGTGAGGTTTTCGTCGTGGAGGTCCGGCTTGGCATAGCCCGAACAGATCGGTGCACAGCCACACGATGGCCGCAGCTGTTCTGTGTTCCTCGCTTCATTCCCTTTCTTTTAGCACTTTAATATTCTTCAACGGCGCTCATGGCGACCTCTGGTGAGCGACGATGCAAATGAATAGCACGTACGGAAACCCATTTTGTTATCATGCTGGGGTCGATAGAGATAATGTCAAAGGGAAAATCGTGCTGCATTTGATGTAGGTGAGCAAGGGGCTTCCGGCTGAAAATTCCGTGTCGTGATGAAAGGCTTTTTTGAGCTCCGCAAAAAATCTGCCATGGAAAAGATAGCTATTACCTGTTGTTATGAAATAGCCTATTTTAACACTGTCGACCGGTGTTTCGGGTCAGCAAAGCAGTCTTTTAGCGCAGAACTCTATCTTAACCCTGTCGGTACCTACCTGACAAAGGTCCACCGCACGCGTTGAATCGAAAACACGGTTTGGTAACATTCAGTGCCTTAAGGAATTTGTCACCAAAAATGCTATTGTCCGTAGATCGGAACTTTTTTGGTTTGCATTTTGATTACGCTTACGGTGTGAGAACGCGTTAATGGGCAATGACAGCCTTTCGAAGGATCAATGGTACCGATGAGTCAAAAAACAATAAAAACAGAACTAATATATATAGTACATAATAAATATATCTATATGCAACACAGGCATCTATAATAATAAATACGAGATGCCACACAGATAAATAAAGCTGCCTAGAATCACAAATATGATAGTATTATACCACTTGTATATATTTTGGGAAAAATAAATGAGAAATAATTTAATTTTATTGTCTTAAATTGTATTCCAAAATGCTTGGCCGTTTATTTAAGAAATACAGTACAAAGAGGCGAACATAGCAAAATCATACTTATGGTAAATTTGGATCTCGAGCTGGAAGGTCGTAAGTGCGATGTGTGATTTCACACTAAGTAATGACCTTTGACATTCTCTATAATGCTTGTCTAGTTAAATCAAGTTAAATGTGTTTATATACAAATAAAAAAAAGCAAGTTAATTTATGATTCTTTTGCAAAATTAACTTGAAGCTTCCTCAACCAACTTTACATCTCTTAAAGTTGGAAATTTTAGAGTAATAAAGAGGTAATCCGATAGGCTCACATAATTACGAATGCCCAGCGTAGGCGAAACGAAGCATTTTTTCCACGATCCATTTACATACTATTCAGTTGCATAATATCAGACAGACCTCACGCATTACCCATAGACAATTGTCGATAACGGCTAGCCCATCGTTGGATCGTATCAACATCGTATCGAAATGCCAATTACCGTAAAAAAGTATTCGAATAAATTCAAATCTTGACAACAAAACGGTTGATAGTGTACCGGCTTTTGACAGGACGAGCAGTGGCACAATGCAAGGCCCGCTTTGCAAATCCAGTTGGTCGCAACTGGCTAGTTCTCCTCATCACCTCAATCCGACCTACTCACCTCTGCAGCCTAATCCCGCAGGGATAAGGCTTACAAGCCGGGTAAGTCAGTCAGGCCGGCCAATCAAACAAGCCCATCCACTCGTGAATTTCAGACATGCTGTGAGGTATTTTCAAACCACCATGTCTATTAGACTCGGCGTAAACGCGTTTGTTTAACATAGAAATGCAGTAGCTGTGGATGGCGGGGGATGTGTGTATTTATGTGGTGACAGAAATCAAAATTAATGGAACGAAGATTAGCAAAGGAACCGCTTTATGGGTTCATTGATTTTACTCGCCGTTTATACCGAAATGTGTGTGTGTGGGGGGGGGGGGGGGTGGACTAGCCTTTATCATCACTCTACTCACACAGATGGACGTGACCAGATAAAATTGTTCTTGTCTGTTTACTTTGGTTTTGTATAATTTGCAAAGTAAAGAACAATGACACACATTTTCCAGATTTAAGAGTCTTTCGAGAAAAATTGACCAAAAATCGAAAGCAGCATGGAAAGTGAGTAATCTTATCGTAACGAATAGGCATAGTAGGCTCAGATTGCGTAACATCTATCTCTTCTAGGCCAATGATCATAGCAAACGTTACTTTGACTCCGTAAGATTACCATAGATACGTTAATGTTCATACGTCAACAGGTCCGTCTTATACCATCGTAGGATACTAGCGTCTTGTTTTTTCACAAATACGTAGAATACCATATTTGAAGAGCTTTTCCGCTCGCTCTTTTTTCATTGCTGCCATATGAAAAGGTCCGCGTAATCGCCGTTCTGGTGTATAGCGCCACATCACAGCCGACAGATAACCAATGATACGTTACGTAACGAACCACAGCAAGTTGAACAGATCGAGTAGTTCTATATACAATTTATAGTACAACAGTTTCAATCTAAAACCGCCACTGCTCTATATACGCGAAGTAAATAGATTGGCCTTAATTTCTAGTTATAGACGCGTGGATGTGGGTCCAGCAGACGAGGCTTAACCGTAGATCTCCACCCTAATATCACAGTAGTACCCACAATTGTCGACATTTATTGGAATTAAGATTAAGCCGAGAGAGACTCTTCGAACAATCTACTCATGTTAGGATTAAAAAAACAGACGACTAAATAAACGTACACACAGGATAGACTAAGGTTCAAGTCCACTTTAATAGGGCGAAGTAGCGCGTTTTTTGAAAAATTTATGCTCATAATTTAAGATGCAGTTGCCTAAACCGTAAACGTACCGTAAAGATATTTAACTATGAACAAGCTTACCTTTTCTGCCACCCTACTTCTGCATACGTTAGTCTAGTAAATGGTACGTGGAATCATAGCGACTTCGATTGTATGAGACCTCCTCAACGGTTTTCCCTACAAGGCGTAATTCTCAAACAAAAATGGGCGTGTTCGTCAACGTATACGATCATTCTCAGCTAACAGCCTTTGATAGGATAAACGAAGCTCTGTGTCGACGCGATACTATTAGGTTTCGCCTTGTGTCCCACTTCCACCAAATTATTTAAAAACGGCCAAAATGTATTCATTTCTATGACAAAATCAAAACAAAATGCCCATAGAGATTAGCTAACGATAACGAGCGAGATGCTTGAAGACAGGCCATTGGACTGTGTAAGCATGAAGGAATACAAGATGCCTGAAGCATACTTCATTAATACAGGTAACACTGTATGAAAAGTACTTGCTTCTCTCAGTAAAATCTACACGATTGCAGTTAATGCTGAAACACAAATCTGCCAAAACGGTAGATAAAAAAAAAAAAAAAAACGAATGCCATGTACAATATATCGCAAAACTAACTTTTGAATTTTGGATGCTTTGAACTATTTTACGCAGTTCCCTCTCGATAGGAAGTTGTTTTGGGCTAAGACAAGCTAGTGGAAGTTTTTTTCATAACTTTCTTAGCTTAGCCTTTTGCAGTCTTAATTAGGCACTTTAATTGGACTTTTAAGAAAACCTTACTTATATTATATATATTACAACGTTATAATTGCTAACATAACAACGTCATTTTAAAAACCCCAGATTATCATTTTATATATATATATATATATATATATATATATATATATATCAGTAAAAATGAATAATGTTCTTTTTTCTTGCCGAGAAATTGCAGGGAACGTATAATTAGGTGTGAAACGAGGTCACGTTGAATATTTACTTGGGACACATTTGTACCTAATAACGAGCTCCATAAGGTTTCGCAAAAGTATATGCTACATCATTACAATAGTCAGGATGTTATGACATATTTGTCAATTATAATATCTCTCTCTTAGTGATAAAACTACTTGTAACTAGAAAAATTCAATGTCAGAGCCGAGCTAACTAATGCCCAAACACGGTGCGCGTCTCCCATAATCTCTTCGAGTACAAAGTTTCTACCGATATTATCTAGAAGGAATAGACGACTCGCTTCGATCAGAAAGCTATTACGGTCGCCAGTGCTTTCACTAACGGCCGCGAGAATCGTTTGGCTTGGTGTCATCGAGTTAAATTATTCCAAATACAAACTAAAGAGCCGCTGTCGTGGCCCCGTCCACTGAAAAAAAAAAAAAAAGATGATTGAAATTCGCGACGAGGAGCATTTTTGATGTTCAAGCCAAGTGCGAATATAAATTTTTTGCGTCACGCATGGAATGGGCAGCTTACCAATTTCACCCTGAACCTCTGAGGGAAGTGTTTGTATTCTTAGTGACGCAATCCTGAACGATGTTCTTTTTGATCAACGAAAAAAAATTGTCAAATTTCTAAAATGAACCGAAGAAGCTCAGCAACGCCGCGACGCCATACTGCTGAAAATGCGATAGAACCTAATATAATACATGAGATATTCTGGCATGCATGCAAGGGGCCCCCTTGTACAAACGATAAAATATCCCTATTGGTAGGTGCAAAGAAAAGGACCACGTTACTTTCTGAGGTCATCAAGGATCTATCTGATCCTTGAAGCCTGCACTTTTTACTACCTGCAGTCGACTACATTTGTGAACGCGAGACCTCGGCCGACTTTAGGACGTGGCTTTGTCGTAGCCATCCTGCTAATCCCGTACGCTTGCTAGGAATTCTGAGAACATTTACTGTCTTTATGAGCTCGTTTGGTTAATGTCTGATATCTGAACTTTCTAAATAATTTGTTCGACCCCTTCACAATAGGATAGATGGTACATTTGCTATATATAAAGGGAGCGTATTTACCAAATGTCATAACAGACGACGATCGTAGCAGTTAGCTCATTGTAGAAATTTGCGTAGAACATGAAAGACCAACTATGACACACTGCCATCGGTATAATGAAATTGTGATAAATCTACGTTCCCTGCAAGCTCTGTCGTGTTTGTTTGCGTTTCTCATTGCCTAGAAACGCTTTCTCAAAATCTATATTCAATCCACAAATCCGCCGTCGTTTCTCAACGAAAAATATCTACATGTGTAAGGAAGCGGAGAAGAGTTTACCATTCCCCAATAGATAGGCATAAAGGAACTATTCCTGCAGCGGGACAAAACAGAGCAGGATCGAAAGCCTGGACCATGTCGGTGGACCATCGGTGGCCGGTAAACGTAAGAGGTAAAGAAATGGCGCACTTTATGCCGAGCAATCCTGCGTCAACGCTCCGACCGGCAAGAACTGGTTTATTTGATAAGACTGAGAGTCTACTTTGTAGAAAGAATTTGGTATAGTAAATGGTTAAGGGACCTTGTGACTATTAATAACATTTTATTAATATATAGTGGATAATTCTGTCGTTATAAAGTACCGTCAATCGTAAGCAACGTGCGGCACAAACGCCGAGAAAGGAACGATCGACGGGTGTGCAATTGAAGTTTCTGAAAAAAAATCAAGAAGTTCAATTGCTGTCTACGTACGTACGCCGGAGACGCGATATATAGATGTGTACTTTTGTATTTGTCTCTCTTCTAAGCTAAATATCATTTAATGTTTTCCCAGTACTCGTTTCTTGATCTAGAAAAACTGTATGATAGGTAAAAAACAATAGATTGGTTTTGAGGCAAGCTTTATACTGTTTTCGACTGTCGTCTCAGCGATAACTAAACTAACAATCATATGAGTAAATTAAGTTATCTGTAGACTTAATTTGATTTAACCTTTTCCTCAGATTTGCCATCCCACCGGAGAATGGAACACAAAACGACAGACGCAGACAGAAGAAACCGGTAATGGCGTTTGCTATTTTCGAGCGAGAACTCGGTCGAGTGAAGATCCAAAGATATTTCAAAATTTTTGATTTACTATAAAGACGAAAATAGTATTAATCTGTAGCATTTTTTGGATACAATTTATAAAGAGCCATTTTCGAGCCACTCATATTCAGGGAGCTAAAGGTTAGAGAATGATCACTCATGATGCAAGATTTCGATTCAGGAAAAATAGGCCCCCTGTCCAATGAAACCTAAAAATTTGCACTCCAAACAAATTATCCAACATATGTTAATGCACGTTTTTTTCAACTGCATGCTTTCCCTACACCCTACTAGCTTACCATCTCTTCTTGCAAACACGGCCTAAATGAGTGTCTAGTAACTGATTACAATACTAACGAAGATAATGGTTATGTTCCTTGCAGACTGCTTCCATAAATGACTTTTACATACTAATTCGGGCTATATTGTCGTAGAAGGACTGGCACATGGTACCACAATGTTTTGTTGAACTCAGCAAATCTTCCGATCCTAGTTTTCTCGGAGCGAACAGAATCTGCTCAGGATAATAGCGCTTTGTCTTTTCTTGATCAAACATGTTCTGAAGTATTTGACGATGGGATTTTGCCGTTCGCGATGCCGCCATGGTTCGGCGTAATGGTTTCAGCGTTGCTGTCAGATGACAAGTATAATTTTATATGAAATTTTGGTATTTCATGCAGTCGTATCGATTCTAATGAGATACGATCAAGGGTATTAAACTATTCGTATTATACTATCAGCTGTCGCTGTGTAACGCGCGTTCTTTAAGTGCATTGCAAAAATATCTAAAAATAACGAGAATGCTTCCATGATAGTTCAGCGTAGATAAAAAAAAATAGTATCAGATATTGATTGATGGTTATGAATATGTCGAATAAAGAAAATATGTAAAAAAAATCGTTAAAATGACGCTCTATTGAGGTTAGCAGCTGCTGATGCGATTGCCGTACAGTTTCCTAGGTATTTTGAAAAAACCTCAGGTAAGTTCAGCGAGACCCACTACGGTTGGGCTCCTTAGGGGGTTTTTTCGACGATATATCTAAAAATAGGGATTCCGAGGACTTGTTCGCAGAAGATAAATAATTAATAACGTTGCATAAAAGCATATTTTTGTGGAAGTGTCACACAAATGTGCGAGTAGCAAACTGTTTTACAGGTCATTGTCGTCGAATATTTTTCTCTAGAATAGGACCTTTTACTTATTTAATATAATATAAGTTAAATCGCGCAGTATAAGCTTCAATTATAGTTAATGTATGTACTTCGCGCATTTTAGTCTAAAAGCTGTATCAAACGTAACTGAATGCAGAAGCCAATTTTATCCTATGCAGTTAATACTTTAAAATATGCTAGCTGAATTGGGCTCCCAAATACACTAATAGGTGCCTTACACAGGAGCTTAAATGTTGAGGATTTTTAAACTTAATCATCATTTAGACGTACATTTTAGGCCTTCCAGTACTTTTGGTCAGACTTCAACGGGGTCCGTAAGATTTCAATAAACGAAGCTTTTTTAGATACGTTTTAAGTTATTTATGTGTTTCGCTTAAATGTTAATTCGATTACGCATTTTTCCCCACCGACACTGACTTTGCAATATTTTTAACCAACACATTAATTCGGTCAACAAAGAAAAAAAAGTAAACTTCAAAAAGTAACTTTTCAGCCTGCCCACGTTACCCAGCTGTTTCGTTTAAATATTGGCGCGCTATTTCTTTTAGCCGTCCTCCGTTTGTTGCGTGCTCAACATTTTGGCAGAGTTTGTGAATAGCCGCTTCCAACGCGATTAGGTCACAAGGGTGAAAATTTACATATTGAGAACTGCTATTTTTAGTATTTCTCTGCTGCTGGATAAAGCAAGCTTGAGAAAACTATGGAAGCCCGTGGAAGAACGAACGGCGTGCAGAACCTAGCAAAAATTTTCTAAAACTCCTTTCGAGGTTTCACAGCTGGGGATCTTGATTTGAATTATAGGATTCAACGTGGGTCGGGGGAAAAAGCGAGTTTCAATTAATTGTAAACTGTTCGGCCCATTTAGTTCACGAAGTTTCTGCACAATTTCGAGTTAATCGTACCATTGTCTTCCATGTCGTACCGTAAAGAATGTGGTACAGACAGAAATAACTACTGCCAATTACTAAATACTTGATCATTTGTATGTAGCATTGTCTCGTTATTAAGTCGTTTTTGAACAAAACTAGTACCACAGATCTTCATGAATAGGAAATCTTTATTAGAAAGGGACAATTCAACCCTGAACGACACCTAACAGCGGCACCTCAGGTAATTTACTCTATTATAAACGCCTTAAGCTCTAAAACGGTAAATATGGACCGTTAGTCAATCAAACCTGTAAAATCAGGGTAACAAATTGGTAAACAATACTCTCGACAGGACAGCACAGACTGGTGTCGTTACAGGACAACACCATATTGCATCTGTCTTCGGAAGACAAACTCTTCAAAACAAGAGACAAAAGTTCGAAAATTTTCGATCTAATAGGATTGAAACGACTTTATTTACGTAAAATGGCTATAAAAAGCAGACAGGCGTGGCGCATAATAATTAAGGAACGAGGGGGATGCGCCGCCTTCATGAAGCCAGTTTGACATTCTCTACGGATCAATGTTATCCACTATTTAATTTCTTGCAGAGGCTTCAAGAACTATGACATATTTGCTAGAAAAATTATTGGTACTGAATTCAAAATAGTTACTTTTAGGTAATAGATTACTTCGACTGGTACTTTTGCTATTTGCGGATTTTATCCATCATCCAGAAGCCAAAACCAGTTATGTTGCTTTGACGCGAGAAGAATTACCTAAAGCTGCTTTGGAAAAAAATTACTGGCTGGCAGACCATAACATATCTGCCCGATATAGACGTATAGAATTAATGTAAATTTCTAACATATTCTGGTACTATACACCGAAACAAAATTAATTTTCGGGAAAAAGCTTGTGTCTGTGGTAATGTTATTGACATGGCCTTGTAGGACAGTCTACTTGTCGAAGTAGCTTTCTAAATGTTAAGCGTTTCTTTAATGAAATTAATCAAGAAATCGCAAGTGCTGTGCCAACAGATCGATGCACGAAAGTCGTCGATCACAGCTTCGGCTATAGGGAAGATAAAGAGCACCGAGGTCTTACGCTCCAGACCATTGACTATCGATGACGGTAAGTTTCATTAAGACCATACTAATAAAAAATCTCAAACGGACAATTAATAAACAAAGTGAAAGAGGTTCATCGAGCAATGGAAAATTGATTTGAATGAACAGTCGTTTGTATATCATTTGGAGTTTATTGCGTTCCAAGAAAAACAGCCCCTACCGAGCCCCTACCGAACTTCAACACGGAGTAGAAGTTGCCACTTTTCTACTGCTTAGTATCGCTGCTTTGGCCTACCAGAGATCGAACCATCGTTCTATGATTTGAATAATATGGTATACATGAATACAGAGAAAAATAAGCAGGAACTATTTCGATATTTTATTAGAATGTTCGGTAGTTCGTGAAACATGTTTTGCTGGAATAAATGTAAGCAAGCAATGTTCAGTACTGTATGACATTTTTCACTGTGGGTCTCTCAGAAAGCTTTGCAATAAATCATTATGCAGTGTGATCTATTGCAGTTTATGGCATATGGTAGAGTCTGACCTGCTCCGGGACTGAGAATAACTGACTTGTACTTCATATCACCTTCATGGGTAATTGGTAGATTACGTATTTCATCGAAATACCCGTTAACAATAAGACGCACACCGTTTATTTGAGACATCTGCTTTAAGTATTATTTCAAAGATGTTTATATCGGAATTTTTTATGCGTGCTTTGGAATATTGAACTTGTTACATCGACCGATAACCTAGAAATATAAGGGCGCTCAGAAAGGACTTTTTTCCAGCTTCATGACCGCCATAGACTTCTTCGGTATTTGGTGCTAAAGGACAACATTTTTAAAAATATGTTACCAGGCAGGCTTCGAAATTCCGCGCCGATAGTCGACGAAATTTGGCTAATAAATACTTCAGTTGCCTAGAAGCCCGTGAGGAAAAAACCAGTTAAGTTTACCCCAAGAGAAATGGATTCAGAAGGAAAAACATTTTTTAGTGAAAAAATAAACGGTCAATGATCAGGTTGATATTCCTCGAAAATCAGCGCTGCAGAAATTTAAAGTGAAAGCGTCAGGCAAGAAGTACGTGGCTGGCGCAAGCGTTTCAAGAGTGGTATCTGGAACGTTGGAAACATGCGACGAGATCATCAAATCTAAGAACCCGAAGTACAAGAACACATTGCCGCAGTCGAGGAGGCTTCTTACAAATGTCGAGCTTGAAGCCTGATGGTTCCGTCGGCCAAAATTGGTATTCCAGATGTGGCGTGTTACAGATTTGTAACCTAAATAATAAAAAATGCGGAAACTGAGCAACATGTGGATCTTTCATGAATTGGCCCTAGATCAGTTGGAAATGCATATTGTCTATTTTACGTGCAATTAGCTCTTAAATTTTCATCAACAAAAAACCTGCTTGGAGCATATGGCCACCATAGAAAAAGCAGGGTTCTGTCTCTACCGCCAATCGAAGAATGACTAAGTGACAGAACGGCCTCGCCCCATAGAGAGGTTGAGATCGGTGCCAATGCCGAGTAGGTTCGCCTTCCAGTGGACACCAGGGCCATCTGCTACTATGAAAGCCTCGCCGAAAATGAAACAGTGAATGCAGTCCGCTACCTTCAGGTCTTCAAGGAACTAAAAAACTATTGGCACGGCAATCGAAAGCACGTAGTTTCGTTACCTAATGACACCGCTACCTTCACCACCATGCCTCAGTTATGTGCTAGATTGAGAATAGGAATACCTAATATTGGCTTCACTCCGCTTATTCTGAGCTAAGTCCATGTGGTTACAAGATTTTCTATGCTCCAAGGACGGCTAAGGGTTTAAAGACGAATCCAGTGTACCTCGGAATTAGCCTAACAAGTATTTCTCCCGTGCAACTACAACGCTGGACTTGGCTTTGCATGAAATGATTGTTCGATCGTCCGTATTGTCACTCGTTTAATATCACCAAATTGTATTGTGTTACGTACTTGTTAGTTCTAATAAGATGATTTGGGTCAACATTTCTATTATGGTTTAGCATAGTTATGAAAAGTGAGGTCTTCTATGACATTTTATGCAGATTTGTTTGTTGAGACTGAAAGCAGCTTATTTAATTTTACCTTTTTGTGCCTTGAAAGGTACTTCCAAAGCTTGTTAAAAGACCGGATAATTTCTTGTAATCCATTCCTTAAAGTTACATACACAACCAGAGCGCATTATAGTAAATCAATCATTCTTTCGTTTCGATCACTCAGATTTAGGGAATTAGCCCAGGTGGTTCAATATACAGAAAGAGAGCACAAGCTTCAAGTTGTTCAAGAAGACGAAGGGATCTCAAGTGGCTCTATACGTAACTTGTTGTCTCTATCTACCTGAGTTACGATGTGGTTTTATCAAATGAAATCAATTGCGATACGACAACAAACATCAACACAATTAGACCACAACGATGCATTAATTAGTGATTTTTTTAACTTCTAAATTTAGAAATTCTCTTCTTACGTGCAAAATAGAAAAAAACTTGTTGAGATTCTTACTACCACCTCTCTATAAGACTGTATAACGTCCTGTTAGTTCAAGATAACGCTGAGAGTGACACGTACTGTAAAATAGTATTTATTATTAGGTACGGAGACAGACAGTTGCATCCAAAGTAAAAGTTTATAATTAATGTTTAGCAAAAGAATATAATTACGAACACCATACGTGTATACTCTCACCGTCTTTCGAAAACCACGAGTGCGGTAATAGCGTTTAAACAGACATCACTGTAAAATTATTGGCTACGACACAAATGAATTGACTGAGGCCTCCTTTTAGTATACCTATGTGAAACAGTTCGTGGCCAAATTATTATGTTATATTGATCATAACGCCGTTAGTTGTTTGGCAATTACTTCCTTTAACCGAAAATTACACTGAACTTAATACAAAAATTAAATGTTAATTTTTTATATACCTATATTTAATTTTTTTCTCCATTAGTGAAAGGTAAAATTTCATAGTGTAAAAACATTTTAGATAAAAAGATGTATAGCCTTAATGGTGTATAAATAAATATACCATATTATACATATATGTATTTGCAAACTTTCCGCAAAAAACAGTAGCTAATTTTTGTGACACAATGGAGGTGACAGGTGCGTGAGACACAAAACGATTATATATATA